>NW_028145178.1:0-457650 GCF_050947405.1 Trichoderma evansii
TACTGCTTCTACTGCTTCTACTGCTTCTACTGCTTCTACTGCTTCTACTGCTTCTACTGCTTCTACTGCTTCTACTGCTTCTACTGCTTCTACTGTCTCTACTACCTCTACTATCTACTACCTTTACTATCTCTACTACCTTTACTATCTCTACTACCTTTACTATTTTTACTCCTTTTACTGCCTCTACTGCTCTCGCAATCATCAATTGTACGAACGTCAATCACACCAGCTGGGAGTTCATATGGAGGGATTTGCGCCAACATTTGCTGAATCAGCCGCTTTTGTTGTCGATACGATATCCTACAATAATCAACACCTTTCCCAAAGGGAGCGGCGAAATAGGCGTGCTTTCGGCTTTGCCATTGCATGACCTCTGCCATTCATCATACGCAGGCAACGAGTACAGAGGGGCGTGCCGAGCAATGTGAACCGCAAGGTTAACAACGTGGCGAGTGTTGGTTGTGTTGATGTAGATGTCCCGACCTTTTCACAGGCGCCATCCTTGACATCCACGAAAATCATGGAAGCTTGTGGCTGGGATTCCTACTTATAGCTGGCTTCGCATTCCTCTTGTTTCCAGTAGTGCTACACTCTAGTGATTCTAGAGCGGGGATGAGCAATGGTCAATTTGCCCGGATAGAAGTACTCCATCGGCCATTGAACAACATCGCCATGGGCACGATAGTTTACGCGCAGGATGAAGTCGATTTATCCAGCTATTTCCATCCGTTGCAATAATGAGCGCACACCCTGTTTGACATATAGGGCATGATATTCCCTGTCTTCCTTGACAACTGCCTTGGGGCTGAACTGCTTCGTATCTCCGATGAAGATTGTTCGCGTCTGAAGGAAGTGCGAGAAGGTCAGCGCAGTCATAGTCTCTGTGAGACGACTGGCTTCATCCACAACAATGAAAGCTAGTTCCCAATCCTCATGATTGTACATCATCTGCAAAGAGATTAGTGTACCCGCAACGATCTGAGCTCATTTGAAGAACAAGGACAGCGGATATCGTCCTTCGGCGCGGATATCTTTCCCAAGTTAAGCTAGTGTGCCACAGAATCTGTATCATGTTTGTTCCAATATCTGATCATAACTGAGAATTCATCAGGATTCTCACGAACCATCTTTGCTTGTTCTGACGAAGAATGATCATGGAGCGCAGGAATGAACTACGTTTGCCGTGCGATTGTATTTAGGATACCTAGGTACCCTGTAGTTAACACGCGCAAAAATTCGAATATCTCTACTATCGAGCTCTTATCTGTAATCTAATATCTTTAACACTTCTGCATGATGTATTTCTAGCTATACTGAGAAGTTGCTGATCTCTCAATCAACTGCCACCAAATTACATATAACATGCTCGTTAGTTAGAACAGAGCCAATCCACCAACTGCGGTTCAATACTTGGAACCAGTAGGCATGCAACCTTTGTCAGGCGTGTTGTTACTTTCATATCCCATAGTAGTACCAGAATAATAGATATAATTACAAGTCTTTCAACTTTCAGTTGCAGCATATCAGCGTGATGTCAACCTTGTTGATATGTAATATCGTCGTTGGGCGTTTGTGCCAAGAGAATGCAATGCTACCCATTCGTCACAAATTTAAAAAGCAAGTGACGCGTTACTGCATCCAGAATCATTGATAAGGCTAACATCTCTAGTAAATGCTTGATATGGAAAATGAAACTGTTACAGCGGAAATCAATGTGATCGGATCAACTTATATCGCCGCAGCTCGTTCTTCGTATTCCTCCTCTAAGCCCTGTGAGCAAATAATACAGACTGCTTTGTATGTATATCTTTTCCTATTTCAGCATCGGTTTATTATCGCAACAATCTTTCTAGTATATCGATATCACTAGTGAGAAAAAGATAGCTATACAGTACACCTCTACGTATATAACGTCTTCGATACCTTGTTGCGGTAATTACGCCACATTCCCCTGCTATTGCTGGATCAAGCGCGGCTGTTTCGGTTCGGTAAAAGCAACCAACTCGTCGGCAATCATAGCAGGGCTTCTACCAATAGTTATTAATCTTCAAATGGTATCATCAGACCCGATCGGAGCGCAACCCCGGAACTTGATCCCGATTCGGCAGGTCGTTCATCTCCATGATAGGCTTCCGTTTCTTGGCTTCCCGATATTGCGGGCGCCTAGGCAAACTTTGGCATCGGATTCCGGCGAGGGTTTATGCACTGCACATTAAGCTTACATGTATAGTTACAATTAGACTCAAGTATTCCCCGCTGTTGGTGACACGAAGTCAATGTGATAGAGAGACGTGCCGGCTGTTGAAAGTATTCCGGATCACCTAGTCCCGAGAAAGCAGTTGGATACAGACGCCTGCTGTGAAATGCCGCGAATTAGCGACTGTAGACGTCTTATCTTCATCTCAAAATCGATATAATGACTAACAGGGAGAGTACTTGTAGCGGGGTGCGGATGAACTTTGCAGTCCGCGTACTCGTGCAGATTGCATATACTGTTACATCGCCCAAGGCTCGCAATATCAGAGTTGCCATATTTACACGAAATCATTGATAATACAGCCTTATTGACCTAATTTGTTCACGAGACTCTATTCTTGAGCGGCTTTCAAGCTTCGTTGATGCTCTCATTCGTTTCCAAGCCAGGCTTTGCGGGCCCATTTCCATGGACTTTTGTCGACCCTAATTGGCTTGGCATGCGGATTTCGATAGCTACAAAAGTTCTTGTCAAAACCTTGAGTATTGATAGCATCATTTGGAAGACACCTTCCTTTTCGCTTTCATTATTGTGAAAAATGGAGTTGCCAAGACGGTTTTCACAGAGAGAATCATCTTTATTCGACAATTTGAGCGTAACATCGGGATTTGTAGTCTGAAAGGGAAGTTCAAACGAATCATCTCAAGTGGCAAATGGAACTGTTGAAGAGTATGTCACCGTTGAGCATCGTGAACATAAAAGGGCCCTATGGAATCTCATATTCCAAAACCTTTTTCAGCAGGTTGCTCAGCCAGGTCAATCAGTTGGTCCCTGTTGAACTACTTCTAAAATTTGTTTTCCTCTTGGATTTCTCTTTACTGCCATCATCATGAAGTCGGCCATTCTTCTTGGTCTCACTGGCCTTGCTGCCAATGTGAATGCCCATCCTACTAAGCAGCCGGAGACCGGCAACAGCTTGACTAAGCGTGGCGTTGATATTAGCAAGTATAGCTTGCCTAATCTTTCTCAGTACACGTCTTCACCAAACATCGAAGAGGAAGCCTCTCTGCAGTCTCTGGCTTTCAAACGCAACTATGTGGATACAGCCACACGAGCTGTCAAAAAAGCCGCCCCTAAGGCCGAATTCCGCGTTGTGGATGACCACTATATCGATGTTGACGGCATTGGTCACGTCCACTTTAAGCAGACAGTGCACGGAATTGACATTGACAACGCTGACTTCAAGGTTAACGTGAGTGAGAGGCAGAATCCCCTCATCTAGTAAAATATGAACTTACAAATATTTATAAACTTAGATTGGCAAAGACGGCAGAGTCTTCTCTCACGGAAACAGCTTCTTCTCTGGCAAGCTGCCTCAGCAGAGCCCCTTGAGGAAGCGTGATTTCTCTGACCCTACAATTGCGCTTAAGGGTGCCATTGACATCTTGGGTCTCCCCGTCCAAGCCAATGGCGCCACCGCCGAAGCTCAGGAAGGCACTGAGAAGTACACGTTGAAGGGGACATCCGGAGCTGTCAGCGATCCTAAAGCTCACCTCGTTTATCTGGTCAAAGGCGACGGAACTCTGGCTCTGACTTGGCGAGTCGAGACCGATATCATGGACAACTGGCTTCTGACATACGTTGACGCAACAACTAACGAAGAGATTCATGGCGTCGTTGATTATGTCTCTGACTTTGCTACCTTGCAAGTGTACCCCTGGGGCCTTAATGACCCCACAGAGGGGGATCGTAAAGTTGTGACTGACCCATGGAGACTTGATGCTTCTCCTTTTACGTGGTTTGGTGATGGGGCTGCGAATTATTCAGTTACAAGGGGAAATAATGTCATTTCCCAGGACAATCCAACGGGAGGCGATAGTTATCTCAATAATCACCGTCCATCCAGCGCGACTCGAGATTTTCAATATCCCTTTTCGCTCACTCAGACTAACCCTACAGACTATAGGGATGCTGCCATCACACAGCTCTTTTATACAGTCAACAAATACCACGATCTACTATATGTTCTCGGGTTTAATGAGGTTGCAGGAAACTTTCAAGCAAATAACAACGGAAAGGGTGGAAAGCAGGGAGATCTGGTGATTACGAACGCGCAGGACGGCAGCGGAACAAACAACGCCAACTTTGCCACCCCGGCTGACGGAACCAGTGGCCGTATGAGAATGTACATCTGGACTACTGCCACCCCCAAGCGAGATGGCGATCTCGAGGCGGGCATTGTTATCCACGAATACACTCACGGATGTAAGTCTCTCTCATTATGACTTTATATCTGTTCTTTCTAATTTAGGCTTGAAACAGTGTCTACCCGTCTCACCGGCGGCCCTGCCAACTCTGGATGCCTTTCTGGTACTGAAGCCGGCGGTATGGGCGAAGGCTGGGGTGATTTCTTTGCCACCGCTATCCGCTTAAAGGCCGGTGACACCCGCAGCAAGGACTATCCTATGGGAGTCTGGGCAGACAACAATGTCAAGGGTATTCGCCAGTACCCCTACTCAACCAGCCTCACTACCAACCCACTCACTTACAAGTCTGTCAACACTCAAAACGAAGTCCACTCAGCCGGTACTACATGGGCTACAATTTTGTACGAAGTCCTCTGGAACCTCATTGATAAATACGGCAAGAATGACGCCGATTTCCCTACCTTTGACAGCCAGGGTGTTCCCACCGATGGCAAGTATCTTGCCTTGAAACTCGTCCTCAACGGAATGGCTCTGCAGCCCTGCACGCCAACTTTTGTTTCTGCCCGCGATGCCATCTTGGATGCTGATCGTTCTTTGACCGGCGGGACAAATTTGTGTTCTTTATGGTCCGCGTTCGCAAAAAGAGGTCTTGGATCCGGCGCCAAATATTCCTCCACCGCTCGCGTTGAAAGCTACACTATCCCATCTGGCGTCTGCTAAATGCCTATTCGAAATTGAAGGCGTTGGATAAGATTTGCGTAGTGAATATTGGGAAATAACCTTACCTGGAAAAGAGAACAACTGATAGACTCACATGTAAGCAGACAGATGTGTATAGTCTTATCATGGTAAATTAAGTGAAATTTAAGCATGCATACACGCTCATTGCACTATAATACTGTGATTCATAAGGCATTCAAAGCAGCTTACTACTATTGACAGAAATGAAACAGTAGACATGGTAGACATGGTATTTAGCTATCATTTCTTATTTCGTAAAGTAAGTAAATAGATGTCTCATAACTACTATATCCTACATAGCTCCACTCAAATTTCTTTCCAAGAGTGCTCTATCAACCATCAACCCAATGAACTTTCTCAAATATCTACTCTGAAATCCTTTTCTTATTGAGCTTTTGGAACGCTGTTACGGAATGGTATCATATCCGAAGTCGACACGTTTGTGGGACATCCAACTTTGCCCATTTATTGGATAAGGTCTTGTTTGGTCGGAATCCGAGAGATCAAAATAAAAGAACGTGAACTAGTTGTACACCTTAAAATTAAACGTAAATGTAACCTTCTTTAACTCAAGCGATCTCTCGTCCGTATAATTGGAATTGAATGTCTTGTGACAGTGTCTTCTGATGAGAAGAATGATGGAAGCAGCTTTCATTATAGTGTAGTTGAAGTCTACACTTCGGCGAACTAACTTTTCCCAGGCGTCTGCTCCAAATTCTTTTATCTATTGAGGCTTTGAGGCAGTGTTACGGAATGGAATCATGTCTGAAGTCGACACAGTCTGAGGACACTCAACTTTTTTCATTTGTTGAACAAGACTGGCTTTGGCGGGGTCCTATTACCACAAAAATAATAAGTAAAACTGCGTGTGCTCAAAATGACCAAAAGGACGGACGTACCATAACGTGCCTGTAAAGATCGGTTTTCGTTTTACCGGATGGATAATACCTACATAGTTAGTTACCAGTTATGCACATAAAAGGTGAGCAAACAAACCATTAGTAATGGAAAATTGATCCCAAAGCGCCTGATGGTTTCGCCATAGAGTCACTATTGTATAAAGAGATTTCGACCAAGATCTTTTTCACGTCTGCTGTGTAAAGGTCCCAAAAGACATAAAGCTCTTCTCCAGCATGCCAATAAAAGATGTTTTATTTTAGCCATCCCCGGAACAAATGTTCAACAGAGTATCTGTCATGGCAAAGGCCCTGTTGCTGCCAACTTTGACCACGCAACTATTTATGGTGGCTTTAATGGCGATGGTAGCAGTCCAACTGCCGCTGCTGGCTGCTCTATTGCGGCTTCCTAGCCAATCAAGTACGGCGACATCTATCTGGGAGAAGACAACTGCGTCTATGATTCCAATGGTATGCCTTAGAGAGTCAATATTATATGCACTTACTAATGTAACTAGGCCAAAATATCCATGGTGCCTGCTGTATTGGTCCTGGTGCTATTGTAAGTTATTTTTCAAACTTTGTATAATAACCTCGTTAACCTGAACTAGGTCACAAACCCCTATTACGACTACTAACCAAAATTAAATATCGGGTGCCTATTTGAGACAGAAATATATATCGATTCAACAGCCGCTATATATTTAAATAGGCCTTTCAATTGAAATTTATTCTAATATATATTCCATAATTCTCCTTGGCAATAAAGCGATAAACGGCTCATTAGTGTGCAGTTAACCATGTTTCCAGATGGCACGAGTGCCAATCTTGCACTGCGCAAAGATAAAGAAAGCTGGACTTGTGTCTCTCTTGCATTTGATGATCAGATCCATGATTAAACTCGTAAAGTTGACACTGTTAATGAGTCTGTCCCCAGGCTCAGCTAACAAACCCTATCGCCTATAGAATGCCCCAAAAAAGAAATTGGCAGAGCGCGTTTGAGTAACAAGACAACCAATCTCCGAAAGACTCAAATTCAAGATAAATCTCCACCAAGCCCTACTGCATAGTAAAGGATTCTATAAGACCTTTATCCTCCAACTAAATAATACCCAAATTAATCAGCTTGTCAATGCTATGACAAAGGTATAAGTGGACGATAATTTTGAGACTCAGGCAGAGTCACCGCGTGTTCGCAGTCTCCTAGTCATTAACCTTACTGATCTCTCTGAGGAGGATATTATCAAGGCTCTAATGGAAGAAATCTTGCTTGCTGACCGCGATCCCATTGTCAAGTATATGGCCACAAGGCCTCTCAAACTTGGGCTTCTTGGATTTGGGCTTCTCAAACTCGAGGCTCTCCGTCTCATCTGATATTCTCTTCGGTCTCGAATTAGGCAGCGGAGTTCTTCCGGCCAGCAGAACCTTCAATTTTCCAAGCAAGTAAACCCTTTTCGGACTTGATGCCGGGAGATGCCGCCTTATCCATGTCGTCACGGTGGTTAGAATCCATGATGGGAGTGGAATGTGTGGTCGTATCGGACATTGAGGGCCAACAGATCATACAATAGCTTGATGAAAGTTGTCGATGTGCAAAGAAGCAATAGTATCAAAGCCTGACAGAGTGAAGACAGAAAAGGAACTTTCTTGACAAGCCTGTAAGATTTCCCCATTGTATAGTCGGTGAGTTACTTCTGAATGACCTATTTGTTTGCTTAGTATGGTGAAGAATTTGTAGTGAAGTGTATGCAAATGTCTCGTAAATGTGTTGAATATGAGCAATTCACTCTGAAATGAGAATAGCTAATATCCAAAAGACTTTATATGGATATCGTGTGGGAGATGGCAAGGGGGAAACAACACATTTAAATAAACAAAGGCTGGATTACAGTGATGCATCAATACCCAATTAACTTTTGGCCAAGGCATGGTTAGTTTTTTTGTTTACAGAGATTTAAATACACTTTTCTTGAAAAAAAGAAGAAGATAAAAGTATAATGAAAAGCATCGCGAAAGTGGCGATACTTCTGTTGTGATGTAGATAAAAAACCGCCATAAAATACCCTACACGCACGCACAAGCCATGCCCCGCATCTTCTTTTACGCTTCAGCAAACTCTCAATTCCATTTTCACCAACTCAATCCAATTCTCTATCCATGGGTGCGGTCGTAGTTTTGGCTCCGGGCCGTGCAGCCTCAGACTTGAACTCTCGCAAAAGTGTATTCCTCGCAGGACCAACAGACCCTACCGGGGAAGCTGATTGGAGAGAGGCTCTCACAGAGGCATTAATCGAGCTACCCATTGTGATATACAATCCTAAGCGCAATGATTGGGATTCGACCTGGAAAGAAGACTATTCAGACAGCCGCTGGGTTGAGCAAGTGGAGTGGGAACTTGGGATGCAGGACAAGGCAGATGTCGTCGTTGTCTTCTTTCACAAAGCCACTCCAGCGCCAATAACCCTCTTAGAGTTGGGCCTTTGTGTTCGATCTGGAAAGGCTATTGTGTGTGCTCAGGATGGATACTCCAAGAGAGGGAATGTGGAAGCAGTTTGTAGGCGATATGGGGCTAAGTATGTGAGCTCTGAGGAGGATCTGAAGGGTGCTGTGGTGGAGAGGCTGAAGCAGCTTATTGCTGGGTGAGGTACCATTTGCTTGCTTTCGGTGGTGTTAGTACATAGGATACTTGCTTAATTTGCTTTAGAATCAAGCTTTGAGGTGTAGATTTATCTACCGTATATTGCATTTAGCATTTCCGTAGTATAACAAGTGTAATTGTTGCCATAGCAATTTTCAAATCGGAATACGTACACCAAGTATATTCACTAAAAATGCGTGTATGGTGGCTATCTTAGGCATATCATTGGCCAAGTACTAGTTGAGTTCAAACTCTTATATACATGTACTAATGAGTGTCCAGCATGTTAGGAAGTTGATATTGCCCAAGGCCGATTTGCGCCACTATCACTAATGCTTCACCGAGTCAAACATAGACAAACATCAAGACTAACAAGGGTATAAAATTGTTCAAATATATATAAGACCGCCAGTTAAGAAGCCTCTCAAAATCCAGCAAAATTATCCGTATTATGCAACGTTCTAACATTTAAAAAGGGCCCAAAACTATCACTTCGCTTCTGATGTCCCAGAAACAGGCTCTATACTGGTCTTTCCACCCGTCGCCACCGCCGCTACTGCTGTCTTCTTCTTCTTCAGCTTCTCAATAAAGGCGAATACCTTGTCTTTCATGGCCGTGTGGGGAACTTCATTCGCACCGACCATGCGCCTAACAATGATATTGTATATGCCTCCAAACGCAAGCGCAACAGTGGTTGATGTGAAAATGATGACGTTGTACGGCATGCTGAAATCGGGAGTAGGGAGATAGAGCAGCAGACTCGTGGTGCGAATGTTCATGGCCTTGGGCTCCAGGGTGGTAATGACCGCGGCGGCGACGTCGAAGCCACGGTTAGCATCGGGAGGGTACTCTGTGTATCGGAGAATGGATCTTTCAAAGTCGTAGGTGAGGAAAACGGTGCAGCGAGGAGGGATGCTGAGGAGGAGTTCAAGCTGTGTGCCACGAGCGCGATCCAGGGCAGGGCGGTAGTAAATCTCTTTGATTAGATCGGCGGAGGAATTCGTGTTGGGTGATGATGCTGAAATACGAGCCGAAAGAGTGTGCAGGTAGATGCGCATAAACCAGGGAAGAGACTCCATGTAGACGAATTCAACGGAATCATCCCCTGGGTTGGTGAGAATGGCTTGTACACCGCCGTGCTCCTGTCCGTGGCCAGTAAAACTTCGCTCAGCGTAGAGTACAGGCGTTTCCGGCTTGACAATGCCAAGGGGAGCAGCTTCTCCTCCTTCGATAGGAAACTCAGACTTGGTCAACACAAGGGTGAATTCACTCTCTTGCTCTATGTTGTAGCATCGCAAAAAATCGTTGTTAGGATATCTGATCTCATGGGCGCCTTGTGAAGCGAACAAGTCTCGAGTTGATGGAAGGTGAACACAGACTGGGGGAACTTCATCGTCGGTCAGGGGACAGGTTCCCTTCATCGTTCGCCCGAAGATTTGAGATAATGTCCAGTCCTGGCCACGAAGGTGGTCAATCGGGTAGCAAGCATCCTCGGCCTTGTGGTATGGCTTCGTAGTATCGCAGATCAAATCATGGCCAGGAGGCGGTCGTGGGATAGGGTTATCTGGACAATTGAACGTTAGATACGAATTGGCGAATGAAATGGAAGAATAGACATACCATGAGGTCGCTTGGATCGATCAACGTCCAATACCATGTCAACTGTCTGTTCCAGCTGGAGCACGCACTCGCCCTCGGATGGGCAGATGGGTCGAACGTCAATGGCCATGCTCTGGAAGGACGCATCGAAGAGCTTGTGTCCATCCAACAGGCTGGCAATTCCAGCCTTGCCCTTGCACGGCAGCATCTTCAAAAAGGGCGTCAGGTTCTCTGTGCAAACCACTTCGTGCGGCAATACACCATGTAGCAGTCTCGTATTCGCCAGCGTCGTGTTAGGATGGTCTCCCTCGGGCTGGAACGACACAACGGGTCGGATAGTCCTCGTTCCGTCAATGAAGTTCAGACTGGCGCAGAACAGGCCAGAAAGCGCATTGGTCAGGGTCAGCCACTTCTCGTCTGCTTCTTCGTCCGTCTCAGCATCCAGCCACGCCCACAATTCGACTCCAGTGCCACCCTCTCTCGTGCCGTCCCATGGTCGAGTTCCCCAGCTCTCTGCATCCCATCTTCCAAGGGTGAACCGTAGGTGAAGCTCTCGTGTGCCCGCATACTGCAGGATTTGGCCCAGCGATCTCGGGAAGAGGCGGAAATTCTGTGCCTCAAAGTCTGCGATGGAGGTGTTGGCTCGGAAGTTGAAGCTCGCGAGGAGCGCCGATAGAGGCAGCGGCCGTAGATTCAGCTGCTCATGGTACTCGGTCGCAGATACCAGCGCGCTTGGTATGAGCAGCGGTAGAAATGATAAAAGAGAGCGCATTGTGTGAGGAGAGGATAAAAAATAAAAGAAAAGGAGAGGATACTCGAGCCGCTGGCGCGATTCGGGCGAAATTCACATCTCTCAAACGAATTCTTGATATTGCCAGATTAGAGTAGCGGGTACGTACCAGGAGTTGAGCTCTACAAGCCACACACTGCCCGCCATCATGCCGCAGAAAGCATGCGCCACAGCAGCTTTAACGGTTCGTACAGGCGATCCCCCGCGCAAACCATGGCGTTACCAGGGGCAGCTTAGGCTTAAAACGTCTCCACCAGCCACAGGCCGCTCCGTCATCTCGAAGTCGGAAAAATACGCTTCTACCATCTAGTTTGATACCAAAACTCCAACCCATCAACCCAATCCACTCCAACGACCCCTCCAACCACTTCGGCGTCGCAAACCCATCTTCCCCAGCCAGTGCACCGCCATCATGGCTGCCGAACAAAGAAAGCTGCTCGAGCAGCTCATGGGCGCGTCCGCCTCCTCGCGCGCCCAGCAGCTCTCGCTCAACGACCCAAAAGTCTGCCGGTCCTACATCGCCGGCACGTGTCCGCACGACCTCTTCACCAACACCAAGCAGGACCTCGGGCCGTGTCCCAAGGTGCACGCTGAGGCTCTCAAGACCGAGTACGAGGGGCTGTCTGAGCGGGAGAAGCACAAGTACGGCTTCGAGTACGACTACATGCGCGATCTGCAAAAGTACATCGACGAGTGCAATCGCAGAATAGATGCGGCGCAGAGACGCTTGGAGAAGACGCCCGATGAGATTCGACAGACTAATGCTTTGGTGAGTCTCTTCCCTCTTCTTTCTACCTTAATTGGCATCCATACGTGTATATACATATACGCACTCTAAAGACACAATTCAGCTAACCATGTCTCTTATTCTTCACAGCTCAAAACCATATCCGACCTCACATCGTCCATCAACAGCGGCCTCCTCGAAGTCGAAATCCTCGGCTCCCTCGGCGAAGTCTCCCGCGCCCAAGACGAGCTCTTCCGCGTCCGCCAAGCCGCCCAGCAGAAAGCCGAGCGCGAGAAGGAGCTCAAGGCCCTATCAGACACCTCTGGCCCCTCAGGCCACCAGAAGCTACAGGTCTGCGACGTCTGCGGCGCCTATCTTAGTAGACTGGACAACGATCGCCGACTGGCGGACCACTTTTACGGAAAGATGCATCTGGGATATGCGCAGATGCGTAAGACGTACGACGCGTTCCCGAAGGAGATGAAGGGCAGGTCACGGCCGGCCATGGACGATGATGGGCCCGGAGGAGGTGGTCCTAGAGGACCCAGAGGGCCTGGAGGATACAGAAGTGGCAGAGGAGGCAGAGGGTATCGTGGGGGGTGGTAAAGAGTCTTATTACGGGATGATGAAAATTAATTTGCATTACAGCTCGGCGTCTGGGAAGCTTTTTGAAACTGTCAACTACAAACGGACGATAATCAGGGTGCCTCTTAGTGTTTAGTGTTTTATTATTGGTGGGACGAGAAAAAGATCGTATAGAGGATTCGGAATACAGAGTTATATACCCCTTTACATCATCAGACAAATGCGCTTCAATTTCTGCCATGGTTTTATCTACCAACGTATTGCGCTGAGAGCAATAAACTACTAATAGTAGTATCCTTGCCCCAGTAATACGCGGGTAATTAAGATGGTAAATAGTAAGCAATTCTATCACTAATTGGTTCGCCAAGTCTTAAGAAATGCTAAGAAAGCATTCAGAGAAGACATGACCAAGGTCTATCTGGATGGAAGATCACCAAAGTGAAGCGACCCCTATGGGTCCCACTCCGTGCTACAGAAAACAAATCTTCGTTTCCGCTACTCACGACAAGATATGGATCCATCATGTAGAGTAGTATCTGTTGATCCTGTCGACTAAGGTGCAGATTTAGAATCCGCTAGTTGGCCGACGAGCCGTAAGGATTCAGAATCAACTAGTTTGCCGAAGTTATATATCCATACGCCTTTACATCATCGGTCAAATACGCTTCAATTTCTGCCATCGTTCTATCTACCGACGTATTACGCTGAGAGCAATAAACTAACAGGACTAATAATATCCGGAAAGGTGGTATCCTTGCCCCAGTAATATATATAATTTTTTTCCCCTTTCCTACAAGTCATATCATCGCACATCCAACCCGGCCAAGATCATAAGAATAAAAGCCTGAAGAGGAGAGCTGATAATTTCCAAGAGAAAAGTGACGATTAGTAGCAAAACCCAAATGCCCTCTTAAAATCGATGCTGCCTTTCCTCCCATCCTTACTAGCCTTTTCGCCCTTTTCGTCTGAGCATCAGAATCTTATTCTCAAGCTATGACTGAGACTCATTCATAGCATCAAGAGCTTCCATCTCATCGTCCCACCTACCACCAGGTGCAACAGGCGGTAGAGGCGGGGGAGGGGCCTTTGCCGCCTGTGCCATGGTGGGTTTTGACTGTGCATTGCTGCTTTGTTCTGTATCCGCTTTTGTGTTGTTACCGTTGTTATTCTTTCCAGCAGGAAGGGCGGGAAAGTCGTCCACGGCAGGGACTTCTTGTTTCGCTGGACGAGCATCGTTGGCTGGTCCGTCATAACCGCCTCGGCCACGACCCCTGCCTCGGCCGTTGCCGCCTCTCCCACGATCTCCTCCTCGTCCTCGGCCACGGTAGCGGTCATCCAGGAAGCGGTCGACATCCGGAGCTTCCTCATCTCGAGCAAATCGGCTTCCACCCAGACCTCGACTCTTTGTTCCCCTGATGCCACCGTTTGCGCCGCGGAAGCCCCTTCTGGCTTCTTCCTCGGCCAAGGCCTCCTTGCCTTCGTCCCAGCTGCCATCTTTAATATTCATAGCCTTGAGCTTCCTTTCCCGGTTCTTAGCTCGCTCATCCTCCAACTTGCGCCTATCTTCCTCGCCACGTTTCCGTCTCTCTGCCTCATCCGCTCTTCTTTTGCGCGCCTCCTCCATTCCTCGCGCGTATGCCTCAGCGTGCTGCTTCTCGTCTTGTTCTGCCATCTCAAACTTGCGCGCCTTCTCTGCGGACAGCAGCTTCATCTTCTCCATCTTAGCAGCCAATTCATTTTCGGTGAGTTTCTGCCGCGGGTTGGAGCCAGACTTTGCGCGTACGTCGGCGCTGACGGCGGTGTTTTGCGGCGGCGATATTCGTTGGGGCCTCTCCTTGGGAGTAGCGCTTGCATTAGGGGGAGGAGACTGTGCCTGGGGCTGAGTAGAAGCCTCAGCTGGAGCCTCAGCTGCGGGAGCCTTGTCTTCAGCAGGTGTAGGAGCCTGTTCGGGAGCTGGCGCGGGACTTTTCGGATGAGCTTGTTTGGGCGCTTGCTTCGGTGCTTGCTTCGGTGCTTGCTTCGGTGTTTGCTTCGGCGCCTTTGTAGGAGCTTTTGCTGGCGCGGGAGATGCCTTTGGAGAGGGATCTTCAGCGAACCGTGAAGACGAAAGACCCTTGGGGGGCTTCTTGCTTTTGGCCGCAGCAGGCGCGGGAGCTGGCGACGGCTTTGAGGACGGGGGAGTTTGACTTTGTCGAGGTGGTGCAGCGGGAACTGGAGCCTGAACTGGAGCTGGGACTGGCGCTGGAACTGGCGCTGGGACTGGAACCGGAACTGGTGCGGCAGCTGGCGCAGGCTGCGTAAAGGGCGGGATATAAGGCTCTTCTGTGATCAAGACGGCCTCAGACTCGACCGGCTCGAAGTCGTCGTAGAACAGATCGTCGTCTGTCCGGCCTCCAAATTGGTCGTCCATGGCGCTGAGTATTAGGATAAATGTATTCCAAAAAGTGTATTAGCAATATTATTGAAGCAAAATATTGAAGCAAGGTGACGATGTAAGAGCCGCGCGAGTCGACGCAGCGCCAAAGACAAAGAAACCACGATTTAAAAACACGGCCAGCCTCAAAGTATGCGACAGAAAGGCTGCGAAGCGAAAGCGATGCCCCGCCACAGAGTGTGGGGTGTGGGGCTCAGCTCCAGGCGCATCTGCAGCTCAAAGTTTGCGTTACTTTTTAAGCGCAAGGAACCGTGTGGCGTTTGTGGCGGAGGCAAACGACGAGGTATAAGACAGCCATCGAATCATGTACCTGTCCAGCATCGTGGCAAGACTGTTTTCCAAGCTGTTTGCTCGCATAGGGCAATTCATACTCTCGAAAGATGTGCTAACTCTCAAAGTTTCGTATTGATACAATTAGTAGGTGGAGCATTGACCTCTGGCAATACGCGTACTGCCTCTTCTCTAATCTCAATCTTACTAACGCAACAGGTCTTAAATCATTCTGTGCGCGTCTTATACAAGCTAATTAAGATGGGCACTTGGCGGCGTACCTTTATTTGAACTATTCTTTTCCTTGCATGACCATTAGTTTGCTCAATACAGCTTTGCTTGGCCTTGTAGTCATAACCCAGTGCCTAGACTCTACGATCCGTGATAGGGTAACTCAGAGACTTTGCGTGATTGGCAGCCTGCTGCATCATGTCTGGTAAAGCCAAGGTATGACACAGATGTTGAATCTTTAGGATAATATCCCCTCCCGTACGTCGCGGTGAAATGAAATGCGTATTAGTAGAATCACACAGACATGTATAATTTTTCTTGCGTAAATCAGATAAGAGTAAATCTTAGTCTCTACCCCCTTGCAGTTCTGCCATTTCATAAAGGAATAGGTATGATATTAGTTAAAAAGATAGTAATCCTATAACTCAGCTAAAACGGATGTAGAATAGGTATTGGCGTTTATATGATTCAAGTCGATATGACGGTTATAACCGTTATTCTTGCTTCATTAAGCTCGAAAGTCTCATATTCGTCATGAAACAATATAGAGAGTGTGATCAACTCATATGACTGATGCTGTTGATCTAAGCTGCAAGTCTCAACTGCAAGTCTACGGGTGCCTAATCTACGTATACCTAAATTCGTACTGCATATGCCTATCTATACTGCTGAGTGACATGTAGTACCTTGATAGATGGTAAGTCCGAGTGTTGGTTGCTGGAATGAAGATTCTTTTGTTCTTCAGCTGTGCGCAAGCAAACTCACTGCATCTGATCAAGATCCCACTCCTCAGCAGCCACACCGTCGAATCTGACAGCATACGGGCGCTGCAAACTTAGAGCTGAAGCCGTGAGCCGGGATGGATAGTTTGCTTAGGGGTGGCACCACTTACATGTAGATAGGAGCCCACCAAGAACCCTAGCGTTGCAAGGATGTTTCTCACAGCTACCTATTGACCGCAGGTATTGATGGTCTCAGGAGCGGTGGGCGTCAATAATAGTATATTATGTCAATGTATCTTCACTATTCTCCCATAGTGGCACGTATTTCTATCAAATTCAAATTACTATTCTTTCCAGCAATAAGATAGGCAGCCATATCTATTGCAATGTACCCCTGCCGTCTTCTATAAAAAGCTGCCGCAATGTATTCCCACACGACAACCCTCACCACGCCTGTCAAAAAGACAGGCTACTCCAACAATGGGGTGAAGAAAATACAGCTCACTGCAACTGCGGCATGTACAAAATGCGATCAAATGGCTGTGAGAGAAGAGACGGCGAAATGGATGCGCACAAGAATCGGTAAGTCGAGCTGTGTTGCTTACAGTCTGCACTTGATCGTTGCTATACATCTTCACATTACACATATCGGACACGGCATATTACACTAGATTGCGAGATAGCACCAGGTCGAAGTCTATGGAAGCGAGTAAAGAGTAAAGCTACGGCATAACATGGACGAATCAAGCTTAGTGAGCGACGAAGCAGCTTGTGTGGCCTGGATTGAAGGATCGAAGCATTCTGCAAGGTTATACCGAACCCGCGCTCCCTCTTACAACAAAAAGGGGAAGCCAGGAGTCGCGGTCAGATATTAAGGCCGCTGTCAGTGAGAATGCAGCGACTACAGGGGCAGCTGCTGCTTTTGGTAGCGCTCAAGGGCGCTCAAGGGCACTGCTCAGCTGAGGCTATCGCTGCTGTGAGCCCTGTAAGACAGGAGCCTTGCGCCGAAACCGCACTAAGCACGTCATTGCTGCCAATCACGTCAGCGATGACTCGACTCGATCCTCCATATAGACTTTTTCTTTGAGACCTCAAATGCCATTGAGCGATCCTCGCGCGTGTCCTCCCCAAATCTCGCACCAGAGCGCGTACGAGGCTTAATCCCCTTACTCGCATCCATCATTTTCTGCTTCATTTCCTTATTGTGCAGCTGCATTTTGTCGTGTTATGGTTCGGCGCAGCGACTCGCGTGCCCCGCCAGCCCTGCACATTTCAAGCTTCATATCAGGAGGAATCTCTGACCTGTTCTAGCCACGATGCCTTCCCTCACAGTCGACCCGGCGGCTGAGGCCGTTGTGCCAGCTCTGGAAGCGCCCGACTGCCAACAAACCCAGCCAGAGCTGCTTCATAGCCTCAAGCACAGCAGCAGCGTCCTCGCCCTCGCAGTTAGTCCCCAGCACGACTCCATCTATGCCGGCACGCAAGATGGCGAGATCGTCGTCTGGTCTCTCTCAACCTTTCACCAGGTCCAGCAGGTCCAGGCGCACAAGAGGAGTGTCATGTCGCTTTCACTCTCTCCCGACGGCTGCTACTTATTCTCGAGCGCCTGCGACCCCATCATCAACGTGTGGTGCCCCCGAACGCTTCGACGCCTCTTCGAAATCTACGGCAACCACGATGTCGGCGACATCTTTTCCACAGCATACAGCCCGCAGCACGATACACTTTACATTGGTGCACAGAATATGACGATCCAATGGGTTAGCCTGAGCGACCCAAGCACTAAAGTGACGCCCGATTCGCAGCGACATCCTGATCGAAGAAGTCACCGATTTTTCGACTCCAAAGCTATTGGCGGAACGAGCACTCCAAGACGCAGCGAGGACAAGTGGGGGCTAATCCCTCGAGCCAACAACGTCTTGGAAATCGACAGTGGTGCAATCCGCAAGTTTGCCCACTACGGCTACATATACTGCATGCTTATTGCAAAGGGACCTACTGTGGAAGTTGGTCCAGAAGACGATGTGTTGATTTCAGGAGGCGGTGATGGCACAATCAAGCTTTGGAGTCTTGGGGCGCAAGGTAGAACTGATCCGGACGACCCCGAGCGAGCTGGTATCAAGGAGATTATGTCCCTTGGTGCAGATGATGCGGAATCCGTGCTGTCTCTGGCATTGGACGGTTCCTTTTTATATGCTGGAAAGCTTGATGGCATTGTCGAGCTCTGGGACCTGGACACAGCCCAAAGGCTAAGAGTGATTAAGGCGCAGAATCAAGATATAATGTCGCTTCAAATGGGCTGGGGCTACCTTTGGACTACTTCTGCTGATGGATGGGCCAATGTGAGTACATACTCTCCATCTCTTTCTTTCACAACATCTACTGACAGTATGCTCTGCAGAAATTTAGTACGGCACATTATGGAAAATACCAGCACGTCTCAAGAACTGTCGCCCAGAGATATCAATGCCTCAGCCAATGGAAAGCGCATAATGGCAAGGAAAAAAGCAAAATATTATCATCCGCGTGCGCAACTTACAAGAACGAACAATACTACATTACGGGGGCTAACGACAACGACATCTGCGTATGGAATATTAAAGATGAGGCGGACCCGAAATCGGATAACATGAGCCAGACTGAGGACGATGTAATCCTCTCTGCTTTGACTGAATTCGTTTCATACAAAACCGTATCATCCAGGCCCGAATTTGCTGAAGACTGCCGCAAGGGGGCCACCTATCTCGGCGCTCTGTTTAAGCGTATGGGCGGATATGTGGAAATGCTGAGTACAGGAGAATCACATAACCCTGTGGTGTTGGCAAAATTCTCTGGGAAGAAGGAATCTGCTGATAGGCGAAAGAAGATTCTCTTTTACGGTCATTACGACGTGGTGTCGGCTGACAACGAGAAGAGCAACTGGGCAACCGACCCGTTTACCGTCCACGGAACCAATGGTTACCTCTATGGACGAGGCATTAGCGATAATAAAGGGCCCATACTGGCTGCACTGTTCGCCGTCACAGACTTAATGCAGGCGCAGAAGCTGGAGAACGATGTCATTTTCCTGATTGAGGGAGAAGAGGAGTTTGGATCCAGAGGGTTTGAACAAGTTATCAAGAGAAACAAAGAGCGCATTGGCCCTGTAGACTACATCCTGCTGGCCAATAGTTACTGGCTGGATGATGAGGTTCCATGTCTGACTTATGGGCTGCGAGGCGTCCTTCACGCCACTGTCTGTGTCGACTCGGCGCGTCCCGATACGCACTCTGGTGTGGACGGTTCCTACATGAACGATGAACCCCTTTCAGATCTCACTGCAGTCTTATCAAGACTAAAGGGCCGCGGTAACCGGGTGCTGATCCCAGGCTTTTACGACGGCATCCCACCAGTAACGCCAGAGGAAGAGGCTCGCTATGATGATATCGCTTCGATCCTGGTGCGCCGCAGTGCCGAAGCCGTCTCTGAAGCAGAGATCAAGAAGTCGCTTTTGGCAACATGGCGAGAGCCAAACCTGACGATTCATCGATACAACGTGTCGGGACCAGAAGGCAGCTTGGTGAGCAGCCATGCCAATTCGCACATCAGCATGCGACTAGTACCAGGTCAAGAGGTAGACGCGATGGCGACAGCGCTGACAGGTTTCCTACAACGCGAGTTTGACAGTCTCGACTCTGAGAACAGAATTAGCATCCGTATCGACAACAGGGCTGAACCTTGGCTGGGTGACCCGACCAACGACATCTTCCGCATTCTTTGCGATGCCATCGTGGAGGCGTGGCCTGACTGTTTCGAGCCTTGTCAGGGCGCCGCCAATAGTAAGCAATCGAATCCAGGTGAACAGAGCACCAATGGCAAAGCTCCCTCGCAGGAGTCCCCTGAGCTACTGACGAGCAAGCCAAAGAAGCCGCTATACATCCGTGAAGGCGGCTCTATCCCAGCCATTCGCTTTCTGGAGAAGGAGTTTGGAGCGCCGGCTGCCCACTTGCCTTGTGGACGGGCTAGTGACTCTGCGCATTTGGCTAATGAGAGGATGAGCCTCATTAACCTGGTTAAGGCGAGGGAGATTTTTGGCAAGGTGTTTGCGCGGTTGTGATGAAAAGGATATCATCGAGTAGAAGGACTACTGCTCTTCTTTCCCTTTCTCTTCGTGGAGAATGGAACAATATGTGTCTAACATATGGATAAGACTGCTGCAAGAGAAGGATTATTGGTTATTATCATCATTCATGGCGTTCAATAACATTTGTTGTTTATTATTTATCATTATCACTAGACCATTAGTTCTTAGTGCATCCATAGCCGTCCCTTTATTTTCCGTTAGATACCCTGCCACCAAAAAAAGTTAGCCAATTCCGAATAGCATTTTCATCTGCCAAAAATAGGTACTTGTTCCCATTTATAAGAGAATCTCAGATGAGATCGAGTTGAAAGGACGCTAACTTGACCGGGTGGCTTCCGTGACCATGTGCCTTTTCGATCGGATATCGCCAGCGTGCCGCCTTGCATCCACTTCACATGTCAGACTATTGTGAGTAGAATTAGCACATGTGAAGAAGATAGTTGGTGGCCATGCTAACATTGGTAGAGTGCTGAAAAGGTGGCAGTGCTAGTAAAGAGCGGTGCTAGCGGATCGCGGGATCGCTAAAGTGACGTCGTGGGAGCTGGGAGTGTGGAGAAGGCAGGAGCACCGCAGTTTTGATAACGCCTTTGGATTCTATCTCAGCCAATCTCAATTTCCTCATTCCTTCATTCTTTTTTTCTTTTTTTCTGTTCTATATAAACTACTATTCTAGCACCAAATTAATCTGTATCTAGAACCGTTTGATTTCATTTCTTTCCTTCTGGTTCTGATCACCAGCATCATGAGCGGCTTTAAGAAGATGTTTCAGAGCCTCACAGGCAAGAATTCCAACCCTCAGCCAGAAGACAACCCCGAAGACAAAAAGCGCAAGCTCCACTCAACCAGCGGCATCGACAACACCCAGCCCGAAGGCGAAAACCCCATTGGCAACGTTACCGTTGAATATCTTGGTGAACAAAAAAGTAGTAACTCCGCTAGTCGAAGAGATCTTGGCTTCGCTGGTCATATCCAGGGCAAATGGTACGCTGTCTATGGAGACACGCTATGGTGCAGCCCCGGCGTGACGGATCCGGATCAGGAACCAGACCCGGGAGGTTTCCACGGCATGGTGCGCAACGCGGTATCAGCTCTCACGGACGATCCGCTGCTAGTGCACGATTTGCATCTGAATGATGATGAGCCGGTGCCACATCAGAAGCAGTTTACGCCATATAGAGAAGAGTGGGGAGAGACCAACCAATTCGGTTTCGGCGGGACGAGCATCTGTGAAGTCGACTATGATAAAGCAACTGGAGCTGTGTTTTTCCTTGTGGTAGGTTTGACTTTGATCTCTTCACTTTATCCCCCTTGTTGAAGCTCTCTTCCATTGTGCTTTCGTGAGAAAGCTTGGAAGAGTAGATTGAACAACTGGCCTCACAACTACTTACACTTTATGCTTACCTAACTTACACACACTTACACAAACAAAATAGAATGATCACGAAAACTACCGCTCTGCAGGTGTCGCCCGTATCGAAGTTATCGAAGGCGTTCCTACTATTACGCAGCGTCTTGGCGATCGTGGTTGGTGGTGGGACTGTTCTGAAGTCGCCAAATACGGCGACATTGCCGCCTATCGTGATGTCAACAGCGAGTACATCTACATCTGGGGCCATCCACCCAACTGGGTGACTGAGTGGCCGCATACAGAGTATATCTACCAAGCACGAGTCAAGGCAGCGGATGCTTTCAATCTGGACGCATATGAGTACTGGTGGGGGAGACAGAAAGGATGGCGCACAGAGGTGTTGACGGAGCACAATTCTGAGACGGCAGTGATGTGGGGAGCTGGACAGGGCCAGATCGTGTACAGCGAATATTTTAAATGCTACATCTATGTCCATTTGAGTAAGTTTGGTTGGAAAAAACAGGGCTTGAACAAATAAACTGACTGTGAGATTTAGATGGCCCTAAAGTAGCTTTGAGGACGGCTCCGAAGCCAGAAGGCCCATGGAGCCAAGACAAAGAAGTATACGAGGCTACGCCGATTGATGGCGGCTTCGTGTATGCCGGAGTTGCATACCCATATCTGGATGAAACTGGAAAGACGTTGACGATTGCATATACAAACAATAATCATGTGCAGGTCATAAAGGTAACATTTGAGTAAAGGATATGTTCACTCCTTCTCGAAGATATATGAAGTTGTCACATACATACATGATGTATTTCAGTTTAGAATAGATAGGAGAGTTCTATAGGTATAAAAGAGGTTAATATGGTTCCATAGAGATTTATATGTAGCAACCAACTTCAAGCTTGAATTCACCCTTCATGTAAACTGTGCATTCCAGGTTTCGTATATCTCAAAGTAATTCCAACATCCAATGTAGATTTCATCATATTCGGTTGCTAGTTCTACCGTATCTACTAATTATACTAAACTATACAATTCGCTACAAGTAATCAACTTCAATGGCGAGATTTTGACTCCATAATTCATCAATTGGAGCCTTTCCGAAGGTTTTCCGCTGCAAGGGAAGGGCGCCATATACAACTGATAGGGCTTTTTAGCCGAGGTAGTCGTCGATGAGTAAACACCTGCTCTGGGACAGTAGAATGGATAAAAACTAACAGTAAGTGCGACAGCTATAACTTCAGCTAAAGCTATTCCAAAATTTCAATAAGTATGATTTTGCTGCTATTACTTGCAAACGTAGCTCTTCCAGGCCTGTTGAATGCCACCCTGCTCTGGTACGCTACTCCCCCGCAAAATCTGGACAGCAGTCAAGAGGTGGCACACCCCCACAACTTGAACCGTTTGTCAACTTTTTTCCGCTTTTAGCACCATCTCAACTCGCTAACAGCGCCCCATAAGCAGTCAATCTCTGCCAGCTAGTTGCTAGAGTCAACTAAAAGCGATATGCGAGCGCTTGGCTGGCTAGTGGACGGCAAACCGGTTGCTTAACTAGGCGGGGCAATACCTCGGCTCGGGCACGATCTGGGAATATGTACGGAGGTTGTCTCTGAGAAGACTCTTCTTTAAATATCATCTACCTGCACAAGTTTACATCTTATCTTACTGTCGCACATGCTATCTAATCGTTACTAAGAGACTCTCAAAAATAGCCAGCTCTGATTTGCCACCTTCTTTTCTTGTTTTTTCCTTCTCTCTCCTCTTTGTTGGATCTACAACTGCATAACCAGGGAGCAACTCTTAGTTCAGTTTACAAGGGAGTTTAACACAGAGACAAGATGAGCACCGAGGTTAAGATTCCTGCATCCCTAGAGCAGGAGAGCGCCATCAAGAGACTTGATGACAAGACGTTTGAGGTGAATCTATCGCCTAGTTTCTGCGTAGGCTCAGGTATGTTACACACTTATACTCACATGAGTGTATATACGCTGGACATAAGTCATGTACAAACAAACCTGAAATTGAGAGTAATTAACACCAATTCCCCCAGTCCCCAATGGCGGTTACGTCGCGACAGTATTCCTGCGCGTAGCAAGAGAATATCTCACTCCTAGAAACCAGCCCGACACCATCGCCGCCCACTGGGAATTCCTCAGCCGCACCGTCTCTGGCCGCGCCGTCCTCGTCGTCGAAGAGGTCAAGCCCGGCCGCTCCATTTCGGTAATCCATGTCTCACTCTACCAAACCGGTCTTCTCCCTGAAGCACCATGGGTCTCATCCGGCACAGTAAACGGCCGTGCAAAGTCAGAAAAGGTCGTCGTTGCGTATCTGACAAACAGGAGCATCGCGGCCGAGAGCGGCATCAGTCTCAACACCGGCTGGTCTCTGGAGCCGAAGCTACCTGCCGTAAAAGACTTCTCAAAACTGCTCACCAATGAGGATCCAGAATGGCCACCGCTGGACTTGGTCATCCAGCGCAGAGTCACTGCCGTGCAGCAGCTCAACATTTATCACAACCGCGAAGCCCTGGAAAAGAGCGACAAAACCTCCCTCATCGACTTGTGGGTTTGCACCAAGAACGGAGAGCCCTTCAAAGATCCAAGTCTAGGCTTCCTCGTCGACATCACGGCATCTTTCGTGGTAGAGGTACACAGGCCTCGAACAGCGTACGAATCTCCAGCCTCAGGGGGCGAATTCACGCACAAGGTTGCCTTTTGGTATCCCACGCTGGTGATGAACCTCGATGTGAAGAAGGCGCTGCCGAAAGAGGGTGAGAAGTGGCTCTTCATACGGTGTTTGGCAAAGAAGACCTACAACGGCCGATCTGATATTGAGATTATTATCTGCGATAGAGCGGGTGATATCGTTGCACTGTCACATCACGTTGCTATGATTGTCAACTTTGAAAGAAATGTGGCGAACCGGATTGTCGTCAAGAGCAAGGTTTGAAAGGACCTTTGGTTGACTTTTCGTTTTTTTTTTCTTGGTTTGGGCGATGGCTTATTTAGAGAGAAGCGGGCACACGTTACAAGAAACGGTGTTTATATGCTATATAATGATATAAGAAATATTATTACTTACGAATCCTATATGCTTCTTAAAATGTCGCCACAATGTTCGTCAAAACATATCGCAAATAGAATGGTGGGCTGTCAAGCCCTTTTCGTGGAACACGGCTTAGCAGGGGTGTTATTTCACAGCGGGAGTACATGTACCGTAACGTGACCAAAACGGTATTATTCCAGGGCTCCTCAAGGTACGTCGATCTCTTTTCATCTCTCTCAACGTTACATAAGGTTTCTTAGCCCAATATGGGGGTAGAGGACATGGGTTGGATTCAGGTATGCCGGAAAAATGAAGAGTGACCCCGGCCGCGTTCCAGAAAGGGGAGGACACTGGATTCGATGACAGGGTCCTTCGGGTAACGAAATGTGAGGCTGAGGTGCATTGGTTATACAATTATATAATTATTAGCAGAAAAGTGTTGGCAATGTTAGAATTTTATAGGAATAGATCTATGTATGATATGAAAGAGTGTGTCTGGTGATGGGTGGGCTGACGATGACTGCCAAGAGCAACCGAAAAAAGAAACACCAAAACGGACATCGCGAAAGTGGTCAGCCATTCTGCCGTAGCCAATTGCCAGTCGAATTATTTTTAAACTCATATCATTTTAGCGTTGGCATTTTGTCTCATTGATAAGAGCAAAGCTGGAAGAATCTCTTCTCGGTTAGCACCTTTGCAGTCTGCTTCCCAGCTCTACTCAATAATACACTGGGAATAGCCCTTCGTAAAGCACTATAGTTAAATAATACAGTATTTGTACTGTTTATGCACTGTAAAATTTTCTATTTTCATTTTTGGAAAACTGGAGTTTTTGCACTTATGCGAAGTCTGCTCAAAGTTCGACCGTATTACTGTAATACGGTCGCGCTTTGGATAAACTTTGCAAAAGTACCCCATCTCCAATTGGGCAGTTGAAGATTGCATAAGCCTCAAATAGTAGTGAAAAGGATGATGGCGAATGATGCATATCTGTAAGCTAAACCCTGGACTTGAAGACAACTCTATGCTTTCATACTCTCTTCAACGTGTTATCGGGCACAGGCCAATCAGAAAACTCGAACAGTAATATTAATTATGTAGTTGGAAGCCCTTCAAATGACATTCCTCTGACAGGCCTCATGGATAAATTCAACTCCTCCAACTGCTGCGGCTCCATGGCATCTGGTGATCATGCAGCCACAGAAGGAATGACACATGTCAGGCACTGCCCGCTCACGACGGGAAAACCAACCTATACATGCCTCTATGAGTTTCACGGCGCGTTTTCTTTTTGAGTCTTTAAATTTCTTTTCCTTTCTTTCCCGCTTCTCCTCACACTCAGCCATCATCATCAGCATACCCCTGCTAATCTTCAACGAAACTCCAAGCCCCCTCTTGCTTGCACCTTTGTGTTTCCATCTTCTACGACCATGGCACACATAAATCCATGTCCTAATCCTAATATCCCGCCCGTCAGCATTGAGCTTTATGACATACCTTGCAACGAATCACACGAGCAATACCCTAACGCCATTCGGGCAGTCAAAGCTTACTGGCGACAAGCAACAAATATGACCTTTGAGGATCAGATCGAGTACAAAGGCATCGTCGAATACATGTTCACCTTCGAGCAGGAGCCTTTGTTGTGGCGTTCAAAGTGCTCCTCACTCTACAAGTCGTGTAAAGCCTCACCCACATGGGCAAAGTATGTTTTTATTAAAGCAATGTATGGCGGCGCGAAAATACATAACCTCGATGCCCAAGTGCTAGGCATCTTTAAGTCGCTTAAGATTGAGGACTTTGAAAGGGATTATCGCACTCACATTCCGGACCCGGCCAGAGTAAAGGAGGGCACGCCGACTGAACAATTCCCACCCCCAGCAGCACAATCGAGCGCCAAACGTAGCCAGCCGAATGCCCCGCCTCCTTTGAAGTGGTCATCATCCCCAGTCATGAATCAACCCGTCACCCAACAGGATCTTGAGAGACTTGAAACCCGCCTGAAAGAACACATTGATGACCACATCAGAAAAATCCGAGAAAGTATTGTTGCAGTATTTTCAGAACGTACAGCATTTTGAGAACCACTTTTGGACAGATGTCTATGGCCATAGACAAGCTGAACCATCTGGAGGAAACAAAACAGAGTATTTTGATAC
This sequence comes from Trichoderma evansii, assembly GCF_050947405.1. Taxonomy (NCBI): domain Eukaryota; kingdom Fungi; phylum Ascomycota; class Sordariomycetes; order Hypocreales; family Hypocreaceae; genus Trichoderma; species Trichoderma evansii. The sequence goes on from NW_028145178.1 coordinate 26,722, forward strand.
CACAGAGACTAAACTCTTGGCGGCAATCGACAGCATGGCTAATGCAGTCAGCCGAGCTTTGAGGAAACACTTGAGATCACTCAACAATTGGGAGCAGTAGGATGGAGAGGATGGAGAGGATTCATCCTCTTGTGAGTCATATTATCTCATACTTGGTAGCCTAGCTCCAGGTCAATATTTGACGTCTTGTACGATAGTGAGCTTAGGAAATACAAAAGAACATTGAAACCATTCTTCCACATTAAAGTTTAGTTTCATCATCCCATGTGAAAGATACTAACATGTAGGCACTTAATCCAAGCTAATATATCATCTCATTGCCAAATAGTCATTACTCTCCTAGTATTTTTTTAAAATCTCGAAGAAATAGAAACACATATTAAGATGCACGGAGATTCCACAAGGTCACTTTAATACAGGAGACATTACGACTTGACAGTTTATCACAACATTCATAAAAATGTGTCGCTTACAAAACTAAGGCTCCCACGTGCTCTCTATAAACCACAACTTACCGCTCGTCTTCCACGCCCCTTGCCATCGAAACCGCTTGTCGGCCTGTTCGAACAAACTCCTCCAGTCATCCATCTCCCGCTCTCGGGAATTACACACCGCCTTCATCAGCACGTCCATTGTTCGAATGCTCTTTTCTTCCAGTCGTGACACCACACCAGGGTCAGGGAGCACGATATCGTTGATGATGATGCGAGCTCCCGGTTTCAGGCCAGGTATCAGCGCGCGGAGGATGTTAATGGCGTATTTGTCTGAGAAAGCATGGAAAATGTGTCGAAAGAGATATGCGTCCGCTGTCTCTGTCTGAGGCTGGAAGAAGTCGTGCGTCGTGAGAGATATCCGATTGGAGAGATGCTCAGGGACCTTATTCGTCATTTCAGGTGTTCGCATACCCTTCAAGTCTTGCACGACAAAGGATAGTGAGGGGAAGGCTTCCGCAAGAGCAATTGCTACGAATCCTTCATTACCACCCATCTAACATTTCAAAATTAGCTGGAGGCCTTGTTATAAAAGAGAGAGCAGTTGCATATTACTTACGTCAACAATAGTTGCTTCGCCCAGTTTTGCCCAAGGATACCCTGAAACGGTGTATGATACATCGTATCCCTCTCGTTGGCCATGAGACTGCAACATCAGGTCATATCGCTTTGCTCGAGCTTCATCCGCCTGTAGGTGATCAAAGAAACTTTCTTTGTGATTAAACGCAATATTTACACCCTAGATATGGCTCGTCAGCGCTTCCTTTCTATAAGAATATTGTTGGATAGGTGCTTGCCGTCTCATTGGTCTCCTGAGATCCAGGCCATGTTTTCATGGCAGCGACGGTTTGCGATATAGGAGCCAAGAGGTCCATCGTATAAAATGCTGCCCAGTTAGCCAAGGACTCATCCTCTAGTAGCAGCAAAGATGCTCGATTATGGGCTACCGAACCAATCTTTGGCTCGTGGAATATGTTGTTGGCAATTGCAAGGCGCATCAACCGTCGTAGATCCGATGGCAATATCGTGGTGCCAGTCAAATCGTGTACTCTGATTGCTAATCCTTCATAGGAGATGGAATCTGTCAATGGTACAGCCTCTGCAATTCTGAACTCGCATATTGCCTGCAAAGGTATGTAGCTGATAGCCTGGATAACCCATACAGTTAACACCTTTGGAGTCTTTAACTAAGCTTTTGCAAAGCCTATTAGTAACAAATGAAAGACTGTCGCTTACTTCCCAAGCCATATTCTTCAAGCTCTCTCGAGGACCCAAGACGAGGTCATGCAGTTCCTTTGTCAATGCCACAAGTTCCTGTCTGGCCTTGACGGCTTCAACTTCCGTGAGAGGAAAGTCAGAAAGGCCGTTTGCCTGGTATGAAGGGGCTTCAAGACCCTTTGAGCGTAAGGCATCGGTTAGGAATCGCGTCTTCTCTTCAATGTCTCTGGATAGCGTCGTCAATCGGTCAACAGATGACTCTGTGGTCGGCTTTGTCAACGAGCCACCCATTGTCTCGCAATAATTTGAACACTTTTGGCCTGAGATGGGTAAAAAGATTACGACGAAATGAGTTCAAGACGCTCAAGATACAGAGAAAATAGATGGAAGATGAGGCTAGGCTGTCTTCAACTGCTTTTAAAGTCAAGAGGAACTACCCGCTCTTGTTGACGGAATACGCAAGCTTCTCTTAACCCGCCTCTTATCCGCCATTGGCCACCCTCATGTTCTTTACGTTTGCTACTGGCTCGACAAGCTCCATTCTGAGAATGTTCATAATACATCACATACTCAAGACGGGCGGTTTCCTCTGTATCACTCTGCATATTTTACCGTTCCCGGTACACGGAAGCACGCATTATTGGCTGTGTTTGATGTTGGCGGAGTTCATATCCCAGTTCAAGAGGAGAGAGCAGCTTCTGGATCCAGCTTGCCAAGGTATATATATGTATGTTGGTGCTGAACGCAATCACAGTGGATCTCACGATTGTCTGCCGTTGGTGGAGAGCCGAGAAGACCAGGGCAATAATAGACCAGAGCCTATAGAGATACTTCTCCGTGATACCCGGCCTAGGTAAACTGCATGATTTGCAGAGGCAGACCAACGGTTTTCCATTTATATTGAACCAAGGGTGTTACAGCGTCAAGAGGGTGCGAGACCGAGGGTTGTCCGAAAGCAAGCAAGTAGGCTCGTCTTCACACTGTCTTTTCCTTGATTTTTCGTTCTAGTGGACTCATCAACCCCATTTTCGCACGTGCAAGGGCCGAGGCAGGATCTGTTGTTGGCCAGATCACTTTTCCACGTACTTCGTATAAGTCGGCAGCTCCCGGAGTATTTAGGATTGAGAAATACGCCTAAATCCTCTTTTCGACAAGGGCCAATTATTATAAGACTTTGATAGCGTAATATATACAGTTTTTACCGCATAGCGTCTTACCACGCTACTATATATGATGGAACCAAGCTACGTATCATGAATTCATGTAAATAATGATTGTACTTTGTAGATCAAATGAACTAATCTTTATCTCCGCTACTCCACTCAAACTATGTGTTGGTAAGCCTAAGCTGGTCACACCTTTACCTGGGATTGAGACATTTTTCCCTTGCTACCTAGGTTAAATGACATGCCATTTTTTGGCGGCTGGAACGTCGGGCCGCTTTCCGAACCGAGCTACTAAGTATTATACTAATTCAGATATAGGCCATAACTGGACAAACCCTTCGCTTGGCCCTATTTCATGCGGGCCAATAGAATATAAGGCTTATTCGGTAGAAACACCGAGTTGATGAAGAGCAACATTCAACAGACAAGCTCCAGGTTATTCAGCGGTCGATGAGCGGTAAGCCAGAGGGCTCCAACATTCTATGGCTAGCTAGTCGGCCAAAATAGCCACCAACTGGCAAATTGTTGAACCTCACAAGACAGCCAATATCTCGGGTCACGGTGGTACAAAGCCTCGCGCAAGACAAGACAAGCGGTGAGGATAGACTGGCGCAGATGCGACAGTCTGTCGATTTCTGATTATTGGGTGTGACAATGGCGCCTAAACTGAGCACTTATGCTGTTGGCCGGCGTTGAAGCACACATTCAATCATTCCTTGAGGATCAATCGGAAGCACCAAAACAGCGTGACGACTATCTATATGATGAGTAATTCAGATCCCACAGCAGAGTCGAGATACAGGCAAGCAAAGCTACCTTCTGTCGTTGGTCGAGTCAACCTGCACAGCCATGTGCTTTGCAGGTGCTGCAATACGCTCGTGGAGGTGTGCCCAATAGGTAAGATTTCGCTGTCATTTTATTGGTTATTCAGGCTATATCCAGCCATTGTCATCCAGATATTAAGAGGCCATGCCTTGCTGAACCTAGTGGTCCATATACAGTATATCGTGTTTTCGTATCCGCAACAAGCCGTAGCTCAATGCAAATACAGGGTGTGAGATTGATACTGGTCTGAGGCAGTGCTCGGCTAGTCTGCACGGACCTACTTGGACTTGCCTGTACAGTACATGAGGCTATAGTGGAACGCGGAACACTACAATGCGCATCGGGGGCTTGGCCTGGGGCGAGCACTCCGCCATCCTCCACTAGCGCTGGCGGTGAGGCGAGCATCTCCAGGTCTCGTCGATACTGATGGGTACAGACATCAATGCTTAGCACCTTGGCACCATCCATTGTCTTGGCATCGAGATCAATCCACGCCGCAGCCGCGCCTTCCTTGCTTTGCTGGGGAAAAGAAACACCACCAATCTCGCTAATCAAGGTATTTTCTTGCTTCATTTTCTATTCCAACTAGTTCCAGCCCACCGTCACTTCTCCTACGCCAACCCAGGCTGCTTTTTGAAATTATATTCGCCAGCGGCGGAGTTTCCCACGGAGTCTAACCGAACAACCAGACTGCGGGTCAGCTTCTCCAACCCTGGCCTCGCCCCAAGGCCTATGCTGTGTCCGTCCACGGCGGATTATCGATTATCTGAGCCGCACTAGCAATTGGCGGCCCATTGACACAATTTGATGGCTTTGGCTTTTTGGAGGCTGGGCCAATGGCGCCAGCCAGGTCGCGCCGCACCGTCCCGCGCGCCTCAATCTCCTCAAGCCGAGTTTCGAAAGGCAACCAGTCGGAGACTGAGTCAACTGCAACAGAGGCAGCAGAGGCAGCAGACTTGAGGCAAATCATGGATTGTCCTGCCAATCAATCTCTGCCACAATTCGCTGTTGATACCACCCTTACGGCCTAACTCAGGCAGCTGGCGGCGACGCATTCTCGGCTCCATTGAGCCGCATGTACTCAGTACGGCGCTCTTCAGCTGATAGGAGGCGATTTTCTTCCGCACAAGGCAGCACTCGACAACGAGGAAAGGCCATCTCACGGCTCTCTCTGCCGAGCGCGCGCAGAGCCTCATTCATTCTCAAAACGAAGCCGAGTTGGTCTCGACTGGGCCTAGGTGATTGGAGTGTCGCATATCCCAACTGATCAGGTTTTGCTACATCTCGCTCGCCTCGCGAGAGGCTTGGGGATCAGGTTGCAACCCTCACCGGCGGCCATATGTGCAATTGGACACATTTTACCCCTTTCCTTTATTTTTTCACCTTTTTGTCGTCTAGCATCAAGCCAAGATGAACAACTCTAGCAGCGACAACAATAACAATAACAATGGCGGTGGCGGCAACAACAACTCCGATTTTATCGTGGCTGCCGTGGCTTTGGTGGTGTCTGTCGTGGCACTGCTGGCTACGTTTATGCAAGTGCTGCAGCAGTACTATGCGTCCGCTCAAGGCTATTCCCTATGTAATGAAAAGGTCATGGGCGGCTGGGCCAAGACCAAGACGAGACGATTTCGGTTTGATGAACTGCGATTCGAAGTTCAGTTCGACGTGCCCGTCATATTCGTGTCGCCCCCGACAAATAAGCATGGGCCCGTCGTAGGTGCTGAAATCTACTATCTGGATGGCACCGAAAAGTCTCAGAAAGACACAAACACGACGGCCAAATTGGATCTACGCAAAGCATACCATGATAGATCCAGAAAAGAACAGATTCACACTTCTGACAATGAAATAGCCGCCTGGTATGTGCTGCTCTTTGCTGCCCAGCGCATGGAGGCCGAATCGCGAGAGTGGCAAGACGAAGAATACAAGGATTTTGGGCCTCCAAGTGATCTTTTCCCGGCCAATCCCCCAGCACTGGCGAGTCATCACACTCTCACAGTTGCTGTCCAGCGGAAACGCAAGAGCTGGGATACTATGCCCATCTCCGTCAACAAGCCCTATGCCACCACTACCATGTGCCACTTGATAGAGATGATGGCGGCCATTGGCGTATACTGGAAGGAGTTTGATCGCAGGCGTGATCGTTACTGGGGCGAAGGTAACGGTTTCCTGGTCCTAGGCGAAAGACTTAGTGACCCCGGGCTCATGTTCTCGTTCCAAGTCAATGGTCAATGCACCTTTAAGCGAAACCGCGTCGTCCCCGTGGATGAGATCAAAGAATTGTGCTTCGGCTATGTTCCCACCGTCTACCGTGAAAAGGATGATCAGCGGCGATTGAAACCTCCAAGCGATGAGCAGCAGAATCTTACCACCCTCGTGATGGGCAACTCGAGAGAAATTTCAGAGACTTTGACAGCCATCGGTTGTAACAACAATACAACTAGAGTCTTTTTAGAAGAAGGAAGAAGAACATCTCACCTCTTTCCTAGTAAGTTACTCTTTGACTTGACTTTGGTGGCATCTACAGAATCGGCTTGGAGTTGTATAATTCGGAAGCTAACACGCCACACCAGTCTCCTTTGAGATTCTCGGCATGCTAGGTCGGATATTCCATATTGAGGGCAGCAACTTTACTTTCCTCCCCAATCCAACACCACACAGCTGGGACAAGAGATCAGTTTCCCTGCCCAGGATGCTGGAGGCATTTTTTTCAAAGACGCAACCTGGAGGAGGGGAACATAATTCTCCAGTCATCACGCGGTATAGGAGGCATATCACCGAAATACTAAACTATCGGACCGAGGAGAAGGCTCTTGATAGATGGCTCCTCTTAAAATCACTTCACGTCGCATTGGATGACACTGATGAAGTTCTCACGGCGAGAACCAAGTTGCAGAGGCATAACGGCCACGATACCGAGGGCGATTCGGAAAAGTCGCACGATCAACAAAAGTTGCACGATCAGCCTTCTGATGCAGAGAGACATGATAGCCGGCGGGAGCTCGTTCAAGACGTCTTGAGACACCATATCCAGGAAGTGCTCCGATTACTCAATCAACAAGAAGATATGAATTCAGATGGTCAGTCTTTTCGTACGAGCGCACGAGGACTTTCGCCGAGGCCTCGGATAAAGGTGCCAACTCGTCCTTTTGAGGACATGGACGAGGCTGGGCCTGATGAGCGACAGAGAATCCTCATAGACGTTTATTTTGACAATATTCGTCCCGTGGTGAAGTTGAATGCTTTGAACTCGGCTACAAACCGAAGAAGCAGCATTGTCAAGTCGCCCCTCTCCATCAGCTCTCGCCCTCAGAGCCTCACGCGTGAGTCAATTTTCAAGAGCAGAGAGCGCTCGCCTTCAACGCGAGGGAATCATGTAGAGTTCGCCGAGGGAAAGCCAAAGATTTCTGTATCAGTTGAAGAAACCCCAGAAATTGCTTACGAAGGCTCACTGGCTGACTTGGAGATTTCGCACGACGACATATGGTGCACGCTCGTTTTCCGCATGATCTGCTGGCTGATGCTGCACAATTTCAACAAGAAAGACGTCCAGCTGCCCAAGAGCGAGCTCCTGGGAAGTCGAATGCCTGTTTACATCTCATAATAGAGCAAGCGGTTTACTTTTTATTTTCATAAAGACATATCTCGACAGCATTTACAACTACCAAGCATGCACTTTTGGACATTCTTTTTTGGACATTCTTTTTTTCCTTATCTTTGGCGGTCACTTAGAGAGGAATTACAGGGTTCCAATGGGAGATTGCATATTTATTAGATATATGAACTATTGCATATTATAGATTTTCGGATTTAATCATGAATAATACGGGGAACCGGCTATTCGAATGTTTGCATATATAGCTTAATTACGATCCTTGAATGAATAGAAGAAATAATATGTCACATTCTGCCCCTTTTCGACTAGTGGCCATTGTCGGCTACCAGCTTTTGTTCTCCCAACAGAATACGAAAAAGAAAATAAAACTATAGGCGCCTTATGGAGTCATCGTGGCTGCTCAGCCAGCGTTGACACGCAATATGTCAATGCCGTACGTCATGACAAATACGCAGAGGTCAGTCTTACTATTCCTAGCCCAGATACGCTTCAAGCCTCATAACCTTGTGCCTTGAGTCGTCCTGGGGCTGCCTATTAGCCTTGCCTGACTAAGTTCTAATTCGAAGGTTCTGGTCCCGGGAGCTGCCTATTGGCTTACTGTTGACCGAATCGGCGGAGGGCTCGGGACCCCGTATTACTATAGGAGATACCCCGTCGAATACTACTTACTCATTCTCCTGTCCAGGGCATCTGCTAAGCAATCTGCTAAGCAATCTGCTAAGCAGTGCGTGGTGCTGAAGCACTTTTGTAGGTAAGCAGAAGCGGCACAAAATCTCGGCGAGCATGGTTTACTGTAGCATTTCCCTTTTCCTCGGTTGGCGCATGTTGCGCTGGCAGAACCCGATGTGGCGTCGTAGGATATCTGGGGCTATACCAATGGAAGGATTATTTGGGTTTTGGACGGCTGGCTGCCATACTTTGCACAATCCTACATTCCTGCATGTCAGAATACGGAATATCCTGTGAATGGATAACATATTTGGCTCTTGGGTGTTTATATATAGCTGTATGTGTAATTCCATAATGGTACGACGATGAACCGATTCTTGGTACCAAAAGATTCTTCTACGCCCGCTGCCAGAGTTGTGGGGGGGCGCGCAAAAGACAAAACAAGCATTTTGCCGCCCGCGACGGTGCGATGAGCCGGGCTGCAAGTCAGGATCAAAGTGCAAATAGAGGCAACTCATTGGTGCAGATACGGCCCTGTCTCTGCTCCGTGGGTGCCTCCTCTTTCTGCTTAGCTGCAGATGTGCCGGGCTGTGTCTCTTTTCGATGGATGAAATATCCATACCCTGCACTGTTGTACAAGGTAACAGGTCAGATGCGGCGTCGTTTGAGATTGCTCACAAATGCTTCAGAAATGGTCTGCTCGTCTATGCGTGATAGGGCTTGTTGATATCTACTGACCAAGGAGTTAGGCCATGCATTTATTAAGCATTTGGGTGCATGGCGGTTTCATTGGCCTTTTGTCCTGTATGCATCTTATAACGTGCGCATCCGCCCACTTTAGACACGCAGATACCGCCGTCCATGCAGATGTCGTGCAGTAGTAACAAAATATTGAAAGAGGGGAAAAGCACATGATTATGCACGGCGAGGGAAAGGCAATGCATGTAGCATCAATGACAATTACTCGAAAATGACGACTTTTGCACGTCTTTGGGCCGCTGGGGGAATACTGGGGAAATATCCCAGCCGATGGAGCGTTCCCGGCCGGCTTGCCGCTCTGCTAGTCTAGCGTTGTTGGTGATATGTGATGGACGCGGATATTGCAATGTACTTTTGTTGCGGTGCCTTGGCTGGGCTGAATCCAGAAATGGCATACCGGCAGCCGAGAAAATGGCTCTCGGCGTTGCGGAGACGGGAGAATTGGGCATAAAGGGCTGAGTTGATGCAATTCTCGAACCATTTCTGCCTTGTTGAAGAGTCATATCATAAGAATCAATACGATTCAATACGATGGTTAGAGCATAGATGGTAGAGATGGAAGAGATGCAAATAAAGTAAAGGGTAGCCTTGTCTGTAGAGCGACTTATTAGCTTGTAAACCCAATCACAGCAACGCAACCGCGGCCACTAAAAGATACACCCGACCCCGAACGAGATCGACATCCGGGGAGCACAGACAAAGAGCTGAAAAGTCGCCTCTGTCGGCGAGATTCCAGTTGCCCTTCCCAGCTGAAATTTCCGCTGTTTGACGTGCCCTTTTTCGCCTTGGGAGTACCCGTCGTGGCCGAGGCTAGCAAAACGCTTCGATGTCATCCATCTGGGCGGTCCGGGGTACGTACCCATTACCGACGCCCTAGTGTCTTAGCGGTGGCCGGTACCGAATACAATGTCAGCTGAAAGGCAGCAGGCTCCAGTTCTTTGTTCGTGCCCGCTGGCAGCCAAGGCAGCCGCTGGAACACAAGTATGCGGTACTTGCTAGTGGCGATTAATTCTCAATTACCGCCGAAAAAAAAAAAACTGCCCCCTTTACTGCCGCTAAACCCCTCTGTATCTGTGCCCAACGCAACGCCCTCCACAGAGCCACAGCCAACCTGTTACAAGGCTTGGCGCTAGCAATTTAGCACTTGCAGCAGGCGCTGCCTTATCTAATATCGCCCGCCACAAAAGGGGACGCAGCCCGGATTCTCACGGCCACCGGCCACGCCGCTATCCCGCCCTTCGTTCCGCAGACAACAACAAGAAAAAAAAAAAAGCGAGTGCTACGTATCATCTTCTCGACTCTCTATTTGTGTTTCCGCGTTCTTTTCCTTGTCCAGCATCGTCTGAAGGCCTTCGAACATCCATCTGCGTGTCTTGTTTTGTCATCCTCGTCTCTCACGCGTGGTCCCAAGCAGCAAAGCCACGCTTGGCTCACGCGCACTAACCGCAAAAACCCTCCGGTCGACACAAACTCTTCCGACATCACTTTGAACGTTCTCCTTTGGTTTCCTCGATATCCGAGTCTTCTACTCTCGCAACCGAAAGAGAGAGAAATAAAACGAAAAGAGACCCAAGCGGCGTCTTGCAGAGCAGCAGATCGCGGCCGTCTTGGACGTCTTCCTGGAATTCAGCCGCCAGGGCGTTTCCATTCAAGACGCCATGACGCCCTCGCCATCCTCCCAGCAGGGCCCCGAGCCGCGGCGGCCCAGAAGCGGCCACACGCAGACTGTCTCCGTCAACATCGCAGAGAGCACGCCGCCCAACGGAAACCGCCGATTCCAACTCCACGTCAGCGAGTGTGTCGAGACTAAGACCGTCACCACCACAACTCGCCTGACCAGGAAGTTCCCCCCAGTCTTCATCCGCGACCCCGCCCCCCTGGAGACTCTCGACACCAAGGAATATCCCCTGGCCACGAAGCCGACGCCTCCCGAACTGGCAGACTTTTCCTACAGTTATGGCGCTGAAGAAGAGGATTTCGATGCAGAAATGATGGACGATGTTGATGAGCACAACGACAGCCAACTGGTGAGTGGGAGGCGAACCCAATGAGTTTCGATATATTTGCCCCTACTGACCAACCTACCCCTTTGCGATAATAGACACAGAGAAGCCAGAACAGCGGGATTGCCCCGCCTCTGATCAAACAAGAATCAATATCTGGCGAAATACAGACACCAGACGCTTTGAGCCGCATCTCATCAGCCTCACCATCCGAGCACTACACTCGCCGAAGTAATCGGTTAGCCGCTGCAGAGTCCCCGACAGCCACTGCGACAAGATCCTCACAGCGTCTGGCTCGTTCCTCAGCCTTGCATGCCGTGTCCAACAGGCTGCGCCGGTCTGTCATACAAGGAAGTAGCGGAAGTGGCGCTGGAAGCGGCAGCGGTAGTAGCAATTTACGCCACGATGCCAGCGACAGAGTCACAAGAAATACTTCCATTGGCATACTTGCCACGCCTGACATTACTGAGACGGCCGGGTCAATACCGAGTCGGTCATTGCAGCGACGGTCCATACAATCCGAATATTCACCCACCTCTCAAGACGTCATCCGTGGCCGCTCCAAGTCCCCCCCCTACGAGGCGTCCAGCCCCGCCGGAAGCGATGCCCATACTTTCAGCAGCACCGTCGCCACGCCCCCGATTACCGATGCAGACCCGGAATCCTTTGCAGATGACACCGACGAATCCCTCGAGCCATCACTTCGACCGCAGCACCGGCCCGCAATCGACGTCGTTGCTGCCCAGGATGCCAGTCTTCCTAGTCCGAGATTATCCCCAACCTTGGCCGCCGCCCAGCTGCACTCTGCCGACCCTGACGAGACCGCCCAATCTTTCAAGACGGAACAGTCGGCCACCTGGATGGGAGAGTCTCAAGTAACGGAAGATGGGGGATATACCGACATGGTGCCCTTTGAGCGCCCATCTCACGGCAAGCGAGCCATGGTGCGATACGACCAGCACCAGCCTGTCATGTTGGACCCGCAGATGATGTTGGAGGCGTTTGACTCCATGAAGACGGAGATGAAGACATTCATGATGTACCAATTCCTCCGCCGGTGTCCTCGACCCACGCTCCGCATCGTGGCTGATGCTGTGAATCCCGCACTCAAGTGTGACTTTTTACATCAACTGCCCCTCGAGCTGAGCTACCACATTCTATCCTACCTCGACCTCCGCGACCTCACCCGCGCCGCCCGAGTATCAAAACACTGGCGTAATATCGTAGATCGAAACGAGACCGGCTGGAAAGAACTGTTCGATAGAGATGGCTTCACGCTCCCTCCTGGGGAACTCAGCAAGGCCATTATTCAGGGGTGGGGATGGCAGGATCCGGTTGGCATCGACGGCTACGAGCAGGATTTGAGCATGCAAATCCGGTTAACGTCATCTGAAAAGGAGCTTACCCATGCTCTGAAGCAAGAGGTGAAGCAAGAGGTGAAACTGAGGACTTCGAAGCGTAAGCGTGGTCTCAATGCCTACAGCTCAGAGCGTTCCAAGAGGCGAGCCAGCAACCAGGAGATGGCTGCCAACCGGGACGAAAAGGCTCAAGGCGAGGCCAAGCAGCACAAGTCTGCCGGCCCCCTTTCAGCCGCCCACGCTGCTATGCAGGCCGTCCCCGATCCTCAGCTGGGCCTGCCGAGTCTGCGACAGCTCCATCTCTTCAAATCCCTCTATCGTCGCCACTATATGATCCGCCACAGCTGGACCAACGGCGAGACGAAGCCGAGCCACGTAGCGTTTGCGGCCCACCCCCGACACGTTATTACCTGCCTCCAATTCGACGATGACAAGATTATCACGGGCAGCGACGACACCCTCATTCACATCTACGATACCAAGACTGGCAAACTCCGCAGGAAGCTCGAGGGCCACGAAGGTGGCGTTTGGGCTCTCCAGTACGAGGGCAACATTTTGGTTTCAGGTTCAACAGATAGATCGGTGCGAGTTTGGGACATTGAGCGCGGCCTGTGTCAGCAGGTATTTTACGGACACACTAGCACGGTTCGCTGCCTGCAAATACTGATGCCGACAGCGACTGGCATGGCCAAGGACGGCTCTCCAATCATGCAGCCGGAGAAGCCGCTGATCATCACAGGTTCCAGAGATAGCCAACTACGTGTCTGGCGTCTACCCGAGGTTGGATCACGGCGATATATCCAGACCGGCCCACCGGCCCAGGAATCCGATTGTCCTTACTTCATCCGCGTCCTGACCGGGCACACTCACTCGGTTCGCGCCATTTCGGCTCACGGCGATATCTTGGTCAGCGGATCTTATGACAGCACGGTCCGAGTTTGGCGAATTAGCACCGGAGATGCCTTGCATGTGCTCCACGGACATTCTCAAAAGGTCTATTCGGTGGTGCTCGACCACGAGCGCAACCGGTGTATCTCGGGTTCTATGGACTCTCTTGTCAAGATCTGGGATCTTGCCACGGGATCTTGTCTCTACACGCTGGAAGGCCATAGCTTGTTGGTTGGTCTGCTGGATCTACGTGACGACCGCCTGGTCTCGGCAGCTGCGGACTCAACGCTCCGTATCTGGGATCCCCAAACCGGCAAATGCCGAAACACCCTGATGGCGCATACGGGTGCTATTACTTGCTTCCAGCACGATGGCCGAAAAGTCATTAGCGGCAGTGAGAAGACTGTCAAGATGTGGGATGTCCGGACTGGAGAGTGCGTGCAAGATCTCCTGACAGACCTTAGTGGGGTTTGGCAGGTCAAGTTTGATGGAAGGCGATGTGTTGCGGCCGTCCAGAGAGACAACTTGACATATGTAGAGGTGAGATTTGAACCCCCCTTTCTTGCGTATTCTAATTGTTTTTAATTTGTTGAGAATTGTGACAAATTTACTGACATCATTCCTTATTAGATCCTTGACTTTGGCGCTGTTCGAGATGGACATCCTCAGCAGGAACTCGGACGACGTATTCTCCTAAACGAACCGGAAGTTCGTGCTATGATTGAAGAAGAAGCTTAGGCGTCTACGGATGATATTCCATTTTTTTTCTTTTTCCTCAAAAGTAAGAGAAAAGCATTGCGAAATACGAACACGAATGAAACAGAAAATGCATATATATATATATACACGCATACATATATATAATACGCATTCAGTATGGTTATGGAAACTTGCAGCATCTGAAGGGCGATACGACTCTGCCCTCGGCGTTCTGTTATTGTAGTAAATACGCGCTGTCAAAGCCTTTTGTCGGTATTACGGAATTTAGGGGTGGTGTGAGGCAAGGCGTTTTAGGCTTTTAATTTATTATTTTCTTTGCTCTACTGGTTTCGGACCTTGTTTTTCCTCTCTCGACTATATATCTGATTTTTTCTCTGAGCGATTGGAGGGTGGCTAACTGGTTCTTCGTACATGAGAAGGGAAAGTTTGAAATCAAGGCTCAAAGAGCATGTGTGGCACGCTGCGGCCAGCCCGGAGATAGGAGGTTCCCCGGGTTTAATGGAGACTTTGCATGTATGTGTTTATATTGGCCTTGTAGAAAGACAATGCTACTGCTGCATATGGCGTATCAAGCCTTATTTTCCCATGCTCTACTGTGGATGAATGCGATGATACATGGCATCCTGAGGTTTGCCGTTTCGATGTGACTAAGCTGTAATCCAGTGATGATCCGTAGGCACCTTTTTCCGCCGGACTACCCTTTTTGGACTTTGAAACACCAGCCCTGTCGTCCATCTCGACTCAAGTTGGTTCTGCTCGCCATGCACTCCGCCTTTGCGATAGAACTGCTACGCTGCACAGTCCCAAGCGACCAAAAGGGCTTCGTCTAATTCGCTGCTCGTCGATTTCTTCAATCCTCTCCAGATGCTGCACCAGACCGAAGTTTGCATTTAAATGATGGCTGCAGCATCAAATGTGTGGGCGGGCGTTATATGAAGCACTACCCGCTTCCACTGCCACTTGCTTCTAGCCTATGACGCTTCTCTTTTTTTAGGAATCGAAACGAAACGCATACAGTATGTATGGAGCATGCTACTAACTAGCAGCAGTCAGAACTAGCCACTTGCTACTAGGCTTGCCCATGATGCATTTGCATTTGCATTTGCATGCATTGCATATGATGCCGCTACGGGGCACTTTTACACGCTGGCAGTGCCCCATAATAATTGATAGGACAGCACATCTACCACTTGTCACGCCAGCGAAGGCCTTGGGGAGTGGGCTTTTTTCAACACTAGCAGGCATGCTTGGGATTGGGGAAGAAGCGAACCGACGCCTGGGTCCGGCCTTTATGGGAGCCAAGGCGTGTGTGCTGTGCTGCTGGCAAGACACTTGCTGCAGCGTCCGCTGCTAGTAGTGCTAGTAGTTGTACAAGAGTACAAAGGAGCAGGGCATGGGATCGAATAAACGAGGCCATCAATTGATGCATACAAGACTAGGGGTGTCTTTTTTTTGAGTGCCCGTCATGCAAAGGCGCCTGACTGCGGGAGCAAATCGGGGGTCTTTGGGCGGAGCCTCCGGGCGGCTGATGGAGTGTGCAGTTGCTGGGCTGCTGCTACAGGGAGTGAAGAGAAGAGAAGAGACAGAAGAGAGAGAGAACTGGCAGAAGAGATTGATTGATTGATGGATTCCATCTTCCTGAAATGGAGGTCCCTTCTTGCCTCTGCATTGCAGAGAACAGTGGTGCCCCGGACGAGCTCTGAGGGAACGTCTGATTGGGCTTGTTAGTGCGAAGCGAGGGAGTTGTTAGGCGGCTACACTCTTTTTCCCCTTGTCTTCTTTTCTTCCCTTCCATGTGTTGTTCCCCTTGGCGCCCCTTGTCGCCGATGAAGCCAATCCGTGGGGTGTGTGTGACTCAAGCCAAAGTCACACCAGCATGGGCAGAGACGACAGAGCCAGCGGCGCGAAAGGAACCAGCGCCTCGCTACTGGGGCAGCGCTGCTAGTTCCCCGTCTCACGTTCCCTTTTTCCCTTTGTATGGAGCTCCATCTGCAGAAGCTTCTGCTGGGACTGCATCTCAGTGTCATCATTCACTGCACGAGGGCTGCGTGGGGACGGCAGCAGAGGCGTAATCGGAGGACCCTCCTAAAGTTCGTTTGTTGTTTACTCGCGATAGGTGCGCTGTGGACGGCGCCAGCCAGGATGGACTGGATCTTGGGCATCATTCTTATTTTTGGCGCTTGACAATTCCATGTAAACCCGCGACTAGACAGTTGGCTGTCCCTTTTTCCATTTTCTTTTTTTGAAATCGATTTTCCTTTTAAACACCAGCCACCCCAATAATAGATGAATGCTAGTTCTCTTACTAGGTAGTGCCTACATCAACTAATAACTGCAACTCCCAACACAATAACGGCATAAAGACGACCAGCCATCGGCATTGACGTCAAGCAAAGCGAGATTAAAGAGAAGAAAAAGCGAAGGAAACGCATTATCGATTGCATCACATACCCCAGAAGCTTCCCCCCTCCATCCTCAGCTCACAGAATTTTTTTTTTCCTTCCACGGCCGTTCTCCTGAGCTACGCGCGTTGGACTAAGACTGGCGGGGCGGCCGTTCAGGGATTCGCAGCCGGGAGATCTTCACCGACATTGAGACTTTGCCCATCAAGCGGCACAGACTGATAGTGTTAGTGGGGGGGATTTTTGGAAGAAACGAATAATAGTCTGGGCCCTGCTGCTGCTGCTGCTTCTCTGGCTGTTCTTTTTTTCTTCTCTCAGACATTGGAATCTTTTGAGAAACGACTATTCGAACTATTTGATTGTACTATCAAGTGCACGATTCAGCTCTAGTGTGCAGCAAACTCACGATAAACCGAAGCAAGGATGAGTTCGCCGGCCAGCCTGCCGCTGGATGCGACCATTACCATTGTCAACAACTCCGGCAAGCTCATCAGCACTGTATGTTGCGTCCCTATCCAGCTCATTGCTCCCGTAGCACTGCGAGGTTGTACTGCATACTAATATGATCTCTTCCCATCTCCAGGGCAAGCAGCTCCTCTCCATATGGAAGACTGCCCAGACATCTTACAGAGAGAAGAAGACGGAGCTCAGCGAGGGCCGCGCCCAGGAGCGAGCCGCTGAGAAGACGCCTCCTGTCCCCGTCAAGCGCGCCCAGACCTTCGACACCAGCCGCAGCATCCCCCGCCGGCAATATGATGAACTCAGCGTGGCCAGCTCTGCCCGGACATACAAGAGCTCTTCCCTTGCCAAAAAGGCTCTTCCTCCCATTCCCAACCAGCTCGCCCTGACTGAGGGCAACCTAGAGAAACTGTCAGAGGTGTCGAGCGTTGCGCCGTCAAAATTACCGTCAGCGTATGGGGGCAACAGCAACTCCATGGTTGTCAAGGGCAGCTTCTCGCGGGTCGATCCGCCCATGGCGCTGCAAAAGGTGCAGCCTCGAATGGTGGGCCGCACGCGGTCCGACACGGAGATTGAGGCTCAGAAGAGATTCAGCATGGGCAGCGACTTGGACTTGGCCTACGGCAACATTCCCCCGGATCTGGCTGACAGAGTCGACTTGGATAAGCACACTGCGTACTCGTACTCGAAGGAGCCGACTCTGTATGATGAAGACCAGCATATCGAGGATGAGCGGGAGCAGGCCGAGCAGCTGATTCATAAGATTGAGAATCTGCTGGATGAGGCGAGTTGCGCGCAGCATTCTGCGACGGCCATTATCACACATCTCCAGGAGCGGCCTGATGCGGCGGCTGCTGTTGCGCTTACTTTGGCGGAGCTTTCGGGCATCATCACGAAGCTGTCGCCTGGGTTTGCGGCTATCCTCAAGGGTACCTCACCCGCCATTTTCGCTTTGCTTGCGTCTCCCCAGTTCCTAATTGGTACTGGTATCGCTGTCGGCGTTACAGTAGTCATGTTTGGTGGCTGGAAGATTGTGCAGAGACTTACGCAAAACTCAGTCGGCGCCAAGACGCCCATGGCTTATGAGGCTGCTCCGAAGCCGCTGCCGCAGATTGACAATGGCGTTGACGAGGCCATTGTTCTGGAGACGGTGGAGGTGGATATCAGCTCCATTGATACGTGGAGACGCGGTATCACTACAGAATTCGAGGCCGCAGACATGGAGCTGATGACTCCCGAGGCGGATCGTGTGGTGAGGGAGCGACGGGCCTCTGGCGTTCCAGAGGATTACTTTGGCTCCAAGTCTCGAAAGAGCTCCAAGACGCAACAACGGTCCAAGACGCAGTCGTCTTCACATTCTTCTTCAGCGCACAAGTCGCACAAGCCGAAGGAGTCTTCTGATAAGAAGAGCACCAGCGGTAGCACCAGCGGCCGAAGAAAGAGCGACGATTCCAACAGCGGCGGCTCTTTGAGTCTGTTCAAGAGGTCACTCTCTAGCAAGAAGAAGAGTGATGAGGGCAGTGTCAAGGGCGGTAGCGTTAAAGGTGGCAGCGTCAAGGGCAGCGTTAAGAATGAGGAGATGACTGTGAAGGCGAATATGAAGAAGAATAACAACATGCTCAAGGCATTGTTCAAGAGCAAGGAGCACAGACAGAGCATTGCCACTTAAATTGCTCCTGGAACCGACCACAGATTATTTGTTTTTTTTTTCGTTATTTTTATTTTGGCTTTTTGTGTTGGATAACGATTTGGTTGAGCTGAGAATGAGTTCAATGAGCAAGCGAGCAATGCATTATTTTTTTGGGGGGGAAACACGCATATACGGATTAAAGAAGAAACATTCAACAACAGGTCATAATTCTCCGATGGAGGAAAACATGTTTGTATGAGGGGAGGCTTTTGATATGAGCCATTTTCACTTTTCATTTTCTTGCTTTTTTGGTCGTTTGGGAGTTTTAGTGCTGGGTTTTTATTTTATCTCCAATCAATTATAGAAAAAATTGGCCGCTCGAGATTATTGGTCAGTTTGGATATGCGGCTGAAGGGAGCATCTAGTATACATACATATGCTGTTTTTCTTGTTTTTTTTACGTATAGGTATATATGGCTACTTGAGGCTGGCATAGCAAACAATCGTCATGCAAATGACTACTCTTTTTACTTTAATATCTTGCAATTCTCTCTAATTTTATGAGTGTGAATGAAACCATCTAATCATCTTTTAACTCGTAGTCAACACCACATCACATCATAGCTCTTCTATTCTTTCCAACTCTACCACTTCATTCAACGGCCTCACCTTGACAACCTCCGTCCTCTCCATCCCCCCATCCCTATAAGAATACGAAAACTCCCACCCACTCGCCGCAGCCGCATGCTCCCCCCTATTATCCACCACCACAATCCCCGTCTTCGCATCCGGATACCTCGCCAGGATCCTCCGCACGGCATCGTCGGCGGCCTGCTGAGGGGTAAGCCCGCGGCGCAAACTCTCGACGGCCTGGTAGCAGGGGAGGAAGCGCATCATGACGTCGCCGTCGCCGGTGGCGCCGCAGCCGCCGACAGTGGAGTCGACGTAGGAGCCGCTGCCCGGGATGGGGCCGTCGCCGACGCGGCCGGGGATCTTGTGGGAGGCGCCGTTTGTGGTTGTGCAGGCGGCCATGGAGGAGGAGGGGAGGAGGGCAATGAGGGAGAGGGTGTCGTGGGAGGATTGTTGGGGTTGAGATTGAGAGTTGGAGTAGGAGTGGGTTTGTGAGTTTGATGAGGGTGCTGTTGTTGATGAGATGCTGGAGAGGAGTGGTGTGTATGGCCCACAGGAGGAGAAGGGGTCTGGATGGACGTTGAGTCTGTAATTTGGTTGACAGTGATTCTTGCGCCAACCGTAGCAGGTCTTGAGTGAATCTTCTGTTGATAGACTCTCTTCTTCAAAGCCATTTTCGAGAGCAAACTGAGTTGCTTGTTCGCCAGCTAGTAGTGTATGCTGCGTGTAATCAAGTACATGTCTGGCCACCCCGATAGCATCCTTCACACGGCGCAGGTTGGCTACTGCCCCAGCGTTCAGTGTCTCGCCATCGATGATGAGGGCATCAAGTGTAGTCTCGCATGATTCATCGGGAGAGCCACCGAAGCCGACCGTGTGATCGCATTGGTTGTTTTGACATGCTTGACAGCCGGCCTGGACGGCGTCGAGAGCATTGGAGGAGTTGGTGAGAGAGAGGAAGGCGGTGTCGGTAGCGGAGGTAAAGGGGCCGGACCAGGTGTTGATTATGAGGGGAGGAGAGGAGAGGATGGCGCTGGATTGGGGGAGAGAGGCGAGAGTGAGAGTGAGAGCTGTGAAGATGCTAGATGAGAGGGATATGTGAGGAGGCATGGTGTTGATGTTGATGCCCAAGCTCTCACTCTCTCAATGCGTGGCTTGATAGTATGAGATGTAATGGGAATGATTTAGTGTTATGCTTTACATGTTTCATGGAAAATTGAATAATTGTGATCCCTGACTGTTATCAACGCTCCATGTTAAATTACCATGTTCCGTATATACAAACATGAGGCCATCTACAACTCAACTGTTACACGTGCCTGTGCCTGCCTCGGAGGTGCTGCTCCTCGCCCGACCAATAATGCGCCGTTATCAAATAATATGCATCAAAGCAGCCTCATCTCCGAGGCTAATGCACTTAAGTCGGCTGATGCTATGCAGGAAGCGGGGATGCCCCTGGAGCACTGCCCCTCAACTCCGCGATCCTCTGCAACTCTGCTCCCCTTTCTCTCTCGTAAAATAACAAGCATCGTGTTCAGAGATTCTGTTGTGTTGCCACCGTAAACATCGACTTATATAGTTGAGCCCCTCGCTAGATAGAATAATTCCATAGACGCTGCGACCATTACATGCTATAAAATGGCAGCAGTGTCCTCTACCTCCCGTGTGCATGATGCCGACTCTGTGGCTGCCGTGCGCGAGTTATTGCAGGGTGCCGTTGCGCTCTATCGCGATGTGCTCGCTCTTTATCACGATGGTGACGCTATCGTTGCTGAAGGCAGCCCCTCCTTGCCAGATGAGCTCCTGAGAGCTCACCATGCTCGCCTGAGAGATGCTGTTCAGGCGCTTACATCTGCCCAGCCTGTCGTTGCCACTCCTGATATGCCTCATCCTCTGACTACTGTACCGGGAGCCTGCTACAAAGTTGGACAAGACCTTGTGTTGCATCTTGATAGAGTCATCAGCCCAGACCTAAACACTCAACCCGATTCCAGCTTCCGTGACCTATGGCCCGCTCGCGATGTTGCCGCACTGGGGACGCGACTTCAACACCTGAGCCAGCAGTTCCATGATGATATTGATCCCACTTATGAGTAAGTCGTCGATGGCTGTGTTATTGTCCTCATGACCGTTGATCGAATATACTTGCGCTAACACGATACCAGAGTTCGCCGGCTGCCACTGCTTGAGTTTGTTACTGCGGATGAAAAGAAGGATATGTGGGGTGATAATAGAGATGCTTTGGGACAAGACGAGTCACAAGAACAGGAGAAGGAAAAGCCAAAGATGAGACGCATCAATATCGTGCCGGGCGATAATGTATACATCGAGGTTCCTGTTAGACAACGAGCAACACCCGATTCTATAGTGCACGACTATATCCTCGACGTTCTCTCTTACAAAAGCATGCATTACAGAGAGCAAGAGGTGACAAGGGCTCATAGCAAAACGTTTGAATGGGTGTTTCAGCGTTCATCATCCAAAGACTCTGAAGATGAAGCAAAGGAGCAAGGAGCAGAACACCAGTTTTCGACGTGGCTCCGAGGCGAAGAACTTGGCCCCATCTATTGGATCACTGGAAAACCTGGATCTGGAAAGTCTACGTTTATCAGATTTCTCTTTGACCATGAATCTACTATGGAGCGGCTGAAGATTTGGGCGAAAGGCAAGCCAGTCTTTACGGCAGGCTTCTTCTTTTGGACCAGTGGATCTCGTGAGCAGCGTTCACAGGCTGGTTTGCTTCGCTCTTTGCTTCATCAGTTTCTCACAGCATATCCGGAACTTACTTCGGCTGCGTTTCCACATTTGTGGAAGAAGCTCAAGGGTTTGACGACAAAAGAGCGAGTTGCTCTGGAGTTGGATTTTTCTATTCCGGATCTATTGGAAGCGTTTCAAGCGGCGATAGATGCCGCAGTGCCCACTATGAACATTTGTTTGTTCATTGATGGACTGGATGAGTTTGAAGGAGATCATTTGTCAATTATTGACTTTTTTAAGAATTTGTGCTTGGGTGACAAGGGGCAATCGATCAAGATATGCCTGTCGTCCCGACCATGGGCTGTCTTTCAGAATGCGTTTGAGTATGCGGTGCCTAATCTGCGGCTGCAAGATCTTACTTATGAGGACATGTATCGGTATACCAAAGACAGACTGCGCGAAAACACTCATATTAGACGACTGTTGAAGAATGATGCTACAGCCGGAGAAGAGTTGATTCAGCAAGCGATTCAAAAGTCGGATGGAGTGTTTCTCTGGGTGAGACTCGCTCTCAATGAAATGATTCGCACCTTTCAGCAAGAGGTTGGGCTCGATGGTTTATCCAAGACTCTTGGTATGTTACCAATTGAGCTCAATGAGTTGTTCAATCTGTTCTTCTTTGAGAATCAGGATGAAGCCAAGCTAGCCGAAGCGGCTGTCATTTTCGGACTCATGAATGCGCGAGAGCTCGTAGCGGATTTTATCTCGAATGATGCTGCAAATGCGCTTACTGTGTGGGAGCTCGCATTTGCTCTCAGGGGCAGCGATGATGATGAGGCTGCGGTCAAGGAAGAGCCGAAGGAGGCATCTGCAACCATGGCATATGAGCGCTGTCTAGAGACAATTGGTCTCGTTATGAAGCGATTTTCTGGCCTTCTCGACGTTCATGCGCGCCGTGATTCTGGGAATGCTCGCCTCCGGTTCTCTGGCAAGGAGCATCACATGAATGAGGCTTTTGACGCAGCTGAGCGACGGGTGACTTACATCCATCGTACGGTCCGCGACTGGTTCATGGAGGAGCCCGGCGTGATGGATCGTCTTGTAAGTAAGACGCCTGCAGACTTTGACCCCCATTTGCGACTGCTGCGGTCCTATGTTCTGCAGATGAAGAATTCTCTAGAAGAGATTGAACATCATCGCCAGTTGGACGAATGGTGGCCGGGCATTGCCCTTGCTTTGACGCATGCAAGATATGTGCAGAATGACCCGGATCATCTTGAGCGGATTATGGTGAATGAGGTTGACAAGACCCTTTCGTGGTATTGGCTAGCTAAGTCGGAAGATCCCTATGACCACTGGGCAAGATATGGCCTGGGTCCATACCGAGTGTTCAAGTCTGCTGCGCCATTGTGGCAGCCGTTCCTTTGCCTGACTACCAGATTTGGCCTCACAAGATACGTGACAGAGGAGGTGGCAGCTCGCAATGCCAGAGAAGATGAAATCTCAGCCGAGAAAAAGGAGCTTCAAACATCTGAGTCGACTCCTCTACTGGCCTATGCTACGGAATTCCTCTGCTCTCGCAAAAAGACCATCTTCCCGATGTCTGATATTCGTCTGGTTGAGTTTCTCATCCGCAACCAATGCCGCATTAACCCTGGCGCAAATCACGACTACACTGATTTTGAGACGCACAAGCCTCGCACGCCGTGGATCACGCTGCTGCGACATTTGCGGGATGCGCGCAGGAGAAACTGGATTGAGTATTACGATGTTGATCCAGAGGGCACTGCTCGATGGGCGGAAATTGTCAAGTTGTTTGTGGAGGTGGGAGGTGCGAATAAGGAAGCTGTTGTTGTGAAGGATAGTTGGGATCCTGAAATTACGGCTTTGGGAGTGATGGAATTGCTGGAGGGGACGTACGGAGCTGTTGAGATGAAGGAGTTGGTGAAGATGGTGAGGTCGTGAGAGGGATGGGGTGACATGATGAATACACGATTGTTCTGTGGTATAACAAATGATGAGGTGGTAAAATTGCCCTTGTTAGTTAAATCGCATCTTATACATCAAACGGCTTTTCTATTATACTATGGATTATGTGATATATGACCCTCCACAGACATCCAGGAATTCTGGGGTTTCTGACTGGGTGTGGCGAATCATTTCACCGTAAGCGGCCGCTGATCTGACCAATGGCCATATATACACATGTACAATACCATTTGAACGCAAGGAGTATGAACCATTGATACGTCGTATTTTGTTTTCACGTGTCATACATGACAACGTAGTTTGATTGGTCATGCGAGCAGAGCCGCTCGCCAAGATTTATTATTGGAAGCACATCCCCAAGATATATAATGCCTAGATGTTAAAAGAAAATAGCTTAATTGATTCTAAAATAATATCAGTTACAATAGATATTCGCTTGACTCGGACACCATGGTACACGTATCGACTAATATCGATTCTCCCAACGAGAAGTAAGAAAGAAAAATTGAGAAGTTAGTCAACTCGTGTCAACGACATGTCCAAGCCGCGAGAATCAAGTATCACACGTGCGACTAGAAGAACACCAATGCTGATGAATCGGATACATGTATTAATACCACATCCGAATTTGCTAGCTCAACTGCCACGTCAATGGAGTCTTCTCAGACACTCACCAACGTTTTGCTGCTCATGACGCCTGTAGAGATGGCATTCGTATATCGGCACATCACATGCCTGCACTGCCAGAATAAAAAAAATAAAGTAAATCTTTCCGTAGTGGTCCCTTGATGCTACTAACGTTTAAGCGGAGGAGATGGCTCACCAATAGCATGTTAATCGATGACCGTGACGTGTCTTGACTGTTTTGCAGATCTTCTTACTGCCAAGGCTTAGCAAATAATTGAAATCGACATTCTATACTATTATAAACGCTATAGGCGCCAGTATTACATCAAGTAGCCGATAGCAGTAATACAGAGGCAGCCTACTTCCGCAGCTTTAGTGGAGATATCCAAGTATTCCGCCTCATGTTTGCACATTGTAGGGCATCAACCGCTGGATGGGAAAGAACCTGATGCGTTGTACTGTGAAAAATTTAACAGTCATGGGACTCTCATTGATGCGTTTTGGGCGACATCGTCAGGTGCCAATCCATCTTGAATACGCAATATAACGTCACGAAGCTTGATGGCATCGCAACTGGCAAGATCACTGATATCGCTCGCAAGGAACAATTCTAGACCCCATACCGCATAACGGAAGGTTTGATAGTGGCGTAGCTTTAGCCGTTTTCCCGTAGAATGCCTACATGAGACATCTGGCGATAAGGTCTTACTCTAGTTCACCTCGGGCATCAAAACACACGAAACACAATTGGAAACCACCAGAGGGTTGGGATATACTGACGTGGCACAGAAACAATCATGTTTGACACGAGTCTGAGGCGATCCAAGCCTCAAAGAGACACCGAAAATTTTTTCACTTCAGCGTTACTCGAGAGCTTGGCTATATGTAGAATATACATCGGATGGGCGCTGGGCGCAACCACACCGATGCTCTTCGAGAGGGCTACGGCATCTCCGATGCAGGTGCAAGCCTCGAAAGTACCGTATGTATGAAGGTCCGACGGATACAGCATAATACTGCAAGGGAGGCCAATGCCCTCTCGTCGTAGAGATAGTTCGTCCCCTCTCGTGCTTCCGCGCAGAGATGTAAACCAAACTATACGAGTGATATATGACAGATTGCGGCCTGAACTGGCGATACTGCTGGTTTGAGATATGTGCGATAGGTGCTAACATTTAATAGCAGTATGTTCATTTCTATAGATAGATTAGGAATCCGACCCCAAATAATGTACTCAATACATGACGTGCTTCTCCACTTTGCTGCTTCTCAACTTCAGCCGCAGCCGGTTTGACCCAGCCGCATATGCACGCCTAAGAGCATGGCAAGTGCTGAGGCGAAGTTACGACACAAGAAATTTCTCATGGATGCTTTCAATTTTGACAGTTTTTGAGCCTCCTGATCAGCCTGATCAGCCTGGTTGATTACATGTAAGTTACCTATATATAGGGTGGTGGTGTGCTTCATTGTAATGTTGGAAGTCACAATCATCTTACACATTATCACTAGCATCTCATACTATTCCCACAATTCAACATCACCAATAATCTATAATCACCAAAATTATCTACGTCATCAATTAAAATGGCAATTGACAACATGGAGAGACCTGGCCAACGCGGTGACGACTACCCTAGTGAACGTGGGTGTGCCGTTCAAGTAGAAATCACTGCAGATTTCTTCAAGTCTATTGCCCTTGGGCAAGAAAACTTGGTCAGGGACTTTATTGAACAAGATTCTGATATTACGAATACCACAAATGAGCACGGCGAGACGCCTCTCATGGCTGCTATCCGTGCCGATAACTCGGTAATTGTCAGAGATCTCTTATGGAATGGAGCAAAAGTAGACACTTTAGGCTTTTACTCACAAGAAGGCCAAAGTGGTCGAACTCAACGTACGCCCCTCCAAGTCGCAGCTGCAGAGGGCAAGCTTCATATGATTCGCATATTGCGCGAGAACCGTGCCGACGTCTTTTTTACTGCTCCGGATGGCGTCAATGCTCTTCAATTGGCTACCAGTAACGACCACGAAAGCGTAGTGAATCATATTCGAAGTGCATACACCAGCATTGGCAATCCGCTTGTTGCTTCAGATGACGTAACAAGTACAAAGACTTGTCTAGTGTCAGTTGAACAGGACCCAGCTCGGTATGCCCGGACACACATTGAGAAGAGCTCTCAATGCATCACCTGGGCTAGCTGGGCTGTCCCAAAATTCATTATTCACAAAACTCCGAAAGCCATCATAACCGCAATCTCCAATGTTCTTGGAGACAAGTCCCCAAAAAATCGGCTATATCGCAATACTGTAGAGTCGTGGTGCCAAGAGCAGATTCGAGAGTTCCCTACTCGCATCAAGCAAGGAGTAGAACTCGCTGGTCGCGGAATCAAAGAAGCAGCCGGACTTGTTACAAAGACACCAGAAACGACTTGGCAACTCATGAAGCACGCACCCAATACTATGTGGAAAATCATGTTATACATTGGGATAGGGCTTCTTAAATTGAGCGAAATAGCTCCTTATCTTGTGAAGCAGATGACATCCATTGTTCAGACCATTGTCAAGACTGTAGCAAGCATTTTTCAGGCTATTACACTCCATGGAATCAAGAGTGGCTTCAGCGCCATTCTTCGGACAGTTACAAAAGTTCTCAAAGATCTTTCGTGGCTTATTACTGGAATGAGGCAGACAAGCGGTGCGATATTGCAAACTGTAGTGGGTTCATTGAAAAAGGTCATTATAATTTTTGCCGCTTTGACACTTGGCATTTGCATCCTGTTTTCCAAACAGACTTTGGGGCTGCTACAGGCACCTAGAAAACTGGCAAAGAAAGGGGTGCAAGAGATACTGGAGTCGATGGGTCCAAAAAAAATGTAACATGACATGGAGAAGGACTTGATAGTTAGCTCAAGCGGTATTCAGGGACTTGCTTCGATGATGCATTTTAGCGTTTGGTATTTTTAGTTCAAATAGTAATAGTTTAGCATAAAATAGTTTGTCTTTTTGAATTTATGATCATTATTCAAGTAACTCAAAATGGTAAATCCGGTGACCATCCAAAGGCTTCTACTGAGTGCTATGATCGCATAGTAGTGCATGGTCGTGAGAGAAGTGCAACTCAGCTCGGTCTGTGGCGGCTCATAACGGTTACGGGCGGGATTTTGCATGTAGCGTGGGCGTTTATTCGTCCTTTTTTATCTTAGCAATGCGCTCAGCAATCAGTCAGACCGTTTACAAATCGAACATGAGCTGCCTCATTCGTGGCTAATTATTAGCGTAATCGAGAGCGGGATGCGCCCCTCCGATCTCGTTTATTTCGAGTAGATTCCTGACCGGGGGTTGTATCTTGTTAAACTCCCGCATTTTTGTGTATATGACAACAAGTAAATTATTCCAATATGATTGTCAGACGATGTGGTGTTCGGCGAGTCTTATAGGGCTAGCTATGAATCATCGTAGTGGTATGACTGTCCTATTTTATTCGCCGTGCTCGTAAACAATACCCGCCTTTGGCCAGGCAACATCAGATATGATATATCCGGCGCATGTCCGAGATCAGCACATCCAGCAGTAACCTTGTTCCATGCAGGTTCAATGGCGTCGGGAGCCTTGAAGTATCGGACATATACCGGACGCACCCTTGTACTGCCCCAAAATGGCGATTTTGTCAATGGCCGCCGCCTCTCCTCCTTGGCCATTGCATGTATTGGTCGATACAGTATATTATTCCTTCCAGCCCGCAGTGTTCCTCTTCCCCTCTTTCCATGATCACTTCCGCATTCAAAATCCTTTGACAGTATTTGAAGCATTTGTTAAACAACAGCCTCTGGGCTGAAATAAAAAAAAAGGGGAGCAGACGTCAGCGGTGTATTATCGCTGGAGTTTAATACGGAATACACATCGCAGAATGGTTAATGATTCTGCGTCGAATTCGTCGACCGCATCAGAGGAGTTGCAATGGCAAACACCAACCCCAAAAGAAACACTGGATCCTGACATCCTCGCGAGGCCCAATGAAACAGTGCGTTTTCAATAGCAGAGAGCTTCGTCCCACTTACTCATTAATACCTGCAACTTTTAGGATGATGTCGACGTCGAAAAAGCGGAAAGCAGCAAATCTGCGCCGAGTTCTGGTTTCTTGTCTAAATTATTAGCGAGACGCAGAAAAGAACAGAATACAACGATTCCACCTGTAATAATTCCCGTTACAGATCTTGACAAAGGGATTGTCGGTTGGGAAAGTCAGGATGATCCCAATATGCCACTCAACTTTCCCAGCGGCCGAAAATGGCTTATCACGAGTCTCCTCTCGATCATCACATTCATGACGCCTTTTGCTTCATCCATTCTTGCTCCCGCTCTAGCAGCAATGCAGAAAGATTTTGGCGTCACTGACGTTACATTGGGATCGATGCCTGTCAGCATCTTCCTGCTGGGATACGCCATAGGACCCATATTGCTATCGCCATTGTCCGAAATTTACGGCCGAAATCTGATTCTCATTACCGCAAGTGCATGGTTTTGCATTTGGCTCGTCGGTTGTGCGCTTGCGCCATCTCTCAACACGCTGATATTCTTTCGATTCATGACTGGTATTGGCGGTTCGGGCAGTTTAACCATTGGCGGCGGAATCCTTGCTGACATGTTTCCTGTAACTAGCCGTGGGAAAGCCATGACGATATGGATGCTGGGTCCCATTGTTGGACCATCCATTGCGCCAGTGATTGGCGGGTTTGTGTCTGAGACAATCGGCTGGCGTTGGACTTCGTGGTTATCCTGCATACCTGCTGCTGTTACGGTGGTGGCCATGATATTTCTAAGCCGCGAAACTAACGCTCGTGTGTTGATTGCGCAAAAGACAAAGAAGCTTCAAAAAGAGCTTAACCGGCCCGAGCTAAGAAGCTGCTACATCGATCCCGATGCTCCAGTCTTGACCAAGAGACAGATTTTGCTCTTTGGTTTGATCCGGCCAATGAAGATGCTGTTTCGCTCTCCTAACATCTTTGGCTTATCGTTATACATCTCCTTTGCATATGGCTGCCTTTACCTTCTTTATAATACAATTCCAACTGTCTTTGAGGGCAGCTACGGCTGGTCTTTGGGCATTACCGGAATTACATATGTGTCGTTGCTTTTCGGATATATTATTAGCCTGATATTTTTCGCTCTTCTCTCAGACAGCACCATTATTCGTATGACCGCTGCCAACGGTGGAGTCTATGAGCCGGAGATGCGCCTCCCTGATTGTGTCTGGTTTGCGCTAATTCTTCCCATCACGTTCTTCTGGTATGGCTGGGCCGCCGATAAAGCTGTTCACTGGATCGTCCCGATTATTGGAATCGTGCCATTTGGCATTGGTATCCTCGGGGTTTTGCTACCCATCCAAACATATATCGTCGATGCATATCCAGAGTACGCCGCTAGCGGCCTCGCTGCATTTGCTGTTTTGCGAAACTCTGTTGCCGCTTTCTTGCCCTTAGCTGGGCCGCAGTTGTATAAGAGCCTCGGCGTGGGCTGGGGAAACTCGTTGCTCGGGTTTATTGCCATTGGGCTAACTCCCATCCCAATTCTGATGTACAAGTATGGGAAATGGCTGCGACTTCGCTACCCTGTCAAGTTGTGATGACAGCATTTCATTTGTGACTTCTGCGTATTCGGACAGTAGGGTTGTTTCATATCTCGGGAAAAGACGCTCAAGATGCACATTCATTTTTATTAGCTTGGCCTGGGTCAGGTTCATGGAGTACAAAAAAAGAAAAAGAGGTATATGTTTTAAAATAGTTTATAGTCCGAGCATATTTATAGACGGCGTTTAGTAATTCAATCATTGTCAGTTTAGTAGAAATACCCAGCTCACCAATTAAAGTTATGATGCTCGCTACTAATACTATATATCTCAATAGTTGCTACCCTTAGATTAAGCGGACTCAGAGAGTTGGCTATGCTAGAACGGGACATCAGAGGCCAATTGAATGAAAGAGCCTGGACTGGCGAATACGAAAGAGGCATAGCTGTCATAAATATAGAGTCCAATGCCCACAGCCACGCTTGCATATCGGATTTTACAGCGGATCGAAAAGTCAGCTGCGGCGAGGCGCGGCTATAACAGTGGGCCTGTATGGGCAAACTAATGCTTTATGCTTAAATCGTTCAGAAGCCTACAATGAGACAACAATGTCTTCATACAAAAATTCCGTCATATGGCCTGTTTTAGCTTCTCTATTGTTTAAGCGAGATTGCACAATGACAGTAGCCTTTGAAAACGACGAAAAATAGCGCTGTTTTTGGAAACATGCATGATACGAGGTTCTCTGTATTGGCCCTTAAATTTCATGTCGAAAGAGCCTAAACTTCAGCAAAATCCTTCAGTGGAAAGTTGCTGGGGTTCTTGGTTGTTGAACCAAGCTTAGTAAGGAGGATACACCAGTTCTACATGGCTACTAATCATTTGATGAACGATATTATTCAGTTAGTGAGGCTGATTTACCACTGGTACGGAACCTATAGATAGCCCCTCTCTTAATATTTTGCTGTTTATTAATTCAGGAGACTAATCAAGTGCTGCTAGGAGGATAGTCAACAGCACAGCACCCTGCAGAAGATCAGCTCAAATTGGCACCATTATGATTTATTTTTCATGCTAATTTACACTAGACCTTTTAGACCAAGGCTATTTCTCAACATGGGTAATCATATAGCGCCATATGGCATCGTTTACTACCGCTGTCTGGGCTCCCTCCGCAAGATAAGGCGATTTCCGTAAGGCGATGTCCGTTGGGCAGCTACCGCCAAATATCCCCTGCCAGGAAAATTCTGTCGGTATTTCTTCCACAGGGGCTTGGTGAATTGCCGAAATATGAAGAGCTTGCAGAAACAAGCAACATAAACCGACACTTTCGGGTTTCAACAGGAGGGCCTAATTGAAATGTAAGAGGCCGGGGGCCGGGTATAATGAAAAATAACAGCCAGTATATACTGTTTAGCTAAATGCGCCACTTGAGCCTCTCAATAGGGCAGAACGGAAAAGTCGGCTTCTGCTAGTTCCATATTAATGGAACTCGTCCACGCGATGTAAGCTGATGGTCAGAGATATGGCACACGGCTCCTTCGAGAGACTAGCCAATGCTCCATACAAATTTGTTCTTGGCATCTAGGGATTTAGATACGAATTGGCGAATGAAGTTCTGCCCTTGAAGAAAAATAGGAGCTATACTAATAATAGTTTTGTCTACATATATTATGGGGTCATGATGCTACCAATACTACTGCATACGGTGGAAAGTATAAGTGAAAGCTCGATCCTTGGCAAAAGACGATCTTTCACTCGAACTACATATGTGACGAGTCGCGATTCTCGCATTTTTACAATTCCAACTACGACATCATATACTCAGCAGCAGGCTGCGCTGAACGATAGCATCTACAATGGTTATCGACGGCGGCATCCCATGGCTGCCAGGCTTTTGGCGCCGAGTACCATGGAGAACCGTGGGCGCACTGATCGGATTTTTTGTGACTTGCGGGATGATGGCCTTGGTTCTCATCCTATCCGAAGGCAAGGAAACGGACTCTTGGCCAACACACAACAAATACATTACCGTTCCCGTGCTTCTGTCACTGCTGGTCGGCGTGGCCGTTCTTTTCTTGACGGTTGCAAACTCTGAAGGACTTGCCATCTCATGGTGGCTCAAAGCTCTCAAGGGGACGAAACTCAAGGAACTCCAGTACGATCTCGAAGTCACTACCAACTTGCTAGTTGGCATCTTTAGACCGTCTCTCTTCAACCTAGTTACTCTTTCGGCCATCATCGCCCTAGTTGTGAGCGTCGGCACCAGTGCCATCATGCAGAGGGCTTCGACAACTATAAGCAAATCCATTGGACCGTACCCAACCAGTATCGATGCGCCTGCCTTGAATACAACTCTGCCGGCGAATTTCAGTGGATGGGCAGGTCGTGGATCGCAAATATCATTGCTGATGCCGACCTTTGCGAGCGTTTATAAGCAGTACTCCAATCGCAGCAACATTGTGATTCCATCTGGCTGCGGCAACAGCACCTGTCAGCTCCATATCACAGGCCCAGGTTTCGATGTCGACTGTACGGATGCCTCTGTTGACTACGACTTTGGCCAGTTGGCAGCTGCGGCACCACACCCCGAGATTACGACGTTTCAAACCATCATTGATTTCGAGTCAAAGCAAGATCCAAATGTTCTCAACCACATAAACATGTCGGTACTATACAAGCCTTCCCCTACATGCTCCGGGAAGTTGACGAAGCACCACTGTGTTCTTCGAGAGGCCGCTGTGGACTATGCCGTTACTATCACGAATGGTACTGCTACGCTCGCTCCTTGGGACATCTCTCAGAACACTACCGTAAGCGTTCACAGTTTCAGCGACTGGATGCAGCTCGGCTGGGGAAGTCTTGGAGCTGGAGGATTTATCACATCGCTTGGAGGAATCGCTTCTGCTTTACAATCTCAATACAACTCTAATGCAACTCTTATATTATCGGTGATGACAAGCAATCCGTTCCTGGTATCTGCGTTTGGGCAGGCAGCCAGTACATATTCAACATCTGAATTTGAAGATTATGGCAATTGCACCATGACTTGGTCAGATCCCAGAGAGGATATAATTAACAGCGTTCGGGAGATCATGTTCCGCAGCGCCCTTGCCGTCGCAAACACGACCGGAGAGCCTATCCAGTTTAAGCAGACGGATGCCCAGATGACAAGAATTGGGATAGTATATGCTACTAACTGGACATTCTTCGGCATCGCTGTTGGCGTCATGTTCCTGGAAGCACTTATTACGCTCTTCCTCATTTGGGGCTGGGAGAGACTCGGCAGAGAGGTCTCGCGCGATCCATTCGAGATTGCAAAAGCCATGGGCGCACCTCTTCTAAACCACGGATCTTCCAACACGTCAGCCCCCCAGATTCTGGATACTCTTGGAAGCAAGAGGGTACGATATGGAGAGCTGGTTGACGTTGCGACGGGAGTTTCCCAAGAGTCAGTGCCAAAGCGTGGATATAATTTGGTGCAAAGCCAAGATCCGGATATTATGATGGAATATCTCTCACCTCAACATACTCAGGCGAGTTTTAATAGAAAGAGAATTCTGGGTATTGCCGTGACGGAGCACGTTCAGCCTGTAGAGCCGGGAGTACACTATTGAAGGGATTTTGAATAGGGAGGGCGGAGAGACTACTTTTGCACTATTAAGCGTTCACTAAAATCATTGGCAATAATACCCCAATACTTGATTTATCTAAAAAGAGAAAAGATATACAAATACCTATTAAAGATGCATACATATGTACCCGCTTCCCAATTAAATAAATTGTGTAGGGTAATCGCCGCTTTCTCCAGATCTTCACGGGCATATCCGTGGGTTAGAATAGTGAGAAATGATATATTAAATTGAAGCTACGATCTAACCTATATTTGGAATGCTTCTTTAACCTTGCTGTTACATATTCTCACACTTCTCAGCGGCAAGGGAGCTGTACCGTATTATGATCTAGAACTCTGCGTAGACCTTTTGGAATGTCCAAGGTACGGTATGAGGTGAAATGGCATCTCTGTTCCACCAACTCATGCTTTACCGATTATTTCCCCGAGCTTCATATTCGTTTATAGCCCAATGCTCGACTTTGATTTGACCACTACTAACAGCTTCAATAAAAGAGGGGCTGGCAGACATTATGAAAACAACATACGCAGAAAAAAATATTTCCAACAGCTAATTAAACGAATTCATACTATGGAAGACCCCTGCTACTGACAAGTTTAGCACTGTACCTAGTTTGGCAAAACCTACGGAGTTATATCAGTAATACGATTCAACCAACTTTCTGGAGCTAAAGTCTGATGCGGCTAGCAAAAAGCTTGGTCCAGCAAAAAACACGAGGGTTCCTTACATCTACTTTTACTGTGATGGTGATAATCCAATGAACTGATTAGCAAACTGTTCTTCAGCGTAATAACAAGACACCAATTTATTTGCTTGCTGATTGCGAACTTCATTCACCAAGAGTGGCATGTCTTTTACCAAGCTATAAAGCAAGGATTAGGGTGCTAACGCGAATAGGCCCGAAGAGGATGCCGTTCTGCCGACTGCTATGAGCGCCAAAATATGGGGTCCCCAGATCTCTTACAGTGCTTAGTACAGCTAAATTCTGCTCTAAAACAAAAAGTCTGGGGGATAGAGATCGTGCTAGGAATTGGAACAACACTTCGTAACCAACAGTTCAACTAGTGGTATCGTATTGAATTCGCGCCTCGAAAGAGGATAATAGCCTCGTCGTTTCCACTCTTGTGCATTTTACCCCAGCATATACATGAGGATGCGGAGTATATAACGGTCGAACGGCCCTTGAATCCTCACAGAAATAAACTTTGTAGTATTATTCTTTACATATTTTAATAAAAAACATCTTATGATGAGGCCTACCTCCGTAAGTTTGGCGTCTGTCGCGGCGCTGCTGTCCGGTGTAAGCGGCCTGGCCCATACAGCAGCACGATCAGCATCTACTCCAAACTGTTTCCCTTTTGGTGCCGAGGCAAAGCTCAATGCGAATCTGCAACCTCCCCATGTTTCCAGAGAGGACTGGTGGTGTCCGCAATCCGACTTTTATGGATTTCTCGGCTTCTCGTTTCCTTTCCAGTTCACCAATGAGGACTTTGAGGTTTCGAGTATCAGCTCCCACATGCAGCAGATGAAGCGCCAGTTTGGCGCAACTATGATTCGCATGTACATCCCAGAAAGTTACACCACTCAGTTATGGGAGAATGTACTAGAAGCTGCTATTCTTAACAACATGGGTATCGTGGTTCAAGTAGCCTTTCCCATTAGCGGCAATGATGTATGTGTTTATTGTAATAGTACTGTTGGTAACGCTACATTTCATGTTTACTGACGATATCCACAGCTTTCTTGGGAAAAGGTTCTCGAGACTACTCTGTTCAAAACCCTTGCAAATAGCAAATATTCGAAAATTGCGCCTTACGTCATCTACGCCGCCGAGTATCTCAATGAGCCAGTTGGAGACTGCGACATGTGTGCAGCTGGTAGCAACGGTAATGCGTCTGAGCCAGCAAGTCTGAAGAACCTGACCATGGGAATGAGTGATTTCCGCAACGAGATGCACAAATTTGGCATTCCGGCCGGAATCAGCGAGGATTGGGACAGACCGTATTTGATGAGCGGTGTGCCTGGATCAGATGGGTTGGGCGTAGGGCTGGGCCCAGTAGGAAAGGCACTTGTACCGGTTCTGGATTTTATTCATGCTCATGTCATGGCATATTATCACAATATTCAGGTTGATGACGCATGGACTTATACCGCAAACCAGGTTCTGTGGTATAAGAAATATCTCCCGCAATTTCCGCTCATCATTTCTGAGGTAAGTCGTATTTAGCTGGCAAATCATGATTGGATGACGCTAACAAGTATGATCAAAGATGATGTGGGCGACAGGCTATAACGTCCTCCATGCTGGCGGCTACATAACCGGATTTGCTATTGCAGAAGTGAGCGTTGCAGATTACACCAAATTCTGGAAGACGGTGGATGCAAACTGCGCCTTTCTAAAAGAGCATAATACAGCATATTTTATCCATGCATGGAGACAAGAAGGTACTCTTAACATGCTCCAAAATGATGGAAGTGTTGTTATCCCAAATTGGAAGCCTAGGAAATGGTGTTAGATGGATCTACCTGTTGGATTGAGGCAAAGAATTTAGCCTATCATAGCATTTATATAAAAATCCATGTTAAATTCTAAATCAATTGCATGATAAATGCATAACACAGGCTTCATTGCTAGCTATTAATTTCCCTATAGTATTGTTTTTTTTAGCAGAATCAGAATATGATAGCTCCAGCCGTGATTTGCTAGTTCCTGCTTGCTATATTAGTCTATTCATGTAAATCGCATAATTTTCTCAGCTAGCTTTATTTTCTACGCTTCAGGAGAAATTCGAATTAATGGTTATTTAGCCAATCTACAACCTTTGGATGCACCCTCTCGCTTTGTCAAGTTATATATACCTCAATAATCTTCTGGGAGTATTCCCTTTCCCTTTTAATACGCTCCTAATAGCCCAAGACTCATATCTACCACGGTGGCCCATATATTTCTCCACAAACTACTGCCCTGATCTATTATAAACTTTGTGCATTACCTGGGCAACAGCCTCACTGTTTATGAATCTTAACTTGAAAACGAGATAACTTTGATCTCTACCTCATTATTTCCGAAGAGTACTAGTGAAAGTTTTGATTCGACCCGCCGCGTGCACACTAACGTCGCTCAGGACTTTCTCAAGCAAATCTTCTATCTTTCCCCCCAAAATCCAAAACGTTCCATTTTGTACCGTTGGAGGGGTGCATAGCTGGAGTGCAATCAACGTATTAAAGTTTAAATCATGAGCGTTGTTGAATCAATGGCGCAAGACCCCTTATTTGTTTCCTCCAAATTTGATAAAGTGTTACTAGCTCCAAGCCACGGAATGCCATAATGAATATCTACGGAACAAAAATCAAGGTTTGTCTCGTATGGGATCTCCTCTAGTCTTGAACAACGATTATTTCAGCAGAGTATGAAACCACAAACAGAAAATGTTTATTTTCGACTATCCAAGTAAATCCGTTTTTGATTTTACTCTCGTACTTCAGTCGCATCGCTGGCGCTTAATAGCCACTTACAATTGCCTGATGTAGTAGGAGGCTTTTCCTAGCGGCTCGGCCCGTGAAGTTTATGATGTTGGTGTGGTAACCGCCAGCCTTATGGGTTGTACCTGCCGTATAAACGATTGGCTCTTCCCGAGCAACGGTGTTTTTTTCTCTTATTTCTAATCTTATAGTACCTTAGTAATAAAGCCAACATGAAAGTTCTATCTATTGGCGGACCAGACTTTACATCAAAAAGTATTAGTTGCCCTTTTCGCAGTATACAAGGAATACAAAGTAATGATGATGAATTTACAAGCAAAAGCTGATAGCTAATATATCAGGTATACATAAATTGTTGTAGCTATTTATAAAAGATTCTCTGTAAATAAATCGCTCTAAATTATATGTGGTCTTCTGATACTTCGACGTTGCTACAGCAGGTACCAACCAACCTTCCACATACAGTCACTCGCCTCATAATAAATACCATGGCTTTAATTTTGCATTTCAAATAGAATCTTTTGGAAGATTTTACATCTTATTATCCAACGCCAAGTAGTATTTTGTCAGTGATAATATAAAGCTCGTGTACGGCACCAAAAGTAAATAAAACTCCTTCGCTAGATAGTGTTTATGACTCCAAAGCAAGCCACATGTGGATAGAATGCAAATATGAGCCAAGGAAATAGCTTCGTCAAACTTTCGTTATTCTATGTTATAGTTTTGTTTGTGGCTTTTGTTTTGAAAAGTTGTTTACGCGGCCTACTAAAATTCTAGTATAAACCTGGCAAAATATCCTTTGCTATCTCAGTCTTTTCTAGTTCATAATCATCTATTGGTCTTCAGCAGATATCACATCATTCACCGATAACAATCTGTTCTACTTACTCAACGACCATCAACTACGCTCGCATTACCACGAGCAATTACACTCACATCACGACTGCCAATTCCGGCTTCATTTTTTTCCAAGATATACAATACCTAAAAGTATGTATTCCCATTTTCAACTTTGTTTATATCCTTCTTCAAAACGTTTAGTCTCTTTCCATATCATTTTATACTTTGTTGTCTAACTGTTTACTTAGGAACCCAAGCCACCCTTACTCGCCACCATGTTTTCATCAACCTCCGCTAGCGACACCAGTGCCACGCTCGACAAGTTCTACTATTTCGGGCACCTTCCTTGCGAACTTCGAATCATGATTTGGAAGCTTGCTGCCCGGAGCGTTAGGCGAGGTGTACACGTCCTAGGAGCAACACGGAGCGGCCAAGCAGGAACAGGCCCTGGGAATGGTTCTGCTACGAGTCTGAGAGGCACAGTCGGGCTCACTCTTGTAGCTCCAAAGGCCCGAGATATTTCTGGGTCAGCTCGAAACTGGGTTGATGGCAATCCATCAACTTATATCCAAGATTTCGGTCTCTGGAGGGCATGCTATGAATCTCATGCCATTATGAGGCGCCATTACGAACGCCTCGAGGAGGCCATTACCAAAGAGGGGGCAAGACAGTTAGCTGAAGAGGAGGACGAGGCCCATCAGACCTCCTCAACAACAGACTGGGATAATAACGCCTCCAGCACTCAGAGCCGTTTCGTGCACCTTAGGGAAGAATGGCTCTTCAAAGCTTTCCCCACCGAAGACCTCCTCTGCCTTCAACCATTGGAAACAAGTCTTCCATTTTCCATCTCGCCCTTTTTTGAGCTGCCGAACAGTCTCCGCAACGGCAGCTTGAATAAGTTTAAAAATATAGCGCTGGAATACGACCCCACATGGATGACAGGCTCCGTACACGCCCGGCCTGAGGCAGCCAAAGCGAGGGCCAGGAACGAGATGTGGAGGGAAGATAGCCTTCGTGGGGTCTTTATTCGGGCACTATGGGCAATAGTAGAGCACCAGGGGCCTGCAAACCTTACGTTCTGGCTCATTGACCGCACCGTTCGGCGACGAGAAAATCCGTTGAACGTCTACATGCCTTTTGCCGACGACAGCGACGACGAAATGGAGACCCAAGAAAAGGCTGAGCCCAGGGTATTCCATGGAAACGACGGACGGTACGTTGAAGTCGGAGACCTGAGGGAGTGCAAGTACAATGTCGTCAAATCCAATACGGCATTTCACTTTCTCCACTGGCTTCAAATAGAAGTTGGCTTCAACGTTAGGTGGATAACTGGTCAACACCCGGGCCGGAATAATCTGCCCACGCCAAATGGCCTGGGCGATCTGGTCAAGATCTTGTGCGTCGAGCCGACGTAGCTTCCTGGTACAGTTGAGGGAGTTCTGTCTTGCTTTCTCTTTCAATATCGAGGAGCGATATTACTGTTGGTTTCTGTTTCTGTCAGGCTTGTTCCTGGGATGGGAATGATGTTAAAAAATTAGACTGTGGCCGGTTGCCTTTTACTTTTTGGCTGTCTTTAATCATTTGTTCCTTTTTCTTTTTCTTTTTGTTTTTCATATCTTGTCTTTTCTGTATTACTGGTTTTCTTGATGTCTATGTTTCAAGTGGAATTTACTTTGGGTTGCTTGGTTGAGCACCATCGGGTTATACTCTATGTGGTTTTAGTTTTAGAATCGTCAGAACTGTTTGTCTATAATGTTAACCAATCTCTTTCACATATCATTCTACCAGTGCTGTGAGCTAATCAGTAATCTTTATGAACACAACAAATGTGGATCAGCCTTCAGGTACTCCCTACTTTGATGTAGAGCTCTTAGCGTCTCTGCTCCTCCAAGTTGAGACAACTCGGAATTCCACCCAGCTGGAACTATCGAGATACTAGTCCCCTGTTTTGCACTAACCGACGTCAGGTCCAATCTGCGTGTTTTCGTCATCATTAGCTGACTTGTACATAGAAAGCGCTCCGCAGTCTGCAGTATCATCAGATCATGAAATTCTAAATCGTTTGATAAACCATCTAGCGCTTCCGAGCCGGTGCCGGCTCCTTCGGCCGCTAAACGCCCAATGCCGATGCAGTGAATCTTGGACCTATAACAGCAAAGGTTATGTAATTGCATAACTACTGACACGAACTAGTACTATGTTTTGCACAGATCACACCATATT
The DNA here is from genome assembly GCF_050947405.1 of Trichoderma evansii. Taxonomy (NCBI): domain Eukaryota; kingdom Fungi; phylum Ascomycota; class Sordariomycetes; order Hypocreales; family Hypocreaceae; genus Trichoderma; species Trichoderma evansii. The sequence continues at coordinate 66,622 of NW_028145178.1, forward strand.
AATGGATACAGGTACAAAGGGCCTCCTTACCGCCACTTAATTTTTTGGTCTTTGGTCATTTTACTGTTTTACTGTTTTTCTTTGTTTCTTTTTTTCGTTTTTCTCTTCTTTTTTTTTTCCAACTAGGTAATCATCGACCCATGTCGACAGTGCCGCAGTGGATCTCAGCCTCGAATAGGAAACGCGCACGTACCAAAGCAATACAGACTAGAGCTGCCGTAGTACAGTAATCAACGAGTCTTAATAGGTGGTGGCATATACGGAATAGAATATGTATTGCGGAAAAGTACCTGGCTTTCGGCAGGGAACTTCCGTGGGTCTAAAAATAGGCTCATGTTGCCTAAATCTTCCAGACCTCCTCCAGACCTCCTCCAGACCTCCAGGCCATGCAGCTATATTTTACGAAACTTCTCTATTGGGCCTGTTAATAGTAATCCGCGGGTCCTTACTGGACCTGCGGAGACTTGGTTATCCCGCCGGCGCGGGCAAACTTACCGCTGGCAATATATCGCGATGTCCAGCATTGTCAGTGTGGTAACATCGAGCTTAGCATGCAGGGCGAGCCAGGCCAGGGTAGGTCAGAAAAGCTGCGACGTGAGTGTGCTGAGCATGGTTAGTAAGGCTCGGAGGGTTGGAGTTAATTGGAGTTAACGATGGTCGGAGGTACAATAGCCCAAGTAAGCCGCGATAATAGAGCGGAGGCCACTTAGCTGTGAAATAACCATGTCCACTTTCCTGTTATGGCGACATCTCCGCCGTCAATCAGGAAAAGAAGTGCTTCTATGCCAGATTTCGGCACTTGGCGGAGACAGCGGAGTAAGAGAGCAGACAGAGGACGGTACTTACTCAGAGCCAAGACTGAGGGTGACGGGCCCCGGTAGCATGGTTAAGGAAAGGGAGATCAGGTGAGATCGAGGGTCGCGTTTGCACACCAGGGGAGCCCGGACTAGGCCTAGTGTGGGTATTCTCTACTAGTACTAGGTAATCTTACGGGTTTACCTATCTGGGGCCTTGCTTTATGGTGTCACATCGGGCTCTGTATAATGCCAGGCACGGGCGTGTGAAGCCCGCATGGAGTCTGCATTCGGCCAATGGGCTAACGAGCCCTTGTCCTGTGTAGCGGGCAGCGAGCTGGCAAGGGCGGCGAGAAAGTGGCGAGCAGATGGCCAGAGGAAAATAGTATATAGAGTGGGCAGGATCGACAACAGGACACTGCTTGACTCACCGAACAACAGTCTTGGCCACCTCTTCCTTTAGACAATTCCTTTGGCTTTGACTTGACGATGCCCCTCAAGAACGTCTTGGCCATTATTGGCGCTCTGCCACTTGCCTCTGCTGTGGGCTGCCCTTACATTCAGGGCAATGGCAACAGCCACCAAGCTCGCTCTCCTATTGCTCACCCAGAGTCAATCGGACTAGAGCCAAGATTCAGCCCTGATGGCCCTGACTTTGGCAGATGCCCTCGCAAGAGCACCGTGGCTGGTGGAGGCACTCGAAGCGCCCAGTGGTGGCCGTGTGAGCTGAACTTGGCTGTTCTGCGCCAGAACTCGGACAAGACAAACCCCTTTGGCGGTAGCTTTGACTACGGCGCTGCTTTCTCCACCGTCGATGGTAGGTCTTATGCTTCAATCCATCTGGGGAAGCTTATTTACTCTCTTTGTATACAAGCTAACATTTGTTGCCTATAGTCACTCAGCTGAAGAAGGATATCACTGCACTGCAGACCACCTCTCAAGATTGGTGGCCCGCTGACTTTGGCAACTATGGTCCCTTCTTCATCCGTCTCGCATGGCACAATGCCGGTACCTACCGCGCCATTGACGGTCGTGGAGGAGCTGGTATGGGACAGCAGCGATTTGCTCCTCTCAACAGCTGGCCCGACAATGCCAACCTTGACAAGGCTCGTCGTCTTCTCTGTAAGCCTCTCCATATTTGGCAGACAAGGATCTGCGTCATTCATGTTGTGTCATACTAACGATGCATATGCAGGGCCCATCAAGCAAAAGTATGGCAGCGCACTCTCCTGGGCTGATCTGTTCGTCTTTGCTGGTAACACTGCCATGGAGAACATGGGTTTCCCCACGTACGGCTTTGGCTTCGGTCGTGAGGATACCTACCAGTCCGACGAGGGTATCTACTGGGGTGCTGAGCAAGATATGTTCCCCACTGCCGGAAACAACATTGTCCGTTACAACGGAAGCACAGACTTCACTGCACGTGCTGATGAGCTTGAGAGCCCTCTTGGCGCTGTGAGCATGGGTCTTATCTACGTTGACCCCCGCGGACCCAACGGTACCCCAGACACCAAGGCCTCTGCTCTGGATATCCGTGAGACCTTTGGCCGCATGGGTATGGATGATGAGGAAACTGTTGCGCTGATTGCCGGTGGTCACGCCTTTGGCAAGACCCACGGTGCCAACTCTGGCGCTGGCCAAGGAGCTGAGCCCAACGCTGCTCCTCTTGAGCAGCAGGGCCTTGGATGGAAGAGCGTCATCGGTACTGGTAACGCTGATGACACTTTCACCAGTGGTCTTGAGGTTATCTGGTCTACAACTCCCACCAAGTGGGCCAATGGTGAGTGCCTCTCTTGAAACTATCACCAAGAGCTACAATGCATGCTGACATTTTCCAATAGAGTTCTTGTTCTCCCTGCTCAACAACAACTTCACCCTTGTCCAATCTCCTGGCGGTGCTCCTCAGTGGGAGGCCCTCGATGCCAATGCCACCTACCCCGACCCTTTCATCCCCGGAAAGTTCCGTAAGCCTACTATGCTTACCAGTGATCTTGGTCTCCGAGACGACCCCATCTACAACAACATCTCCAAGACCTTCCTGAACGACTTCGACTACTTCACTGAGAAGTTCGGTCTTGCCTGGTGTAAGTTGACCTATCTGATACGACTCAAAGTTATAGATAAAGATCTAACCCATTAAAATAGACAAGCTCCTCCACCGTGATATGGGCCCTATTTCTCGCTACCTTGGCCCTGAGGTTCCCAAGCAAGCTCCTCTGATCTGGCAGGATCCTCTCCCCTCTGCCAGCGGTTACAGCACTCTCGCTGCTTCAGATATCACATCCATCAAGCAGCAGATTCTGGCAGCTCCTGGCCTCAACATCTCCAACCTTGTTACCACCGCTTGGGGATCAGCCTCAACCTTCCGTATCTCTGATAAGCGTGGTGGTGCCAACGGCGCTCGTATTGCTCTCCAGCCTCAGGCCTCATTCGCCGTCAACAACCCTACTCGTCTGCAGACTGTTCTCAAGGGCGTGAGTAAAGCCGTTTATGTTCTTATCGACTTTTACTAATACTAATCCCTCTTTAGCTGAAAGGAGTTCAGTCCAAGCTCGCATCAAGCGGCAAGCAGGTGTCTCTTGCTGATCTCATTGTTCTTGGTGGTAATGCCGCCATCGAGAGCGCTGCCAAGGCTGCTGGTGTCACTCTTACCGTGCCATTCACTGGTGGCCGTGTCGATGCCCTCCAGAACCAGACTGATGTTTCTACCTTTGCTTACCGTGCGTCTACATCCATGGTCCCCTGCCTGCATTCGCTTAAGAGAACGATTATACTGACTTTATGATATTATAGTCGAGCCCCAGGCTGATGGCTTCCGCAACTACGGCCAGGGCACTGCCCGATCTCTTACCGAGGAATTCCTGGTTGATAAGGCCGCCCTCCTGACTCTGAGCCCCCCTGAGCTGACTGTCCTCATTGGTGGTATGCGTGCTCTCAATGCCAACTTCGACGGCTCCTCAACCGGTATCCTCACCTCTAACCCCGGCAAGCTCACCAACGACTGGTTCGTGAACCTTTTGGGCTCATACTCCACCTGGTCCGTCATTAACGGCACCAACGAGGAGCGATTCCAGAGCGTCGACCCCAAGTCTGGTAGTGTTGTGTGGACCGCCAGCCGTGCTGATCTCATCTTCGGCTCACACCCTGAGCTGCGTGCTATCACTGAGGTCTACGCTGGCTCTGACTCTGCCTCTAAGTTCACTACTGACTTTGTTGCTGCTTGGGCCAAGGTCATGGACCTTGACCGCTATGACGTCAAGGGATACCTTGGAGCTTTCTAAATGCGTGATGATTTCTAACTAATGTATATAAATTACCATTGGGGTTTCATAGTCATATACCTTCTTAATGACTAGATCAACAGCGCACAGCTGCCATAAAGATACATGTCACAGATAGCATCAGTTATTTTAATGACAATTATTTACGATTTCAGATTATTTGCTCTAGCTACTAACTAGCAGGGCCTAACTGCTCGCCAGTGGCATCTGGCACCAATCATCAAAGCCCTTGTACACGCAGCACTTGTATTTTTTCTGTTTCTTATCTTTTTTTAATACATAAATAAAAACAGAACGTTCTAGACTTTAGATACACCCTCTCTATTGGGGAAATTAATCTGGCCCATGTGTTCAGCTGGCTCTGAGCACAGCTGAAGGGCAACGGTCTCTGCTGCATGCATTGAATCCATCCACACGTCTTTGAGAAGCCAATCGCTTTCCCTTCTCCTGCATAAGGAATATGATAGTGCTCCGTAGCTGCTGCTCCATAGTAGCACAATGTCTCAGACTAATGGGATCGCCGCATAATGGCGTCTTATCAGGGGCTACGCTAGCTGGGTACTTCAGTTGTGTCTTGACGCTACTGGTAAACGAGAGCTACTAGAACGCTCTCTCCGCCATTTCAACTACCGGATGGGCCCGCGCTGGACGGGTGGCTTGAAATGCCGCTGCCGCGTGCCGCGTCGTACGGGCGTTGCTTGTTTTTTTCACTCCCACTTGGTCAAGGGAGTGCTTACTACGGTCGCACCTTGGTAGACGTTGCAAAAGCGCAATAACTCCAATTTTGTAAAAATGAAAACGAAAAATGAAAAAATACAGTGTATGCATAGTATCATTACTGTATTTGTTAAATTACAGAGCATTACGGAGTATAGAAGGCTTTAATACTATGGCAAGGCTAAAATATACCTTGCTTATATTGAAAGCAGCAGTATCACTTACGAGCCGGACGACTCTGATTAAATTGGACGCCCTTGACTCAAATAGATGACCTTGATTCAACTAGATTACGGTGATCTCGCCGGATGACCTAATAAAACCTAACCAGGGTCCTCCAAGTCGATCAGGATCGTCCGGCTTCTAGTTACATTTTATCTGATCATCCAGCTTAATCAAGTTCATCCAATTCGATCAGGGTCGTTCGGCTTGCAAGTGCTGCTGCCTTTAAAGGCATATTTCAGCCTTGCTATAGTACGACGTCCTCCATAAAGCGCTGTGATACAATAATACAGTATTTACACTATAAATACTACATGTTTTTGAGTTTTTAATTTTGGAAAATTGGAGTTATTGTACGAGTGCAAAGTCTGCCCAAGGTGTCACCATACAGGGTGGCTTGAAATGCCGCGTGCCACGTCGTATACGGGCGTTGCTTGTTTTTTATTTATTTATTTTCATTCCTACTTAATTAGTAAAGGGAATGCTCCGTATGGTTCATCCAAGTTTCGCGCGATTTTCTCTTTTTAATTGGGGCTCTGGGCCCCTAGTCCCTGAAATTTATCAGGCCCTGAGGCTGGCGTGTGGGTCAAGAGCACTTTTAATTCTCTGGAACAATCCTACTGTAACCATATGTTATGTTAAAGTTGTACCTATACACGTGGAATATGCATTGGACATCGAGCCGCATGGCGTCATGAGCAGGTTTGTAAGAAAGTTTACAACAATCTGGTCATACCTGCTTAAAGGCTGAATAGGGAATTAAAATAAATTCCTTAAGGACTACGGAGTACTTCTTACTTATTCGGCTATTATTGACTACTCCAGCCCAATCCAGATATGGTTCGGCCCGGCGCCGGCTCCCGAAATGCCAAACAAGGGCATTAATTCGAGCAACACCAAGTACGGAGTACGGCACAACTCACCACTCACATCCCAGCTAATATTGTCAAGTTTTAAGCTCAGCGGCCGCAGAGATATTTATACTTAATTCCATCTGCACTAGGTTCCCTTGCAGCTATGGGGGTCAATCGGCTAGATGATGCTCCGATGGCATGCATGTAACACATACTAAATTCTTACATAAAATCTGAAAACAGCTTTTTCCCCATGGGCATGTACAATATTATTGCACATCTATTGTAGGCACTCCCGCCGAAGAACTAGTATACCGGTTTTACCTATCATACAACCTGTGAATAATCATAGCAGTCTATGTGGTAGGTCAGCAAGTGCTTGATTTCCCGTTTGGAAGTACGATTAGTAGCATCTTCGGTGTATTACTATTTATAGGAATTATTACTGGAAGCACTTGACAACACCATCCTAAATCAGAGACTCGGCATACTTGATGGAAATAATAGAGGAGAAGATGATGATCTAGCTGTTCAAGGCATGTGTGTATTCGGCGAATTCTCATACCGATATCAGCTGTATAATATGCAGTAGTTCTCTACCAAATGCTAATCTTTGGCCTTGAATATCTTCGTGGATTGTTCGTAAAGAAATACTAGCTTATTTATCCTCTGTGATGACCTGCCTAATCTCTCCTACCTTTACTGGTGAAAATTATCCACATGTCTTACTCAGTCTTCGTAATCGTATGCTTGATATGGTAGTAATAATACTTGTACATTCCAGATCAAGAATGTCAAAACTGTTAGACTCTGAATAGAGTGCTGATATGGCTTGGGCGAAGAACCAAAAGTGCAAAACACATGGACTTGGGTCGAGACCAGTTAGGATACGGCCCTCAGAGAAGTAAATCCAATTTACTTGAACATAATCCATCTCAATACACGTACGGAGTGCATATTCCGTAGCGGATCCTGGAACGGCCAAGAAACGGCAACAGTTGATAAATGATGATCCTTGCTTTATGAGACCCACCAACTAATCTCACTGTAGGTAGTTGCATTTTCTTAAACGGGGACGCTATAGTTGGCTATATCATGAAAATAGTGATATTAATTCTATTTTCGGCCTCGGAATGCTTGATTTGGAATCTTTCGTCGGACCAAGGCCGACAGCATTAATGATAGACTCCATGCGATGGTGTGATTCTGATGCATTTCTTCCGATAGATCGGTATTATATAGACTATAGTCTGATATGTATCCGAATTATGAAATGATTCTATGAATGTTCTATCCAATCCCGTGGCTGACGCGTACTTCGACTTTAATTACGTAGTTGTTGAGAAAGTGCCGACATATTTTAGGAACTTGTCGATGGATACATGAAATAAGTGCCTGCTACGGCCTGGTTTGCTACGAAGCTCTAAGTAATGTCAAGTGAGTCTATTCGGCCTAATTTGAACAAAATTCTACTAAAATATCGCGCATCTGTGACTTTTGTCATGTTAAAGTTGCAATTTTTGCTAATATCCAAACTTCTTATCACGTCTACGTCATATGAGAATATCGAGCGCCTGTTAAACAAAATCCTTTATAATTGTGTGTAGAGTATTATTTTTGAAAGTTTACTTTTTCCAAGGCAATTTTAATCCCCCTTCATTCCTTTCATTAGCCTTTTATTGCCTGACGTAGTATTATGCATCTCACTTATTCATTTGTGACTGGGGTTGTACTGGTAGATCCCTCCGAGCAATAAAGAAATAGGGATAGAAAAATAATCTGAGGGTAAGAAGAGAGGTCTACCCTATATGGGCGTATGTATAGTGAGCTCAAGGTTACTATACGACAATGGCTCTAAGAAAGACCAATCAGAGTAATGGCGGTTTTAAGACGGTGCTTGTTTGTCCGTAGAATCTATAGCATGTATATTACTGAAGATTAATGGCGGTGTTGCGTTCCATTCATCACATTTTAACTATTTATTATCTTGTTAATTCTAGTCAAGACTTTATGAACAGTGAATTTTAAGTGAAGCATACTCTAATCATGCACTCTATCTATTTTCTTAATATATATATATATATTCATCAACCTTCTCCTCATGACTATAGAGCCATTTGTTACACAATGCAGATATCTATGCATCTCTTTAAACTGTTGGTCTCAGCGATAGATTTCAATATAGCTAAGAATAAAGCGAGGCGCTCTTATTTCTTCTTTGAAAGCCCATACCCATCTCGCTTATATAGAGAAAATCACAGGGTAGCTGTCAAATAATTTTCACCAGCGCCGTTTCAGTTAACTGAGATTTGAAGAGGTCGAACCAATACTCTTTGGCATCCTGGAGTACTGTGGGAGGCTTCGATATTTGGATCAAACCTAGTCGCTTCCACTCAGCGCAGCAATTTTGATCATCGTAGCCAATTTGAGTCAGCAGGAGGAGCGTCAATGATCCCGAGTCAGGCCTTGTCGTGAGCATCAAGCATTTTACAGGAGTTCCTGAAGCAACGTGATCAATTCCCGGCAGAGATGAGTCGTAATCTGCCCATACATTGCCCACTTGCCTTTGCATAATATCAAGTTCGTATACGTCGAATGGTGCCTTTGAACCTTGTTTCACGGATGGCCTATACTGGATTGAAGTCGATATAAGATGGCCACGTAGTAAGAGGCGGCCGCTTCTAAGCTCGCCAGTTGGATCTGACTGGTAGGGCAAACACTTCACTTCTTCTAGTTCACACAAAGGAACCAAGCCATTTCCTATATCAAGAAACTGAATGGGGCCCAGTGCCGAGGCCCAAGACCATGTTGGAGCTCTCCATACTTTCGGGCGTTGATACCATTTCTCCGTCGAGCTGTCGGACGTGTTTTCTTTGTACCATGCCAGGTCAGATAGTAAAGATTTCTCCCACATTCCAGCAACATATTCCGATTTTGTATATTGCTGGAAACTTTTCGCGATACCTGACATTGCTGGAAAAATATCACTCTCAAAAGTAAGATGTAACCTCGTATAATCTTCTACCAACATGTGCCAAACCTTGATGAGTTTGGTGCCATCGAGCTGTTTCCAGTAGTCTTCGTTAAAAATTGTTTTGGGTTTCAATATCCGCTGTGCAGACATCGTAAGAGCTGTATCAACAGCTCCACTGCTGGTCGAAGAAGAATATTTACCAGTGCACTGGCAGGCAGATTCCTCCAAGCACTCCCATGAGAGCTCTTGTGGTCCAAAGTGAAGAACTCTTGACGCTAGGAGACGCTCCTGAAATATCCACCCGCGACTAAAAGTTGGAAGGGGAGACTTCTTGGCTAGCTTTTGGTCCATGTAGCCAGGTAAATGCGTAAACGACCTGCGAAAGCATAATGCAGATCCTGGACTCAGAGACGGAATAGGGATTATGGTGGGATTCGACTCTCTGCCAATTCCGCCAAAAAGACCATCTTCTGAATTGGGAGATTTAGATGCACAGAGTACGAGATATGCGTTCTGGTAGATTGAGGCCATCTTGGCAGCTTCGATTCTCCAGTCCTCTCTATCATCTTGTACAATGCAGAGACTGTCGATCCACATTAGTGATATTCCTAATTTACGCGCATAGGTGATAGAATCTCGAAAAACGGATGGCAGTGAACTCCATGAGATTCCGTTTTTGTGCGAATCAAGGTTGGCTGCGACTGTTTTCGAAGGCCGTGAAGTGCCCCAACAGTGGCTCAAGCATGCGTACTTTGGTACCGCGCTGTCTTTGGCATCAAGTTCTTTTAAACGAACGTGTCTACTATTTGTAGAACCTACGTCGAGGATTCTCCTCGGCAGGGTCACTGCCAAGTTTGAGCGCTTCCGATAGCATCCATGGCTGTTGTCGCATTGTCTGAGTTTCTCTGTCACCCATTCGAAACTAGCTTCAGAGTTTGTAGTTTTAGGTAGCTCTAAAACTCCGACTGGCACGTTTGGAAATAAGATTTCGAGTTCAGGGGTCTCTGGTGGAATCAAGGATTAGTATTCCGTACGTGGCAGAACAGCTCATCAAAGTCTACAAGATATCTAGCTCCCAGCTCTGAACAACGACACGTGCGTTCTAATTGAGTTTAAGTCTTACTGGATGGTGGGGGAGCAAAAACGGAAATCTCCATCTGGCGTTTAAAGAGGGTCAAGTTAAGACTCTGCCCTGATGCCGTCATGTTTATGTCCACGCGGAGCCTTTCGACGGTATTCTGAATTTGGCCGTCCAGGGGCGCATCATCGCCAATGACGCCATCAATGCCCGCGTTCAAGATAGAACATGAAAGGCACCCGGACTCTGCCCCTTGGCGCAGGGCACTGAGGCTTGTGATTGCTGCGGTAGGTCCGCGGAGCTTGTTTGGAGGATGATGGCATGCTGAGCATGGGCGGATTTCGGGCTCGGACTTGAGCGTAGAGTGCGACATTCGTTCTTTGTCAGCGGGGCCTGGATCTCAGAAATGGCAGAGCAACTGATATCATTAAGATCGGAAAATCGGAAGATCAACTCAGGAGAGCAGAGGGGCTTTTCCGAGCCCGATGCTTCGCCGCAGCTGCATCCCCACTTAGTAAGGCAGACAAAGTCCGCTAGAGACGCCACAAACGATCTTGAGATGCTGTGTGTCTTTCCATATTGAGTGAACTGGACTATTTCGATGATATTCTATTATTCAGTAATAACGCTAAATCATGAAGAATGATTCAGTTGACTTGTGTATGTACACGTAAATGCACAGCGATCCCGTACTGTCCTTTCTACACGAAATTGCTGCGATCATAGCCAGGACTCGCTCTCATCCGCTTGCCTTTACTATGGACTCTAGACTCTAGACTCTCTCTCTAGAGAAGACGGCCGTTTGCCACAATGATGCTGTGGCGCGCCCAGCGCATCTTGTCGTACTTAAAGATGCGGCGCGAGATTTCAATCCTTGGCAATCTCTACACGTATTTGTCGCCCTAGCTATAGGAGCCGGGGCGGTGCTAACATCAATTGACGGCTCTCCCCCGACGGCCGTTTGCGTAAAGACTACCAGCGCTAAGGCTTAGAGGCCCGCGCGGCAATGACGGTGAGATGCATACGGAACTTGAATCAAATACATGTATAGAGCAGCGGGTGCTTGCAAGGGTCCGAGCCTCTGGACTCCCGGGCGCATCAAAAGCAGTATCAGCTCTCGGCGGTTCGCGCCAGTTTCAAACTTTAGTTTGACGAGCCAATCCAAAACTTCGAGGCTCAACAGACTCAACGCCGTCAGCCGCTATTCAGAAGCCACAGGCTCGCACCGCTGCAAATCGCCTGCTTGAGTCCCAATGCGTGAGCAGAGAAGCTGAAATTGACTGTTGGCCTCGGTATGTAGTTATTGGAAAGTCGAGGCCTGTGTAAGCGCATTTTCATCACCAATAGCTAGCAATTGACTTTTGGACTTGTCCATCTCTTGTGCCAATTAAATAGATGGACAATGTCGTGCATAAAGTATACGATCAAATGGTCAACTGTCAAGAAGATGGCAGCAAAGCAAATGGAATGTATTGTTTCATAGCTGGATGATCGGCGTATCGCTGACCAAGCTCCGCGTATGACGGACTTGGGCTACAGGGGCGGGATCGTCAAAGTCCGCCAACCCGACGATTTGCACTTCGCATTAGGGGATGCTCTCGCATAGCCTCTGATAGGGGCGATTTAGCTATTAGACCTATATCTCGAGATGCGCACGGTGCAAAAGCTCTGTTGGCTATGCAAGCCATTGGCCCCATACAAGGTTTTTGGCTTGCTGCCAAGCGTTGGCATGGCTAATACTCCGGGAGCCCGACTTCGGGTTACTGCAAACTTGCACTGGTTTAAGGTTATCAATGGCGTGTAAACTTGCTGCTACTTATACAGAGCTTCGTCTCGTGGTATTTAACGTCATCATGCTCAGCTCCCTTGGTGAATTTGTAGGCCATTCAATCAATCAAAATGGCACAGAACGAAGACGCCAAAGAAGTTGTAGATGGGGGCTTGGAAAGAAACGAGATTTCCACCCATCGCAGCAACCAAATGTTAATTTCTGCAGAAGACTATGATGAAGGAGAGGGATCTTCAGCAGAGAGGAGTCCCCGCGAAACTCACTCGAGAGATTCCGACAATGACGCCAGCACCTTCCCCTCAGCTTTGAGTCGCTCTAATACGTACGATGGAGAGTCTATAATGGCACAGGATGACAGGACCGAACTCAAACGCATTGCCACTGCACTTTCACGCCGTCAGTCTAGTGTTGCCGCTCCTACTCGCCGTCAATCAGTTGGCCTTGGTACCGTTGACGAATATGATGCCACCCTCGACCCTGATCGCCGCGAATTTGATTTATCAAAGTGGTTACTTCGCTTCATCCGAGAACTTGGTGAAAAGGGCCTTTCAGATCGACAAATAGGTGTCTCATTTCGAAATCTTGACGTGTACGGCTCTGGAGATGCGGTTCAACTTCAACAGACCGTGGGATCTGTTCTATTGGCACCATTGAGGATTGGAGAGTTATTCAGCTTCGGAAAAAAGGAGCCAAAGCATATTCTGAACAACTTTAATGGACTTGTCAAAAGCGGTGAACTCCTAGTTGTCCTTGGACGTCCTGGCTCTGGTTGCAGCACGCTTCTTAAATCTATTTGTGGCGAATTACATGGCCTAAACCTCGGAGAAGGCTCAAATATTAGCTATAACGGTATCCCACAAAAGCAAATGAAAAAGGAATTCAAGGGTGAGGCCATTTATAACCAAGAGGTATGTTGTTCACTTACCAATCGCATTTCGAACCCACGAAGAGGGCATTTTCGCATTTCTTTGTGAATTGGCAGCTAATCCAGTACACAGGTTGATAAGCACTTTCCTCATCTTACTGTTGGTCAAACACTTGAATTTGCAGCTTCAGTCAGAACACCATCCCACCGTGTCGGTGACATGCCTCGTGCCCAATATTGTCGTTATATTGCCAAAGTCGTTATGGCCGTGTTTGGACTCACTCATACCTACAATACCAAAGTCGGCAATGACTTTATTCGCGGAGTATCTGGAGGTGAAAGAAAGCGTGTCAGTATTGCAGAGATGGTTTTGGCCGGTTCGCCATTTTCTTCTTGGGATAACAGGTTCGTTCATCTATACATTCTAAATAGTATATATCTAATGAATTAATAGCACCCGAGGACTCGACTCAGCAACAGCATTTAAATTCGTTCAATCATTGCGCACAGCTGCCGACCTAGGTAACCTTGCTCATGCGGTTGCCATCTATCAAGCCAGTCAGGCCATCTACGACCTCTTTGACAAAGCCACAGTACTCTACGAAGGTCGGCAGATCTACTTTGGGCCAGCAAACCAAGCGAGGGCGTATTTCGAGAAACAGGGCTGGTACTGCCCCCCGCGTCAGACAACTGGAGATTTCTTGACCTCGGTTACCAATCCCGTGGAGCGTCAAGCTCGTGAGGGATGGGAAATGAGAGTACCTCGAACTCCAGAGGATTTTGAACGGCTTTGGCTACAATCCCCCGAGTTCAAAATGTTACAGAAAGATCTCGATCAATACGAGGAGGAATTCGGTGGCGAGCGCCAGGGAGAGAGTCTTGCGCATTTCCGACAGCAGAAAAACTACAGACAAGCCAAGAGAATGCGACCCAAGTCACCGTATATCATCAGTATTCCGATGCAAATCAGGTTCAACACAAAACGTGCATATCAGCGCATATGGAATAACATGTCTGCTACTATGGCATCTACCGTGGTCCAGATCGTCATGGCTCTCATCATCGGCTCCATATTCTTTGACACTCCTAACAACACGTCCGGGTTCTACGCCAAAGGTTCGGTTTTGTTCGTGGCCATTTTGCTAAATGCTTTGACGGCTATCTCCGAAATCAATAACTTGTACTCCCAGCGGCCTATTGTTGAAAAACATGCATCGTATGCCTTCTATCATCCAGCTACTGAAGCGGCTGCAGGTATCGCTGCCGATATCCCAATCAAATTCATCACTGCCACAGTCTTCAATATTATCCTCTATTTTATGGCTGGGCTGAGAAGAACCGCATCGCAGTTTTTTATCTATTATCTTATTGGTTATATCTCAATCTTTGTCATGAGCGCGATTTTCAGAACAATGGCTGCGATTACCAGAACTGTCTCTCAGGCCATGTCTCTTGCAGGAATTTTAGTTCTGGCTCTTGTCATCTATACAGGATTTACCATTACAGTGCCGTCAATGCATCCTTGGTTTAGCTGGATTAGATGGATCAATCCAATCTACTATGCTTTTGAAATCCTGGTCGCCAACGAATTCCACGGTCAAGAATTTCCATGCGGCTCTCCCTTTGTCCCTCCATACAGCCCCCAGGTCGGCGATTCTTGGATCTGTCCCGTCCCAGGTGCTGTTGCAGGTAGCGCAACTGTAAGCGGAGATGCCTTCATTGCAACGAATTACGAGTATTATTACTCCCATGTTTGGCGAAACTTTGGTATTTTGATGGGCTTCCTGTTCTTTTTCATGGCCATATACTTTATCGCCACGGAGCTGAATTCTTCAACGACAAGCACCGCTGAGGCTCTAGTTTTCCGACGAGGCCATGTTCCTGCACATCTCTTGAAAGGAAATACCGGCCCTGCCAGGACTGACGTTGTGGTCGATGAAAAAGGGGTTAATGGAACAGATACTGCTGGCTCCAATATTGGCGGATTAGAACCGCAGCGGGACCTTTTTACTTGGAGAAACGTTGTTTACGACATTAAGATTAAAAACGAGGACCGCAGACTTTTGGATCATGTATCTGGCTGGGTAAAACCAGGCACGTTAACTGCACTGATGGGAGTTTCTGGTGCAGGAAAGACGACCCTTCTCGATGTACTCGCTCAACGAACCACAATGGGTGTCATTACCGGCGATATGCTTGTAAATGGCAAGCCACGAGATCCCAGCTTCCAGAGAAAAACTGGTTATGTCCAACAACAGGGTAAGTTTAAACATGAGTTCACTTCTGTTTAAGCCAGTACTGACCAAAAGACTAGATCTACATCTCGAAACCGCCACAGTTCGTGAGAGCTTGAGATTCAGTGCCATGCTACGCCAACCTAAATCTGTCAGCAAAAAAGAGAAATTCGCATTTGTCGAGGAAGTCATCAAGATGCTCAACATGGAGGAATTTGCAAATGCCGTTGTCGGTGTCCCAGGCGAAGGTCTTAACGTCGAACAGCGGAAACTGCTTACCATCGGAGTTGAGCTCGCCGCCAAGCCAAAGCTACTCCTCTTCCTCGACGAGCCAACCAGCGGTCTCGATTCTCAGAGTTCATGGGCCATTTGCTCGTTTCTTCGCAAGTTGGCTGATTCTGGCCAGGCAATTCTCTGCACTGTACATCAACCCAGCGCTATTCTCTTCCAGACTTTTGATCGTTTACTTTTCTTGGCCAAGGGCGGAAAGACTGTTTACTTTGGAGATATTGGCGCAAATTCGCGTACTCTGTTGGATTACTTTGAGGCAAACGGAGCTCGCAAATGCGGCGATGAAGAGAATCCCGCCGAGTACATGCTTGAAATCGTAAACAAAGGAAGCAATGACAAAGGAGAAGAATGGCCCTCAGTATGGAAATCTGCTTCAGAATTCGAAAAAGTTCATACTGAGCTCGATCGCATCCACGAAGAGAAATTAGCCGAGGGCCCGGGTGCAGAAGATGCTTCGTCCCAGTCAGAGTTTGCCACGTCCTTTTCGGTTCAGCTCTGGGAGGTGACGTTCCGAATCTTTCAGCAATATTGGCGAATGCCTACCTACATTTTCGCAAAGTTTTTGCTGGGAACCGCCGCTGGACTCTTTATCGGCTTTTCGTTTTTCGATGCGGATTCATCTTTGGCAGGGATGCAGAATGTTATCTTTTCCGTCTTCATGGTCACGACTATCTTTTCTACAATCGTACAGCAGGTAAGATTACCACGACGTGGGCTTTCATCGATATGGGCTAACACAGTGTCTTCAGATTCAACCTCTCTTTGTTACTCAGAGATCATTATACGAAGTCCGTGAACGTCCAAGCAAAGCTTACTCGTGGAAAGCCTTTATACTTGCAAACGTGTTCGTTGAGATTCCATATCAGATCATCATGGGTGTTCTCGTATTCGCCTGTTTCTACTACCCTGTCATTGGTATTCAAGAGTCCATACGGCAGATCCTGGTTCTATTATTCATCATGCAGCTCTTCATCTTCGCGAGCTCATTCGCGCATATGATTATCGTCGCTATGCCGGATGCGCAGACAGCCGCCAGTCTCGTGACTTTCTTGGTGTTAATGAGTACCATGTTCAACGGTGTTTTACAGACACCATCTGCACTACCAGGATTTTGGCTATTCATGTGGCGCGTCTCCGTTTTTACTTATTGGGTAGGTGGCATCGTTGCAACAGAGCTCCATGGACGACCGATTGTTTGTTCGGAAAGCGAGCTGTCTATATTCAATCCTCCTTCCAACCAAACTTGTGGTGAATATCTGGCCGCATTTCTACAGCAAGCACCAGGACAGCTACAAAACCCATCAGCCACAGATCAGTGCCGCTACTGCCAGCTTAGCAATGCAGACCAATACTTGGCTGGGTCAAGGATCTACTGGAGCGATAGGTGGCGCAACTATGGCATCGTTTGGGCGTACATTGCATTCAATATCTTTACGGCGATTACCCTGTATTACCTATTCCGTGTCAAGAAATGGAACACTGCCGGCTTCAGATTTAGTGTTCCGTGGGGGAAGAAAGCGGGAAAGAAGACAAACTAACAAAAATACGAAGAAAATGGCTCATAGTCGTACCCAATGCTACCATTGGTCATCATTTTTTGCGTGTTTGATCTAGCGGCCTCGATAGGCATCAATATTTTCGTTCTTTTAATTATACTGGATCAAGGCGCTTGAGCAGTAGTACTATGTAGTGCTGACTTAAGGAGTCTGGGTATACTCTATTCATCCTCATATATAGATTTTCCATAGTCATTAATAGATTAGCTCAAATGCTACCTAGGACTTTTGTATTTACAAACACTGCTCGTATCCCATTATTATCCCCGGCAATTTTCCTGCCGGCTTGGTATCGATGAATTGCTCGCCTAGCCTTTAGCGCGCAGCCACTTACAAAATCCAGAGGTTTTAGTAGTCCTTCTCTGTAAGAGGTAA
The DNA here is from genome assembly GCF_050947405.1 of Trichoderma evansii. Taxonomy (NCBI): domain Eukaryota; kingdom Fungi; phylum Ascomycota; class Sordariomycetes; order Hypocreales; family Hypocreaceae; genus Trichoderma; species Trichoderma evansii. The sequence continues at coordinate 83,652 of NW_028145178.1, forward strand.
TGTGAATTTCTATCAAGATGCGCTTTTAAGGGGGTACCGATCTTTTGTTCATCCAAAAAGGAGAAGCTTGTATAATGAGTAATAGGTTTTCGTAATGAATTTTTATATACATGCTTAACCTATCGGGTCATGGATGATGCTATTCAAGGATAGGTAGATATTACTATGAAAAATAATATCACATACTGCTTCGGATAGCATCAGATAGATTCTCTGAAAAGGATTAAGTGGGTTGGCCAACACCAGGGCGTAATCCAGCAACAGGGCGTAATCTTTTGCGGCTTCCCTCCTTCCACTTCTTGGCTAGAATATCATGTGTTCAATCACAATAATTTAGTAGTTGAAAATAAGAGACTTTGCTTGCAGTTAATGTTACAAGTAAATATAGAATGAAACACTGTAGGGTAAATATCAAGGCATTCAGCGAGCCAAACTATAGAAATTCGTAAAGTTTACCTCATTTGACCGTTTGATAGACGTTATGCTTCTTTTGGTGTGGCTGGCAGCCTCGCGTGTATGGGTTGCACCAGATAGAATAAGCAGTCATCCCAACGCGTTGGGCGAGCAAAAGTCCGGGGGTTCGCTCCTATCGGAGATTTGACCCCAGCCAAGACGCGCCTTTGGAACAAATATTCCGTGTTCGGGAATATGTCTGCCAAGAAGCGTAAGAAGTGAAAAATACTCCTGCGGCGGAGAAAATTGCCGAATGAGACGTCGGGCATTAGTGTGGGCAGATACACATGCAGAGCTGAAGATAGTGTGGGATAGGGGGAGGCAAGCCAGCAACAGGCCCAAGCTCAGCTTTGATTATAGAAGCTGAGTGAGCATGCCAATATTATCGAAGTGATTTCTTGTTTTGGTTTTTGCCTCTCAGGGCGCTCTGCAAAGGGCGGCAATATTGGGGAGTGGCTCTGCTGACGCAAGGATGTCCATTCTTGACTTAGACGCGCTGCTAAGAGCGAGCCGGATGAACAACTAGACCTAGTGCCTGGTGACCTGTCAAGGCAAGGCGCGCGTGCTACAGTAGTTCGCAAGGCAGACGTTGCTGGTGATGCTAAGAGGAAAGGCATCATGAATTTTGGCTAATTGCAATTGATAGTCTGCTGTGGCACCATGGACAGTAGGGGGACATCGCCACAGTGCTATACTGCTCGCGTTTATGCACTGTACAGTTGCCAGCTGATTAAGATTATTAAATCTTTCCTGGTTGCAGTGGGATAATGATGCATCATTAATATTGTCACTGGCTCTTCAAGGAGGTGGTGGGCATACTTTTTTGTGGGAGACGAACTGTTTCAAATACTACCGTGCCATTCTCTTCGAAGTTGCACGTGGGTGAGGTCTTGTCAAGGGCCCTCGTATGGTTATACGGATGCGTACCAGGGTGTCAGCAGCACTACTACAAGAGAATAGGCGCTACCTACTATGATTACTGTACATACTCCGCGAGGTATATTACGGAATACTTACCGAGAACCTTGGCCCAAGAGCGAGCCCTGAGTTTCATGCCTGATTGTACCTATTCATAGCTGTGACGGGCAGATGAAGTGGGATGTATCTAATTAGTACGCTAAGTAAGAATAGAGAAGAAGCTGAAGAAGAAGATAGTTCTGGGCTCTGGCAGACGACGAGTCATCACATATCAGAAAACCCCATGCCGACGTCGTTGCATTCGCCAGCTCTAGGCCTTTTGCTCGGTTGCTCCAGCGGCTAGTCTTTGCAATAGTGTGCCCTCCTGCGTGGAAGAGACCATCGTTCATACTTTGCGCGAAGTACCTCGCTCTTCGTACCGAGAAATTGTGTTAATCCAAGGATAGATGGTAGTACGACTTTGGTATATGACCTTTTTAAACCAGATCCAGTTAAAGCTCTGCTTTGCATCGGTCTAGCGAATCGTCCCTGCAGTCGGCTATGCGTTCCGCTTCTTTTTTAAGGCCGACTAAAATCGTCTAGTAGTGATAGTGAATGGAAAAAAAGTCGCGGCAGTTCCTAACGAGCACATGCTATTGCTAGTAAATAAAATTTATCTTGTTCTCTGCCTCTACAACTAGTTCTGTCTAGCCTCTGCCTAGCTTCAATCCACCGTTAAAGTGGAAAAGCCTTTGGGTTGCGAGAGACCCGTCGGCCTAAGCTGGATCGAGGCTATTCTGGGCAACTTGATTTTCGCGTTTACGGGCTGATCATACCGATGGGCGGACCGTGGCTGTCAGTGGCCCGTCCCAGCGCAATGTGTGTGTGAAGCTGACTCGCGCAGAGTTTAGAGGCCTCGATCTGAGAGACTCCATCCGGCTCTTGCCATCGCTAGCCTACGAAGTGTAACTTGTATGAGACAACCGAGTGTGGCTCTCACGACAAAGGCCGAAACAAACAAAGAACATTTATGATGTCGATAAACATCCCATCTGCCCCGAGCTGCTGGTATCGGCACAAGGCCTGCAGGATTTGGAAACGGTAGTTGGCAGTACGGGGTACACACCTGCAGTCGAAGGAAATAGCGATGCTACGCTGCTAAAAGGAACAGGCATAGACCAGGGGCGGCGAGTACGAACTGCATGGCATCCACAATCCCAGAGATTCTGGCACTATGCTGTCTTGGCATGCATGCAGAAACTTGGCGCTGGCGATGGCAAAAAAAGCACGTCTGCTGTAAGCAGGTTCAGGGGATCATTCAATAGTGCTGCGGAGAGCGATTCAGCTTTGTCAGGGGTACTGCGGTCGCTCCCCTGCGAAGCTGTCATCAAATCTCCAGTAAACAGAGCCGGAGGGGCGCTTGGCCTGTTCGCAGATGCCTGTCGCTGGCGTTTGAAGCTTCTGCGCTGGTGTCGTCTCGGAAAGGTGCCGCGAGCTTTTTGCTAGTTGAGAAAAGGGAGGCAATCAAGCGCGACGCTCTCCCTTGTGGCTGTTACGAGCGATTGAGCTGTGGCGCGCGCTGAACCTTTTTGGGGAGACCAGGCGAGGTTCGCATAAACAGCAGCGAGTCTCGCTTTATTACATGAGCCGAGCTAGGGTCATTGTTTTGTGGGTGGCAATGCGTAAATCGACAAGGCACGGCTATTCAGTCGAGCTGATTAGGCGTTTTCCCGTGTTATGAATCATGGAGTTTGAAGAGCAGAGACAAGAGAAAGGGCTATAACCCGAGAAGAGAAAGAGAGGGCGAGAGAGGGAGACCAGAAAGTTAGCGAGGCCATGTCACAAAAAAGGCTCAGACTAGTTGAGCGGTTGATGTTGATAGCGCTCAGGGCCCACGAAAGAAAGCAGCGGCGCCATCGACGGCTCGACAAACCGCGTCATCTTTCTTTGAGGCGGCCTCTGCTATCCGTGTCAATCATTTGAGCCATCTGTCGACCGATGTCAGATCCGGATGTGTTCCTGCCGACCAAATGTCCAATCCCTGGCAGCCCCTCAAACGGCTATCCTTGTTCATGATGAGGAAGAGATATCCGGACGGCTATTGCAAATGTAGTAGTCTGTTGTCAAGAGCAGCAGTGTTTCCAAACTGTGCGTATTCTATCACCTTGCAGATGCTAATTCAATACGGCCCTTTCACGGAGCCTGTCAAACTTTAACCCATGAAGTGACAATCAGGCACGTTGTCAATGTGTCAAGGATTCGCTTAGCCATGGCCCTGAGCCTCAACCATTTGTAAAAGACTTGGTCTTCAGCCAATTCTCCGCAAAAAAAAAAAAAAAAAAAAAGAGAATCTTTTTCAGCCAAGCCAATGTTTTCCACAAAAAACCGAGCGCACAGCCCATGAGAACGACTCTGCTCAGCCGTCTCGCCGTCCTGTGATTAGGTGGCGTTGTGGCTGGCCTTGGTGAGCTTTAGGAGGTTTAGGAGGCCCTTCGGCTGACCTATCGGATTGCTTTATGTAATGTCCCAGTAGACCGGTTTTGGCATCTGCAGCGAACTAGGCACCCCTCCTCAGGTGCAACTGTGATGAAGACTGGCTGCGGCGATACTCCACCGCGAGCGGGTGGTGGACCAAGTCAAGAAGTGCCGGAATGAGTAAAGGGCGACACAGCAACTTGTGGCCGTCGGATGGAATGAGCAAATAGGAGATTTCATCATGGTGTTGGGTGGGCACCAGAGTTTTCACTCCTCCTCAAGCCTCGTTTTCTTAGTTTTTGTCAGAGCAAGTCCAGTCTTACTCTAGTCACAATCAGAACATCCGCGGGATTGAGCTAGCAAGGTCGATACGGTTGGCGTCTCTGGCCGTTCCAGCTCGCAGCCACTGCACATCTTCTGGAACCAGCCTCTCCCACCTTTTTCCTTGCATGATCCTGGCCCTAGCTGCATGTAGGTAAAATGCTTTGCTCGTAGAAGAATTTTGTGGACGGGCGGCATTGACGGAGCCACCCGGCACAAGCCCAATCGTTCATTACATACATATCAGTAATGCCCCTCGCCACCCACTGGATCGATCTCTGTAATATCATTCATTTACTGTACTCTTTTTTCTTTCTTTCCTTCTCGGCAGGATTGCCGCCTTTATTGTCGTTGGACTGCCTACATGTAGGAGCAACGTTTGTATAATACACACACGGTATTATACGGGTGGACCGCGGGCGACATACACGTCTTGCGGGCGTTGTGTATTTCTAATCTCGACTGCGGGAGCCAACAGTAGCAGCAGCCCTCTGCTTACCTGTGGATAATGGTAGACCCGCGCATTCAGCAAGCCATCGCGGATGGCAATGTGCCACCAGGCATCACCGCCGCATTCTTGAGCGAGAGCCGTGACCGACCGTCGATTATCGGCATCGTTTTCGTGACGGCCCTGACGTTTCTGGTCGTAGTCACACGGCTGATATCTCGATCATTTATTGTACGGCGTATAGGCATTGACGATGTGCTGGCCGCATTTTCACTGGTAAGTGACATACAGGACCCCTATACTTGCTTTCATCAACGTGAGGCGGCAGGCAAACAGGCATGGGGAACTGAACTGACTCGAATTTGTTTCTTGTATTTACTAGGCCCTGTTAATATGCTTCGTTGGATTAAGCATTGAGCTCATCAACCTGGGCTCCGGCAGGCATTTTGCCTTTATCCAATATGTGCTGGATGTCCCCACGGTCCTTCAGACGCAGGTGCTGGATTTCGTCGCACATATCCTCTACACGACAGCCCTCTTGTTATGCCGTATATCCGGTTTGGCCTTTTACTACAGAGTCTGTGGGCTTCACAACAACTTCCTGATAGCCATCAAGGTTGTCTTTTGCATCTTGATTGCCGGTTTCCTCCCCCAGATCTTCCTGCTCATCTTCCACTGCAAGCCGGTCACGGGCTACTGGCCATATGGATGGGAGCCTGTTGCTCCTCTCTATACTTGCCTGCAATGGGGTATTGTTTACAGTGTCAACTCTTCGGTGTCACTCCTCTGCGACTTGCTCCTCTTTGGTATCCCCATTGCGATGCTGCGGACATTGGAGATGTCTCGTAAGCGTAAGATCCAGCTGGCCGGTATTTTGCTTCCCGGTGTTGCGTAAGTGGCCTCTATCTTACTCGCTCAAGCAGTTTAGCGCTTTTGAGTGACATTCGCTAACTTAATCTATGCAGAGTCATTGCGATTTCGATTGCTCGACTGGTTCTTGTTATCCTGGGACAGTGGGAGACGGACGAATCATGGTCATACGACCCCATGTTGGGCGTGGAAGCATCCGAGATAGGGGCTACTCTAATCGCCTTGTCCGTTCCTGGAGCGAAGCCACTGTTCGATAAGATCATCTTCAAGAAGGACGATTCCCAGACAAGCGGCGCATCCCACTACGGACGCAAAACCAATTCTTTTCGCTCTCGAGGTACTGCTCTGAGCAACTTGAGATTTCAGACGAATAGCCAGCACAGCATACTGGGAAGCCAAGAAGATGACAATCCCAAGTACGGCGGCGAGACTTCGGCGACTGTTGGCAGCAGGCATAACGTCGACGCGGAGGGCATCTACGTTCAGGTCGACTTTGATATCAAAGAGGCCCGAGTGAATACGAATACCACGCCGAGCTTGAATAGCCGATAGAAAAAAGTTTTGCTTTCCTATTCAGCTACGATTTCATTTGTTTGCGCGCCTTTTCTTTTTCTTTTTTTCTTTTTTTCCGTTGCCACCATTTTCTTCTCATTTTGGTTTATTGCGTTATTCAACACATAAACTTTTAATGTTTACACTCATCGATATGCCTTGCAATTATGAATGATAGGAAAAGCAGCGATGATGACGAGCTACAGCAATTGGCTCGAATGTGGGTTGGGTTACATCCGCTAGTTTAGACTAGTGGCCGTTCGTTGTATTGTATAAAACTCGAGCAAGGAGATTTGATACCCGGATGGACAGCTTCTATATTTTTTTAGCCCGCGTTTTGATTGTCCCATAGAGAACACTGAAAGACGAATGTGTGGCGGAATGTGCATAATGAGAAAAAGTACATACACGACTAATAGTCCCAGTGCATCCCATGCTAGTGCTTTGTGATATGTGAGAGATGGTTACATGCAACTAAGTAGTACGCCGCTGGCTAGTGCTCAGGGCCATGTTGGATACGACGTTCGGCGAACTGCCTGCAGACCAAAAGGGACCATCTGGTGATTATGACCACCGCCCAACGCCCAAAAGAGACCCGACTCCACGTGGTCGAGTCAGTCGCGATGCACGATGCGTGGCCTAGCTGCATGCGGGACGAAAAAAGGGGACGAGCGTACCTGAGTGGCAGGTCAGAGAGCCCAAGAGAGCGACGATTCTGCGAGAGCTGTGCTAGTGGTTGGGATTGCAGCGATCCGATTGAGCAGAGGTGGGTGGTGATGTGCGCTTTTTGACAGGCGCCCACAAGCCACGCGGCGGCCTAGCTCAATGGTATGTTGGAAGGGCTCGTAATTCCATCTTTGCAATATGCAGCAAGCAAACTAATTCGCTAGGCCTTCTAACGGCCTCTTGAGCCTGCATTGAGCTATCTGAAGGCCGAGCCAACAGCGAGTGGCTCAAGCTCGACCTTGACCTTGTCGCAGTGCCAGGCCAACGGGCTCCATCGTCCGATGATTTCGCCGGCTCGGCCGGAAGGCCCAGTGCTCGAGCCACCGCAGAGTTCCCTCTTTTCTCTCCCGTCTCTTTAGAAGCAAATGGGGCTTCTTCAAAGGATCTTTGGAGGTCTGATTCGTGGCCCGTGCTGTGAATCATGGCGCAGCGAGCTCTCCATCTCTCCATCTATCTGAATCATATCAATTGCTTATTGCTACTACGTATATGCAACGCAATGTAATAGCTATCAGCTGCGTGTATATATCATCACTGCTGATTGAATTGAGCTTGTGGCTCTGTCCATTTCTTTGTCTTAGCTAGCACTGCTGCTAACACTTAAGAGACTGGAGATGTCATTTCCATCAATTTACTGGTAGTGATGCTGTCTCCAAACTAAAGCTTAGCGTCTCGACATGCGCCATACTCGGATTGGAGATGTTTGCTTGAAACCCCATCTCCTGCCTCCTTCTATACAGTAAAACACAGAAGAAGAGGAGGCAATTCACTCGGTTAAAACGGATTTGCGACAGCGATTAGTAGCGGGCAAACCGTTTCTTCGACTTGGCCTCTTTTGGCCGTGCATCATAACCGCTGTCCAGTTCATGCCGCCTCTGGAATGGCCTGCCCTGAAACTAGCAGCCTAGAGCTCCATCTGGGGCGCGTGGCCAGCAGGGAACAAGCCCCTGTAAGCACTCGCTAAACGCGCTGGAAATGCATTCCGACCGCTGAGAACTGCGGTGCCCCTCCCCAAAATCCAGTGGCGGGGAGTTAAACGAGCAGTGGTTTTTCTCTCTGCTGCTCTCATTTCCCGCCCGGTGTCTTTACATAACATATCCACGTATTTTTTATTTTCCCCATCAGCATTTTATGGAGATGGCCTCTGTTCTCTCTGGTTAGCCGCAGCCGTCTATCCGATCGTTGCGTGGCGCACCTCTCTTGGCGTAATTGCTTGATCCATTCTGCATTGATGGAAGCGGCAAGGCTTCGTTTTGCCCACCGCCAGCTGATGATTCCTTGCTAGTGGCGACGCTGCAGCTGCGAAACCAACGTCTTGTCTCGTCTAGAGTTTCGCGCGCTTCTTCTTCAATTCTTTTTATAGTCTCGGCGAGAGCCTCCTCTTCCCTCTTCCCTCTCTCCTCACCCACCGCTCTGCTTTCTGCTCGTCTCTTTCGCCATGCGCTCCCAATTCGCCTGGTCCGCCGCCTTCGTCGCGGGCGTCGCCGCCCTCGATGTTTCTCAGGTGTTTCCCATGACGCCCAACCTGATTCCCCTGCAGAAGAATGCCGGCTCGGACAACCTGTTCCCCATGGGCAGCTGCTTCGGCTTCAACCTGCATGAGGCCACCATCGACCAGATGCAGGCGGCCATGGCCAACGGAACGCTGTCGTCGGTGCAGTTGGTCAGCTGCTACTTGACACGCCAGTTCCAGACGCAGCAGTACCTCAAGTAAGTTGCGCGATTGGTTTCATTTCGACTCAATTGGGCGCAGTTCAAGCCCAAATTTCGCTTAGAAGAAGCATGGATCGATCTACCGTTCCCTCGGGTCGATCTCGTCAGTTCCTGGGCGGGAGTTTGATTGGCCTGGGGCGCCGCACGGGTGGCTTGCTGGTGGTGAGACGACGATGGCTGGACAAGGGAGAGATTTCCATGAATCCTTCCCTTTCTTGGCGCATCCTCGCTCACATAAGCCATATCCATCCATCTGCCCATCTGCCTATCCATTTACCTATCCATTTACCTATCTCTGCCTATCTGCCTATCTCTATCTATTTGTCTATCTCTATCTATCTGTCCATCTCTCTCTGTCCATCTACTCCGTACTCATCTTACCTTTAGATCGTATTAGCTAATCATCATCTCTTCTCTCCTCTTCCAGTGCCATCATTCAGATCAACCCCGATGTCTTTGCCATTGCCTCTCAGCGCGATGCTGAGCGCAAGAGCGGCAAGGTCCGTGGCCCTCTGCACGGCATTCCCTTCATTGTCAAGGACAACATCGCCTCCAAGGACAACCTGGAGACCTGCTCCGGCAGCTGGGCCCTCCTGGGCAATATCGTGCCGCGAGACTCCTTTGTCGTCAGCCAGCTGCGTACCGCCGGTGCTGTGCTCTTCGGCAAGGCTGGTCTCAGCGAGTGGGCTGATATGCGCAGCAACAACTACTCTGAGGGTTACTCCGGCCGTGGTGGCCAGGTCCGCAGCGCCTACAACCTGACTGTCAACCCTGGTGGCAGCAGCTCTGGTAGCGGTGTCGGTGTCGGAGCCAACGTCATTGCCTTTGCTTTGGGCACAGAGACTGACGGAAGTGGTGAGTCAAGTTATCATAATAACCCTGTCTTCTTTTTGCTGATCGTGGAATCCGCTCTATACAGTCATCAACCCTGCTCAGCGTAACGCCATCGTTGGTATTAAGCCCACCGTTGGTCTGACCTCCCGTGCTGGTGTCATTCCCGAGTCTGAGCACCAGGATTCCGTCGGCACCTTTGGCCGCACTGTCCGCGATGCTACCTATGCTCTTGATGCCATCTACGGTGTCGACCCCAGAGACAACTACACCCTCGCCCAGCAGGGACTGACCCCCAAGGGCGGATACACCCAGTTCCTGTCTAACCGCACTGCTCTCAAGGGTGCTACTTTCGGTCTTCCCTGGAACAGCTTCTGGGTTTACGCCGACCCCGAGCAGCAGCAGATCCTTACCAGCATCGTCAAGCTCATTGAGAACGCTGGTGCCACCGTCATCAACAACACCGAGATTACCAACTACCAGACTCTCGTCAGCCCCGACGGCTGGAACTGGGACTATGGTACCACCCGTGGCTTCCCCAACGAGTCCGAGTACACCTACATCAAGGTTGACTTTTACAACAACATCAAGACCTACCTGGCCGAGCTCAACAACACCAAAATGCGCTCTCTGGAGGATCTTGTTGACTACAACAACCAGTACACTGGCACCGAGGGTGGTTACCCCATGCCCAACGGCAACCCTGCTTTCTGGTCCGGCCAGGATGGTTTCCTTGCTTCTCTTGAGACCAAGGGTATCAAGGATGAGACTTACTGGCAGGCCCTGAACTTTTGCCAGTCCTCTACCCGCAACGGTATCAACGATGCTCTCACCTACAACGGCAAGAAGCTGGATGGCCTTTTGGTCCCCCCTGATGTCGCTCAGAGCATTCAGATCCCTGCCCAGGCCGGTTACCCTGCCATCACCATTCCCGCCGGTATCCACTCTGACTCTGGCATGCCCTTTGGCCTGGCTATCCTGCAGACTGCCTTTGGTGAGGCTTCTCTGATCAAGTATGCCAGCGCTATCGAGGATCTGCAGAAGAGCACCAACCAGCCCTACAAGCGAACCCTGCCCACCTGGCGCGGCTACCTCCAGAGGAACGAGCCTGTCCCTCTGTAAACCTGTTTTGAAGACGAGGCTTTGAGTGGAAGCGTTATGATATAATGCATGCTTTCTTGTATATACCCATACATATATGCACACACATATAAATAATATGAAGTATTAATAGATATTCAACACACTATGAGTGCAATATTTTACGTGAGGAGACCAAAGTATATGCAAAGGTGTCAAGTTTGCTGCCAACTACGCAACAATCGGCCCAAGGAAGAGAGATTCCTGGGATGGCGTCAACTGCCGTTGATCATCCCTAAGTAACTTCACTAACGCGATCGTCTATTTATGATTTTGTTTCCGACTTCGATCGATTGGCCTATAAGCTTAAAGACGAAACCCACTCCGCGAGTCAGGCTCGTTTGGAATTCTACTCATATGTAACTCGACCCGCGCATAGTTCACTTTGTTCCATTTTATAAAAAGCTTCCTATTTGAGGACTAGTTTAATTATATTGTCAAACCCCTATTTTCTAGCCTTTGTAATGTGAGGATTATGAGATGCAGCTGATGTCAAGTTGTTGGTGTTGGTGAATAGATTAAGCCCCCCACATCCCAAACGGGTAGTGTGGAATTTATTTCTCCGCCGTATTCCCAATTTGGTTATTGGTCTTCCATGTCGTGCACCAAGCTCACAAAGCCTGGGCAACTTCTAGCGAGTTGGCGCCAGAGAGGTCTTACAAATCTTTTTGTCGATGGATCAACGACAAAGGTTTGGTAAGAACTTACACAGCAACAGTGTTGTGAATTGTTGAGAAAAGATGACATAGGAATCAAGTAGTTGTGGCTGTAGGATAAAAAATTTAGACAATATACTTCACAGGTATATTAAACCCTCTCAAATCCTCCCAAATTCAATAGCTTAGTTTCAAGAAGATCTATATCTTATTCAAGTCATACAGTTTATTCGCAAAAAATCACGTATTATACTTATAAACAGTTCGAACAACTCACAAACGTCGAAAAGTGAAACATGGCAAAACTCATCGCAATCACAGGAATCACTGGCATTCAGGTTAGTTTCTGAAGCGAATTTATTATACCATAACTCGCTGTCTATTCCTAACGCCGTATATAGGGAAGCTCTGTTGCTGATACCTATCTTCAAACTCCCGGTTATACTCTTCGTGGCATCACCCGCAACCCTGAATCCGCCGCTGCTAAAGCATGGGCAGCCAAGGGAGTCGAAATCGTCCAAGGCGACCTTGACGATGTCAAGTCTCTCGAGCGAGCCTTCCATGGAGCCAATGTCATCTTTGGCGTTACTGATTTCTGGACGATCTGGAAGGATCCTCGCTCTCAGGAGCTTAAAGCACCGGATCAAGAACTTGTTGCCTACTGTTATGAAGTTGAACTACGACATGGGAAGAACCTTGCTGACGCTGCTGCTTCAACGTCGACAACGCTGGAAAGATACATCTTCAGCTCCATGGCTGACGCGACAATGTCTAGCGGGGGCAAGTATACAAAGCTGTATCATATGGATTCCAAGGCCCATGCTGCTACATATGCACAGAGCCTCCCTGCTCTGAAAAATAAGTTTTCTCAAATTCAAGCTCCAGTCTACTTTCAAGTTGGAACGGAGTGGGGTTTGCCAATTACTCCAAAGAAGGTAACATCATAAAAACCCAGTTTCCCTTGCTTTTTGATCATAAAAATTTTTCGTTTAATTCTCGACTAACAATTTTCAGCAACCTGATGGTACTTATCGTATGACGGCTCCCGGCCCTGGACACAAGCCCATCCCCTTCGGAAATGTACGAACCGATCTCGGCCCCTGCGTCAAAGCTCTTGTCGAACAAGCACCCCCCAATACAAATCTTTTTGCTGTGGGAGATTACATTTCCTGGACAGACTATCTTCGCATTTTCTGTGAGACCCAGGGTGTCAAATATGGAGGCTTCGACGAGCTTTCGTACGACGAGATCAATGAGCTTATACCAGGTGGACTGGGTCATGAGTTTGGATTGAATGTATTGTTTGCATTTGAGTTTGGATATGAGGGGAACGAACCAGGAATTGTTGGGCCTGGAGAGGTGAGCAATGCGTTTCTCAACTTTTGACATAGAGAAGTGTACTGACTTGATATGTTTAGTATGGAATTAGAATGACATCTTTCAGAGAGTACTGCGAGAAGAACAATTTCTCCGCTGCCTTGAATGCCTAATAGAGCGTCAAGTGTAATTTTTCATATATCAAAGTTCTTTTGGTTGCTAATTAGTCACAAGATATCGAGTCACTTATTCATGATTTGTGGTCAAGATAGAATAACAATGGCTTCATAGAGTAAAAGCTTGGATACTAAAGCTGTTGCTGTTGCCTCTTAAAGAAACATATATTTGCGCAGTTGATCAGCTATCCTCAGTTCAGAGCCTTTCCAATCACTTGCTTGAATTCCTCTGGGCTTAATGTCTTAATCCCAAGCAAATCATTATCTCGAGTCTCATTAACTTTGTATTCCCGGTGGTATTTGTAAAGGCAGGCAGCGAGAAAGTCCCGAATGAAGCCAAACTCGCCGGATCGACCTGCTTTGTCAGCCTCCCATGCGGCGGCCAGTGAGTTCTCCAAATCGCGGAGAACGACCGAGAATTTAAGCTCTGGGTGGGTTTCTCTGACAGCAGCCAGAACTTTATTTTGCGTCGTAACACGCGAAGCGATATACAAATGGCGGTTTTCGGTTTCAGCGGGTTTTAGCAAAGTGTTCACAATTGCTAGGCCGACATCTGACAACGTCGTCGTACCGATACGGATATCTCCACCATTCCAGACATGAGCATCAGCATTGTCAGGGTTCAAGAAAAAGCGCTTCAGTCCCCATTCGAGGAATGGCCCAGTATATAAGAATGTATATGGCAAGCCCGACTTGATGATGTAATCTTGCACAATTCCTTTGCTTCGAAGGTAAGGAACATCGCGAACCTCTTGAATGCTCGCGTCAGCTCCGTATTCAGAAGGAATAAATCGCTTAACGCCGGCCTTGATTGAAGCGTCAATGAGAGCGATTTGCGGCTTATGAAGCTCGTGGTTCAGCGCCGACACAACAGCATCTTGGTTTTCAAGAGCCTTGACAAGGGATTCAGGAGAATAGTAGTCAATTTGGGCAATTCTGAGACCAGGAAACTGAGCTTCAACGGCATCAAAGTTGCTGGCCCTCGCAAGTAATGTGATGTTGAAGTGTCCGGATTTTTGGAACACCTCTACCACCGACGGTCCCAAAATGCCTGTGCTGCCCGCAATTGCGACATTTTTGTAAGCAGCCATGATTTCCAAGACAACGAAGTATGGAGTTAATATGTAGGATTGTGATAAAGGCGACTGTCAACTGTAATAAGTTCGAAGTGATATACTGTGTAGCTGATGTTCCAGTCAGAAGCACTTGATAACAAGATTGGCCATTTATGTATCTTTTATCAACATCTAACAACCAAGGCCCAATCCAATTTTCCTAAGTAATCACGAAGCTCTGTATTGATTTGTAAGAGTTTCTGAATTATTCAGCTTCGAGTGTCTTTCATCCAACGTGGAGCGACTATTACCAGGAATGAATATTTTCAGCGTTACGAATTGTATACTACCAGAGTATGGCGCGATCTATACGCGCAAATCAGAACTGAGACTCCAATGGAGTCCCATATATTTTAAAAGGACTATTTCTAAGCTGCCAAGTTTTACCAAACTGCAGGAAAGAGTTCCAAATATTTCCGGCTCTATACTGGTTGTGATTAATATACACAACACTGCTGCCTACTTAGTTTAAGCTTTTAATATTTGCAAAGGGCCTAGGATTACTAAGAGTATTAATGGTAAGGATCTAGATATGTAATCAGCCATATCACCAGGTTGAGGCCACGTCCCGAGTGTAATTCAATGAAGCAATTCAAGTAGATAATTTGTTGGCTAAGATTTGGCGAAAATACAGGCTGTATTTGACATATGTTACGAGAAACTGGGTTTCTAGAAATTAGCTTCACATGAAGAGTAAGTATCTACACATGCACTTGAAGTTTCAAGTCTCTGCAATTTCTCTATAAGTTAATACTTTCTTCATCTTCAAGTATATCATAGTAAATTACAGAGAAATCGAGTAAATTTTTATTAGACGTTGGTGATTAATACTCAATACTATCTTCTTTGTAATGAGATATAAGGAGCTAATAACTGAGCCGTGTTGGCGTGGCGCTAATTATCCCGCAATAGGATAATGGTGGAGTGAGACTTATTAGTGGATCATCATAGCATCGAGCATTAGAGTGGCATCTCGCTATGATTAATTATAGAGAAATAAAAAAGAACACCATCAGTAGGGTTATATTAGAAATCAATGCTAGAACCTCTTAATCTCTCGAATTATCTAAGACTTGTATTATAGAGATAGAACTATCAATCATAATAAGGAGAGAATGTGCTGCGCTAGACTTTCATTTACAGATCAACTGCTACAACATATGGTCACACATCGAGCGCTAGCGGCATATCAATGTCTTAGCTGTAAAGGTTGCATTTCCATCTCCTATTTGTGCACTTGAGTTAGATATTTAAACACCTTTGGAATAATAGCCAACGCGTCTAGCTAGCAGCTCCCCTCGAATGACTGTATCTCCTAAGTAATTGTCTAAGCTCCTGTTATTTCCTAGACGCTGCTACTTCCATCAAAGCAGCGGTAACTTCTAAGTGCTCCTCTCTCGAAATCATCGCACATGAGCAAGACCGTCTGGCCGGCTGCGGAAGACAAACATCTGCGCCAAAATCAAGCAACAGCTGAACCATGTCGTCTCGTATTTGGATCGGCTCCTTCATCAAGAAACATCTTTACTAGCTGAACATCTTCTAATTCAGTCTCATGATACAATGGAGTTACTTCAGGCAGAAAAAGGTAAATATTCAAGTCCATGCCGTAATTTTGAAGCAGTTGGGGAACTACATGTTTATAGTTTGCTTTCAAAATTGCCTCAAGTGCATCGTGTTTAGCTGCTTGGCTAGGCGATTGGTTGAGAGCGGGGTTGTATGTATTATCAGATATAGAATCGCCTGTAAGCTTTCGGCTAGAGGAATGGATGATCGAGTTGTATCTCTTTCGGTAATCTGAGATTGTAATCTCTTCTTTTCTATTAGTAAAGCGATTATAGAAGTGAAACGCTTGATCTTCGTTAACCCAAACCAGCTCCCAATTCTCGTTCCCAACGATCTCCCATCCATCATCATCTTTGATGGACGGACATGGATAAATATAAGGATTTAACAGACGCTGGTGACTCGCCGATCCCACTGGAGGAATTGGGTCACCTCTGATGTGCCATACGTTATGTTTAACAGGTATTTCCTCAAAGTTTTGAGCCAAATCTGGATCTTCTGAAATCTCTTCATGGCTTTCTCGACCCAATATACGACGCTGTTTTCGAATAAACTGTTGCTGAAGCAATTGATTCTTTGTCGGCTTTCTCTTATGAAGCCTCGAAGAACGTGATGGAACTTTAGGATCTGGCTCAGGATCTGGTAAAGAAGCGGGCCACCAGCTGATTACCTCATTCATGTCAAGAGGCGGTGGATCCCTTTCTTCTTTAAACAACGCAATAGAATGTTGTGGTTTGAAAGGAGGTATGCATTCTCTCCGAGCAAGCTTTTCCCAGTCGATATCATTGAAGAATGGATGGGCTTTGATTTCAGACACTCCATTAAATCCCAACCGTAATTCAGGCTCGCGAGTCAAAAGTTTAGCCAGTATATCTTTAGCAGCCGGCGATAATGATTTCGGAAGCTGAAGTGGCTCGGATAAATTTTTTCGATATGTTTCGTTAATACCCGCATTATAGAATGGAGGCATCCCTATCACCCAATGTCCACCACATTTCTGTTCCAGTAGAGCCTTGGCTGGAAAGTATCTCAGGAGCTGGATACTCTACATATGTGGCGTGTTCTGTGTTATCTTTTTCTATCTGAAAAAGAGTAAAATCACAGAGAGAAACGTGCCCTAGAGAATCTAGAAGAATATTCTCTGGATTAGGCCCACTATAATTGATACCAGCCTCGTGTATAGATCCCAAGGCACACACAATCTCGGCGGTATAGAACTTTGCTTGTTTTATATCGAAATGGTGCGCTTTTTGTAGATGATGAAAGAGATGTCCACCTTGAGCAACTGATGAGAATAAGCAAACCGAGGTACGTACTTGCGAGAGGAATTTAACTGGAGTTATAAAAGGGCTTTCAGCTTGAGAAAGCAGGCTGCGTGATACATCGGGCCAGGGAATAATTTTGCTCTTCGGTATCTCTTTGAAAGCATAAAGTCGTTCGGTATCTTTCTTCTTGAAGGGATATATGTTACCCCAGCTGCCGTGCCCAAGAGTCGCACTTAATTCAATTGGTCCCACGTCTAATGTCTTTTGCTTAATGTACTCACTCCAATGTGATGCGCATCTTTCCGGTGCACTCTGCAGATTGAAACCACTCCGCAGAAGAGGTATGCGCTTCCATGAACATAGGCCTGATTCGTACAGAGCCGACAAATAAATCCTGGTTTGCTTCACTCTTATCTGAGTTTTCAATATAGAGGCGAACGGTCAATTCAGCAGGGTTAAAAACATCAAATTTGGCAGAACCCGTGCTTCCCCTCCACAAAGGGCTCTGAATAGTTCCAGAAGACGGTTTCACAAACACTATCGATTTGTCGAAATCCAGCACGGCATACGGCTTAACTTTGCTTTGGAAAGAGATGCGTGTTGGCCTTGCAGCTTTGGCCTCGTTTTCTTGAACCTCGTCCGCAGTGGGAAAACCAGCGACCTCGTGAAGTGTAACGGCCAGTATCCCGGGCCCCGCATTGCCTTTCAACCCAATAGGGACGATATCGGAAGCAGCTAAAAGAATCAACACCATCTCACATATTCCGCCATTTTACATACCGTAGGGATAGTCATCCTTGGGGTATCTTGACGACATCGTTCACTCTTGTAGCAAATGAGTGACCGCCGCTGGGGCCGTATTTCGAAATTGTACGTGACTAATCGTTTAGAAAATAAATACCGCTCAATAGTTTGTACCAAAATAACAGTTATAAAACATCGCTTGACTTAGCGAGATAAAATGTAGAAATATTCATAAAGCACCAAGCAAGTGATGAGTGCGGGGACCTCGAGTTTTAAAAAGAATTTACCCGCACCGCAGAGCTATATTCAATGAATTCCTACCGTGATGAGGATATTCTCACGTATGAAATAGGTATATAGTTGTCTTCGTGTTATATAATCTGTATTGTAATTAGCCGAGAAAAAGAAAATGATTGACATTGTGAGTTTATTTTTGAATTATAAAAGGCATATGACATCTACACTAAGCCATAAAAGATGCGCTTCGACTATAAGAAGTCTTGACAACGGAAATCTTGACAACGGAAATTTGGCTGTGGGAAGAGAAGAGAATCTGAAGGCTTAAAGCTACGGAATTGCCAACGACGCAACCAAATGTTGCAAGCTATCGGCCGCATATCGCTATCTTTAGGCTGCCGGACATTTATGTAGCGCGTCCAAGGTGGTGACGATTGGGAATTCCTGTTCCGGCTTATTGAACCAATCTCACGGCTCTAAAGGCCATTGCAACACCTGGATTACTATTGTGCTTCAATAATCAAGCGTTATGAGATGAGAGATTGGCAAGTTTACTTGGTGCATAAAGTCTAAGAATCATTTGGAGACATCATGTAAACAGATCAACATTGAACATGCAGCATCGCATACAGTGTACCCCGCAGTGTAGAAGCTACGCATTCCGCCAGTTTGGTCTCCTCCACACTTCGGTCTCAGCTCCGACGCCTGGCAACGCCATCGCACAGCCACTTCGGAGTTGACTCCGAAGTTGTTACGGGCCAAGTTCCGTCACTCCCCAGATGACTGCATGTGTTCTGTGGACTATTATTGCTGGAAAGACCTCGAGCTGCCTCTGCGAGAAGCTTTTGAAGGGCAACAATTCCTCTATTAGACCAAAACCAAGTAGGAGAAAGCCCAAGACACGTAACTCAAGCGAAATTCTCATGGCATCCAAAGAGTCTCGCATTATCATACTCGGCTGTGGAGCCTGGGGGCTATCTACAGCGCTCCATCTGACATTGGCGGGGTATACAGACATCACCATTTTAGAACGTGCAGAGACCATTCCATCTCGCTTTTCAGCAGCTTATGATCTCAATAAAATCGTAAGAGCCGAGTATGAAGATGATTTCTATTCAAAACTTGCCTTGGTATGACTTCGTATCTGGCCTTCCTCTGTCTGGTGAAATCTAACAGCCTGCGTGTGTAGGATGCAATCAAAGGATGGAAAACGCCACTCTTCGGTCCATACTACCATCAGACGGGCTACGTAGTAGGGACAACCGGTAAAGCCCCAGAGAAAGCCATTACGCACATGGAAAAGGCCCTGAATTCCATCGAACACAATCCTGCATTTGCACCTGGAATCAAAAGACTAAACAGCGCCGCCGATTTCAGAGAGTACACTTGGCAGTACTCTGGTCCGTTGACTGGATTTAAGGGGTATTTCAATCGGCTCGCTGGTTATGCTCACTCCTCAGATGCAATGGAGGGCATTTGGCATCACGTCTCTGCTCGTGGTGTAAAGTCCATTCTAGGTGAGCAAGCTGGTAAAGTGGTTCGGTTGAGTTACTCTCCGAGTGGAGTAGCTACTCATGTTGTAACGGCGGATGGAAAGAAGCACGAAGCTGATATAGTCATCTCTGCTCTTGGTGCTTATGGTGCTTCAATAATCCCGGGGCTTGGCAAGTCATCTGTTGCGCGATGCTGGTCAGTCGCCCACATACAGTTGACAAAGGCAGAGTGCGACTTGCTGCGTGGCATCCCAACAACTAATATCCGCGATTTGGGCTTTTTCTTTGAGCCGGATCCGCACACTGGACTTTTCAAGTTATGTCCACTCGGCATAGGATACACAAATACCAATAGCAAGGGCATCTCTCTGCCTCCATCTGATAGACTGGCCCCTCAAGACTTCATCCCAAAAGCGGACGAGGATAAGTTGCGGCAGCTTCTGAGAGAAACATTTCCTTGGATGGCAGACAGGCCTTTTGTGGACAAGAAGATGTGTTGGTTCTCTGACACTGAGAGTTCGGATTACTGCATTGACTTTGTTCCTGACTCGGGAAAATCGGTTGTCGTTCTAGCTGGTGATTCTGGGCATGGGTTTAAAATGATGCCCATCTTTGGTAAATTTGTACTAGAGCTTCTGAAGAAAGGAGAGCAAAGTGAATCACGCTGGCAGTGGAAGAGTCAAGCCGAGGGCATGTCGGGCTGGGGAGATAACGTGAGCTGGAGGATTGGACAAGGTGGCGAATTGAATGAGCATATCGGCCCGCGGGACAGGTTGATCTCTGCTAAACTCTAGTTGTGGTATTAATCAGGAGTAGTTAAGCCAAGGTAGATTCTCCAAACTAAATTTTCTGTGTATCGTAAAATTTTTACACTCAAGATATAACTACATGCGGATGAGCCATGTCTCCCAACGATGCATTGGGAATGACGGGCTGAAACCTATAGTAAATATACAGTCCAAGGGTGCCTTCTTCCTTTCCATGTACCATTTTATTGCAAGTTAAGCTAAAGTGCGTATTTGGTGAAATTTGCAATATGATGGCAACGCTTCCCTCGCATTAGTCGTCAAAGAAGGCACACGATACATTCTTCGGCAGACCAGAGCTTTTCACGCAGATAAAACACACAAAAAGTAATATGAAGTACGCTAAAGATGAAAGAGCAGAAATATTTTTGATTCTGTGCTATCGTCTAAAGAAGAGCTGGCATATGTGCAAAAAGTCATTGAGCTAAAGTCACAACCCACTCTCCGAGATTTAATGAATCCAACCACCATCAACGTTGTAAACAGCACCAGTCACAAAACTTGCCTCTTCACTGATTAAGAATGCAATAACTTTTGCTACCTCACTGGCGGCGCCCAATCTCTTCTGCGCATTTGCCATGATGCCACTCTCTACGCGTTTCGGATCATGGTCCGCAGACATGGGTGTATAAACGGTTCCTTTTCCCGGACACGAGTTAGTGACTTTTTTCTTACATGATCAAGTCTCAAGGATATGCTCGTAGATTTCAAGGTTCGCTAATTTTGGGATAGGCTCACCTGGAGAAACACAATTGATCCGAACATTTTTGGATTCCTTGGCTGCTGACTTTGACAAGGAAATCACGGCCGCCTTACTAGCACAATACGCGGCACAATTTGGCATGCTTATTTGTCCAAAGGTGCTGGCCGCAGAAACCTGGAAATGCACATATTAGCAGCGGTCTCGAATTATTGGTTTGAGGCGGTATCTGACAATGCTCCCGCTTTCCATGACCCTAAGTTGAGCACGCAGGCAATTAAAAACGCCATTCAAGTTGACGGACATGACAAAATTAAGTTGATCATCAGTAATACCAGTAACTGGAGATGATGGTCCGAGGACACCAGCCATATTTACGGCTCCATCGAGCTTGCCGAACTTTTGCACAGTCTTGTCAATCCATTCATCAACGGAAGCACTGCTTCGGACGTCTACAGACATAGCAAAGTGCTTATAAGTACCTCCTGGTAGCGACTCAGTTGCTTCTCTCAAAGCTGTTTCGTTCAAGTCAGCTAGCGAGAGGCAGGCACCCCGTTCCGCCATGAGCTGAGCAGTGGCAAGGCCCATGCCGCTTGCCGCGCCGGTGATGGCAATCTCAAGGAGGATTAGTATTTAACAGTTTGAGAATAGAACAAATCTAACTTACCACTTTGCCTTCGAGTGAAGCCATATATGTTTAAGTATTGGAGAAGCGGGTACTGGGAATGTGAAATGGATTCGAAGCTTGCTTCTATTGACGAACTCAACTTTAAGAATTTGATATTCCAAGTTTCTGTTGCAAATGAAAAACAAACGGATAGACTGAAGCAAAGGCATGTATAAGATTTATTGTTTTGCCGAAATCTGTTGAAAGCCACGGATCATCGCGTCGGACGCCGAGCCGAGTGACCCCCCTCCTCTTCTACCAATCGGATGGCCGCCTTTCAACCCCAGACTACGGGAGTCATTACCAAAAACCTGGGGCCAAGATGGAGTGGGTCACTGGGCTTCGATAGATCTTTGTAGAATGAAGCCACCCCAGGATTTCACCCCGCAACATCAAAGCCACCGTCGGTCGAGGCTGGTCCAGGGGCAAAAACCATCCAAAGACAAAGACAAATATGTATGGGCTCACGAGCCTATTTCTACCTCGCCTCTCGCTCAAGATTTGAGCTTCGTCGACATTGGCAATCATCTGTCGACTTGTCTCATTTCTGAATATACAAGATGGCGGACGTGAACGACTATGACAAGAGCAGTTCAGAAGACAAGGGTGGCGTGCTTGCCCACCATGAGTCTGTGGCTCAGGGTAGCATCATGCAAACAGAGCAACTGCTGCGTCGCCTCAACAATCGTCAAATTCAGCTAATTGCCATTGGTATGCATAGATTTGAACATTCACAAGACAGTTGAAACGGCTGCTGACGACCAATACAGGCGGGTCCATTGGTACTGGACTGTTTATCAGTATTAGCAGCGGTCTTCATTCGGGAGGGCCAGCCGGCCTCTTGCTTGCCTTTCTAATATACTGCTTCTTTGTCGCATTGGTCAACAACGGCATGGCCGAGATGGTGACCCAATATCCCGTTGCTGGCGGATTTATCCGCCTCGCTGGTCATTTTGTTGACGACGCATTCGGTTTCATGGCAGGCTGGAACTACTTTATTTACGAAGCGCTTGTTATCCCGTTTGAAATAAGCGCCTTGGCAATTGTTGTGCGGTATTGGAGCGAAGATGTTCCTATTTGGACCATGTGCCTCGGTTGTATCATTCTGTACACCCTCATAAATTGCTTCGTCGTCAATGCATACGGAGAGGCGGAATTCTGGCTATCCAGTGGCAAAATCATCCTGGTAGTCGCGCTGTTTCTCTTCACCTTTATTACAATGGTTGGAGGCAACCCCAAACACGATGCATACGGATTCCGCTATTGGAATCATCCTGGAGCATTCGCCGTGAGTTTCAAACTCGGCAGCTAAGCTTAAAATACATTGAGCAGCCCTTGCTAATTTGTGTTGCAGGAATTTCGCTCTACAGGTGTTCTTGGCCACTGGGAAGGCTTTCTGTCTGCCTTATGGACTGCATCCTTTTGCATCGTTGGACCCGAATACGTCTCCCTGGTTGCAGCTGAATCGAAGCATCCGCGCAAATACATAAAGGCTGCCTACAAGACCATCTATTTCCGCTTTTTCGTCTTCTTCGTTGGCAGCGCTCTCGCCGTTGGCATTGTGATTCCCTACAATGACCCAACACTGGTTAGCATCTTGATTGGAAATGGAAGCGGAGGCGGTACCGCAGCAGCCTCACCTTATGTCATTGCCATGAAAAATCTCAATGTAAGCTTACCCTCCTCATTTTCAGTAGAAGTTGTCATGACTGACATTATACCAGGTCTCTATTTTCCCGCACATCGTAAACGCACTCTTGATTACTTCCATATTCTCAGCTGGAAACTCATATGTGTACTGTACATCTCGAAGTCTGTACAGTTTAGCCATTGAAGGTCGGGCACCAGCGATTTTCAAGAAGTGCACCAAGCAAGGCGTTCCAATCTACAGCCTAGCCTTGACCATGGCTTTCGCTTGTCTTTCCTTTTTGCAGCAAAGCAAGGACTCTGCTCGCGCGTTGAGCATCCTTGTAAACTTGGTACGTTGAAATGTCCCTTCTATGACGAGTACAAGGACTTATAATTTCAAAAGGTTACTGGTGGAGCGTTCATCAACTATCTCGTCATGTCGGTGACCTATGTGTTCTTTTACCGTGTCGTCAATGCACAGGGTATTGACCGAAAGACCTTACCCTACTGTGGATGGTTTCAACCATACTGTAAGTACAAGTCACTTTTTATATCGTGAAGGGTGTGTATCTAACATCACTGCAGGCGGATACGTTGCTAGTGTTTTTTTCGTATTGGTGATTGGCACTTTTGGCTACACATCATTCAAGCCCTTCAACGTCGAAGCCTTCTTTGGCTGTTACACTATGGCTTTTCTTTCGATTATACTCTTCCTCCTCTGGAAACTTTTCAAACGCACTAGCTTCAAGGATCCGTTGACAGTCGACTTGGTTTGGGAATGTCCGGCAGTTGACGCGTACGAAGCCATGGAGAAGGATGCTCCCACTACATTTTGGCGAGAAATGTTACAAATGTTCCGGATCAGGCGCAAGCAAGCCGTATGACAGTGGGGGGTTTCTTTAACCATGTACATGTATTATAATTATAGCTGGCGATATGGCAGCAGCGGTGCAGGCACCGAAAGAGCGCCGTGAAATATGATCCAGTACTATGACGTTAAGAACTGTGAAAAATCCTTAGGCTCTGAATACTGAAAATGGAAAGTGAAAATTATAATCTTTGTCTATCTCGTAAGTCCATAAAGCCTCCAGTCTATCAAATCTATCATCTATTCCCGACAGATCGCGCCTTGATCTAATATTTGGATAGAACGCAAAATAAATATGCTATACTTCGAGAAGTCACTCATATAACTATCACGAAGCTATATAGTAGTCATCGTTTGAAATGTAATTCACTCCATCATATTTACAGTTGGTATATCTAATGCTCTACTGTTAGGCTAATCAAATATGAGAGAAGTCGAAAGATCGCCATGCTCAAACTCTTGTGCAAGCGCTAAAATATCATCTGCACCCGTAGCGAAAAAGTCAAAGTCGCCGTATGCATCATTCCAGCCATTCATACCCGCATTCTGTTCTAGCCCACCATTTGCATAGCTTGCAACGAGCTCTTGAAATGCTTGTGTTCTGTGGTCATTGGCACCAGTCTGCCGGTTAATGTCTGATGAAGCCGCCAGTGGTGACACATGCTGTCGATAGGGTTCTAGCAGAGTTTCAAGGTGCTCCAACTCGGCCTTTCGCAGTCCCACGACCACGTTTCCTTTCCTGGCCATCTCTTCAAATACGATTGAAACTGCCCGACGCCATTCTGAGTTTGGAACGTATATTGGTAAGAAAACGGAAAGAATAGAGAGTAGCATTGCTGAAGAGAAGGCATACTCCAGCTGGAACTGTAAAAAGGTTTCTGTACAGGGTTGTTAGCTTGCTTCTTGTAGACGGTGATAGATCAACTAGCCAAGCATATCACGTCCCGCTAATTCCACGAGAATCATCATCATCGTTGTTGCGGACCGTGCAGATGTTTCAAGTAGCGCTGCAATTGGACCGGCCCGCCATGCACCGTCGGATTGACCAGGTGAGATGCTACGAAATAGAAGCCAAATCACCAGTGGTCGGGTAGCAAGCACGATACACTACGTATCAACGGTTAGTAGAAACAAGGACGTGGAATCATGGATACGAACGTGGTGGTGGCAGAGCGCTGTATTGTAGAACATTTTGGGCAGCTCCCCTCCCCCGGCTTTGAAAGTGGAAGTGACTTCGTCCAAGTCGCGAGACAGGTCAGCAAGGCTACGCAAGACAGCAGTGGTATTTCTAACAAAGTCGTGGGCTGGGTCGTCGTCGAAGCCACAGCTGACTGTGATCAAAATAAAATTAGCATGTCGGCAACATTGGCATAGAGGCACAGAGCCATACAGTTAGAAATATTCGATACGAGCCGAGACAAACGTGTTCGTAGGGCTAGCGCTTTTGCGGGCATGGATGACGAAAATCTAACGGGAGGCGGCGTGGTGATACTGTTCTGCGGTACAGCAGGCGGACAGCCCAACCCGGCTGTGATCTCTTGATCAAGAACATACATTGCCCACCACGTGTTACTGCAACGGGCAGCAAGATCTGGACCAGCAACCTCATCTGAAACACTGCGGTGAAGTCCATCATGTAGGGAGAGACGGAGCGCTTGACCGATCTGTGTTAGACGTAGCAAAAGTTAGCTTTTAAAGTTCAAGAGGAACAGATGGATGTAGACAGACGTATTGATATGCGGGAGATCTCATGTCAATTGAATGAAAGTACAACGCGGCTAGTGACAAGACCTCAATCGCTAGGAGGGCTGGGCGATCATCTTGAAGAAAGGCAACATCTGGGAGTAAAGATAGAGCTCGAGCAGCGAGATCGGATCCCGGAGGGGCATGAGAAGGACCTGCTGCCAGGTCGGGAGAATATGTAAATGCCTTCCCGAAGGCAAGGATCAGTAGGTATTCGACAAACCATAGGTGATTCGTTTGTGCTGTCAGTAATGGCTGCTTGTGGAAATCGTCAAAGAGGCGGAAAAACCTTGTCTCGTCAATGATACAAAAGAGCTCGCCCAGGTGAAACTTGACAGTGTTGTATAATAAAAGTGCATAATCTAATGGCGGAAGCCTGGTTAGATCACTAGCATCTATGCTAGGTTTTGACTGCCATTGGAGGCGAAAGGCTGCACCATCCAGATTTAATGGTGCTCGCGGTGTGTCAGGAGAGTTTGGAGCCTCCTCTAGGATAGTAAATGCCCTACGACAAAAGGTCCAGGTAGATGTCGGGCCAAGGAATACTGTCCATTCTCAAAGTCAGTAATCTGCGCCGCTGCCTCTAGCAATACTAAATTGTTCAAATGACTTAGGGAGCAAGCGACATACAAAGGCGATTAGCATCTGAGCCTTGCACATAAGCGATTTCCTTGTCCACAAGTGGGTTCCTGGATCGACTAGACGAGCTCGGGGCGGCAGTGTGTGCGGTGGAAGCTGTCTCAATGTCAGTACACCACTGGGAATACGGGCGGACCAAACAGACGTGATTGCTGGCCGACGGTATTACCATAATCCTCGTTCGGAGATATCGATGGCTGTGGTTGGTTGAAGTTTGTGTGTGGACGCCTATGTGTCGGCGCTATCCCCGACGGCGCGGAGTCCGAGGCCGAAAGGGAAGGCAAACTCGAGACCGTCGCCGTCGAAGTTAGTGTCGGCGTCGGCACTTGCTGCGATTGACTTGGAGGTCGAGATTGAGAACCATGAGGCTGAGGCCGAGATGCACTGCGCTGCAAATCGCGAAGATACTGTTCGGGGACCGAGACGTAGTTTTCGTCGGCGAGGTAGACGCACGAGTCGCGGCGTCTCTTACATCGGTCGCAAGGCCGACCGCCGGAGCATCTCACTTTCGCTGTGCGGCACGGCTTGCATCTGTTGCATGTTTAATATCGAATACTGCGATCGGTTTCCATCACTCGGATCTCATCTCGCCCCGTGGGGAAATCTAAGTAATTTGTGACTTACGCGCGGATTCTGCGGGATAGATACGGAGGGGTCACCGGAGGGGCGTCCTGGCCGATGTCCATCCTGTTGCTTCGAGTACAAGCGCTACAAGGCTGCGATGATGGAAAATCGAGTCTGTAGATATTCTAGAGAGAGGTGGCAAACAGTTGACAAGAGGGAAAAGCGACCTCTTGGACATTTGACACTCGCTGCGTTATCAGGATCCAAAGCCTGGGATAACGAACGAAACCTATTGCTTAGAGCAGGGTGGGCCCTCTTCCCCGGATTTCTTGTGTGGAGTATAGACATTGGTAAAATCTTTATGATCCGCTAGTATGCAAAGAAGACTAGGTTCAAATGCTGTAACGTAATTGAAGTTGGCCACAGGAGCCAAGCACCGTTTACAGCTGGATGCTTGGTTGGCTTTCAGAGTGGTCAAGTGGCGTTTCCCCTCCTCGGAACACTGCCCGATAGTTTGCCAGAACCGCACCATCATCTATACAAGACACAGTAGCCCCCGCTTCGTCGGACTGATAGGCGAAGCCATCTGGTGGAATCGCTTAAGTCATGTTGATGTCTGCCATGCAAATGAATACTTTATAATCTGGACCGATCACCATGTCTCGACTTCATTGCCCTATCATATTAGTTTGATATTGTTTATTAGTCGCAGAATACAAACTGCCTTCCTGTTCCCTCACGAACAACGCCTAAAAATGGGCTCGCAAGGATATGCCACATCTCATCAGGATTTTGATGTTTTCATTATTGGCGCCGGATTATCTGGTATATGTGCCCTTCATCACATCCGTAAGCGTTTTCCTCAGTGGCGCGTCAAGGTTGTCGAAGCCGCATCGGATGTAGGTGGTACGTGGTTCTGGAATTGTTACCCTGGTGCGCGGTTCGACTCGGAATCTACATCATATTCCTTCTCATTTGACCAGAGTATCCTTGATGATTGGCATTGGAAGGAATCCTTTTCTCCGCAACAAGAGACTCTCAAGTACATTAATTTTGTTGTCGACCGACTTCAACTTCGGCGCGATATACAACTGAATACCCGCATTATATCAGCACAATGGGCAAATGGTGAACGGAAATGGCATTTTACCGATGAAAGTGGCAACCTTTACACTACAAGGTTCTATGTTTCTTGCCTAGGATTCCTCTCTAACCCTACGCTTCCTGCCATTCCGGGTATCAAATCTTTCCAAGGCCGTCACTTTCACACATCAAGATGGCCCAAAGACTTGCAGACAAAGCAAATGTTTAGTGGCAAGCGAATTGGAGTCTTTGGAACCGGTGCTACGGGTATTCAGACGATCACGGCGCTATCTAATGTGCCAGATATCAAGTCATTGACCGTCTTCCAACGCACGGCCAACTGGTCTGCGCCACTCCGAAATTCCGAAATCTCGACTGAGAAAATGAAGGAGCTTCGCAAGGAATATCCGCGCATCTTCCAGCAATGCGCTGAGACACCCACATGCTTCATGCACGCGCCGGACCCTCGCAAGTCTTGCGATGTGACGCCCGAAGAGCGCCGGCAGCTCTGGGAGAGCATCTACGCCAAGCCCGGCATGGCCAAATGGCTAGGTGCCTTTATTGACACCTACAGTGATCGCACGGCAAATAAACTGTACTCTGATTTCATGGCCGACAAGATCCGGGCCCGGGTCCACGATCCACAGACCGCAGAGAGTCTGATTCCAAAGGACCATGGCTTCGGGCTTCGCCGTGTGCCCTTGGAAAGTGGCTACTTTGAAGCATACAACAAGCCGAATGTTCATCTTGTCGACTTGAAGAAGAATGCGGTTGATACAGTAACTGAAAAGGGTATCCGATTGCAGGATGGAACTGAACACGAGCTCGATATCTTGGTGTATGCTACTGGATTCAACGCTATCACTGGAGCTTTTGTTGGCATTGATTGGCGCGGTAAGAACGGAGTGCCATTGCTCGGTAATAGTGATACGAAAGACGGCAACCGAGCGATATGGGTAGACTACCGTCCTCGGACTTATCTTGGACTCACTGTACCAAAATTCCCAAACATGTTTATGGTCCTCGGCCCTCACCAACCATTCGGCAATGCAACACGCAGTATTGAGCATGCCGTGGAAGTCATTGTCGAAATGCTCTCTACATGTGAAGACAAGGGGTATACATACGTGGAGCCAACGGAGGAAGCTGTAGATGCCTGGACAGAGCATGTGTGGGAATGTAGCGAAGGGGCCTTGCTTAACGAGGTGGACAGTTGGATGACAGGTGTTAACAAGAACGTGGCGGGCAAAACGCAGAGAAACGTTGCGCGTTACGCCGGCAGCGCCATCGAGTTTCGGAGGAGATGTGAGTTAAGCAGGCAGCGTGGTTGGGAGGGGTTGACTTTTGCCTAAGAGAATTGTCTATGCTGTGGTTATATTTCACATAATTCTACTCTGAGTCATAATAATGAAAAATATTTATAATTCAGAAGTAATAAAGTAGGCTAGCCATAACAATTCCCAAGACGCCATTCCAAAGTCCTACGTCGTCAATCCATTAATTAGTCCCTCCAGTATTATTACCATCCAGTTCGGTTCTTTCAAGATGCGATATGTCCTTCCACAGCTTTTCTAAAAATTCATCACATGTGTCGTGCCATATAACACCCTTAAACGCAGATTTGAGTTCTTCCTTTGTCCACAACATTAGTGAAGCACCCAGTGGCTCCATCTTTTCCACAAACCACCATTTCTCATCCCATTCTGAAGAGGCTCCATACCCCATAAATAGTACCCATAGCAACCAAAGTTGTCTTTCAGGGGTTACATTCCACCACTCTGTATCTTGCATCTCTAAGGAATCTCGTAAACGCCGAGAGAGTGTCTGGAATAGCTTTGATCTGACAGGAAGCTCTCTTAATATGAGATAAAGGTATATATATGCCGCGATATTCATCAATACAGAATTAGATGAAAGATATTCAGTGGCGTTGAGAGCTTCTAGATTCATGTTTTGGAGAGTGAGAAGGTCATATTCGACGCTGTATATTTGATTACTCATTGATGTTCCATCCAGGCGAGCATCATACTCTGGGCAAAATGCGATGGATAAGCGTCTGAGAGACCGGAAGATTGAGTTTATGAGCGAGCCAGAGCCGAAAGTACGTGCCGGAGAGAGCGTCATACTCTTCATGCCCGTCGGCAGCTCGGCCTCAGATCCCGTAAGTTTCAAAGGTAGGAGAGGGAACGATGGTTTGCAGTCCCAGATGTTAGAGTAGCATAAGTCGGCCCTGTGGATTAATGAGTATATATGAAAGAGGAGTGTAGGTTTGCAATAAGCACTGACCATGTTACCACATTTCTATGCATGCTTACGACATTTTCTATACCTCCTCGCTGATGAACCATCAGTTGGAGGCCTTGCATATGGATTTTGGCCAGGTCAAATTTGCCAGCGAGATTCTAGAAATACATTTGTTTAGTAAAAGATATGGAAGAATGGAATTTCTTTTGTTAAACAGAAGAAGAAGCAGAAACAATCGAGATCATAGGGGCAATCTTACCTCTCTCGTAATTACTAATGAAACGGCTGCAATGAGAGTATCTCTTATCGCATTCTCTTTGATAGCCTCATTTATCAGCCGAAATGCTTCTCTCCCATGGAAGAGACTCCCAGGAGAATCAATTAGGCCGTATTTCATATTGTAATCCAGAGAGACGAGATACAAAACAGCATGAAATAAAGCGAGCTCCTCTCTGACGAAATACCAGCAGTCTGATGATAGATTGAGGGCAATACAATTAACAGCATAATGCTTTTGATCTGTAGCACAAATTTCATAGATTAGTATTTGCTTATTTGTAGTGCATATATTGCCGCAAACCAGGTGGGTAGCGTTGCATCAAATATTAGAGAAGTTGTGAAATGTGCATCAATCATGGAAGAAGAGTGTAATGGTTGGGGATCGATATATAATTCAGCTAACTCACAATAAAAGATAAACTGTTCACTCTCAGGGCCCATTGGAAAAGAGAATGCATTGAAAGGATCTGAGTTTGCGCCTTTCCTCATTAATAGATCCCTATCTGGCATAAGGCTTTGTCGAATGGACCATTTTGAGTAAAGTAAAATAGCCTTTTTAACAGATTCTTGGTCTTGTTCGGATTCTGAGGTTGTCGTAGATTCCAAAGCAGCGAGCTTTGCTTTTGCAGACTTCTTGGTTTTGCGTGGCTTTGTACCGATTCTAAACTTTCCTTCATATTTTTGTTGCGACTTTACTTTGAGTGGGACTGCAGCTGCCGCAGCCATTTCATCTGTTGTTGTTGGGTGGTTTTGTCTCCAAACGTAGTTGCGCATAGCTTGACTGCGAATACGTCTGGACACATTTTTGTTGCGCTCATCTGCTTCTGTTCCGGTAACGGCGATGAATTCGAGTGGTTGCACATCGTACTCGTCAGTGTAGGTAAACCTCTGATCGTAGGGTCGAGAGGGAATATTGAAGGTTACTAGTTACACAATCAATGGTTGATACAAGGAATAAAGCATGAAATAGATGTATACCATTGTTGTGGACGAATCCGGAAGTCCCGTACGTTTCATCTCCACTCATATTCGCGCTTTTTGAGCTCGATGGGCCTAGTGGTTGGCCAAGGGGAAATCTGGGTCTACGGAGTTGACAATATTGTTGGGGCTTTTGTTGAAGAGAGATAGAAAGTAGTTTAAGAAACTAGAGAGAGTGAGTTCTCAGAGTTGAGCAAGGCGATTGTTCTAAGCGGGCATAATTAACCACGATGTACGAAACCAGATGCTCATTATTAATCTCCGGCGTTCTTCCCGATATCTATGCGGAATAGATCTAACTAGGCGCGGTTTGGAGTCATGTCATTGCCCCTCTTCTTTTTCTCATGGCTTGTTTTACAAACCCTTTGCTTAGTCAATCATTCCGTTTGTGGCTTAATATAGTCCGAGTCGGTCTTACGCCTGAGCCGATACGAACGCAGCTTCGTGCCAAAGGGGCGACGAAGTGATTGTCAAGCCGGCACAACTATAAGATGAAGACTATTTACGGAAAAAAATGAATAAGAACTGGCCAATAACATTTCAGTATAAGAATTTGCCACAGGGATAGTTGCGAAAAGGATTTGATTAAATTTGAATCCGAATCCGGGAGTGGGAATACGCGTAGAAATCTAAGAAGAGATTGGAAGGAGATAGTGCTGACTGAACGGACTACTTGCGCTAGACAAGCGGTTTTGACGTGCTCGGGAACGCTGAGCAGTTTACTGTAGCAATTGAAACTTTCAAGCATTCCCACCGATTCGTGTTTGCACGTGTACTATACGCAAGCTTACCAAATAACAGTGTGTCTATAGAAAGTTATAATAGTACATATGTTATTTTCTCTGATAATGAAAATTCTGAAAAAGTTGGCTCCTTTAGGTAATCCAGATGACAGTATTCTCGTTTTCTCGCGTCAACTACGACTGTAATATACATGCCACCAACATCACTATCCTTTAATGACCTGAATGACTTGAATAGGAAATAGAGGGCGGAATATATTGAGGTATTTCTCAAAATGGTGATCCAACCGCCCGGTTCGTATTTTGAGTGGGCAAATATAGCTTTAATTCCTCCGTTTACAGTCACATTATGCATAGTCCACTTGAAAGTTAGCCCTGTAACCCACAACTGACTTACAAACCGAGTCAGTGTCTATAAGACTACGGGATATGGTTTCGGCGATTATTATTATGACGTTCGGCGATATGCCTGTTCGTATAGCCACCACTTCCTACGCTCTGCGCGCTGGTTCGCACCTGTTTGGGCTAGAACTCGATCCTTCTAGAAATATTAGAAAAGCAACTACTCTTGAGCGAAAATAATGCGTCAGAGGATTGATAAGCGTCAAGAATAGGGGTGATAGGGCAAATAGGCTTGTAAGACTGATGAGAGGGCAGTTCAGCTCGCCTACCTGGATGTACAAAGCGAGAGTTACCATCTGACCTCGAGTACATCCATGTAACTAGAGGATAGTGCAACTGCCCCACTAACGCCTGGCCAAGGTTATGCCTAGTGCCGGGAAATCAGTAGCAGGATTGATAGCATTGGTCCTTGCTGTATCCACACTGTATTACGTTCACATACTTGGAAAGAAAACAATTGATATGCTGCGTTTAAGGCTGAAAATTATTAATAATTAGAAAAGTGTATATGAGTTTTAACTGGATATGCAACTTGGAATGTGATTTACACTATAGTTGTTGGTTATAATAGATGAGACTCAACTACATCAAGAAATACATGTTAATACATGTCTCCTGGTGAAGAATGGGATATTCACATGTGGGGTACCACCTATACATATGGGAGACTACACATACGGGATACTACACATATGGGATTTGAGACATAGTCGCTAACTAACAAAGTTGATGTTTTCTAGCATCTTTAAGATTGTTTCAATATCTTTTGCAGATTAGGGAAATTTATTACAAGCGCTAACAAAAGCATCACGTAGTCGAGGGAGGGGTACGTTTTCATGCTAAGATGTCACACTGTAATACTCGGTAGCTCTAGTGCCCTTTCAGACAGGTGGCTTATGGCATCCATACCTGCTAAAATCAATCGTCTGCTCATTATTAATCTTGCGGCGCCTGAGTTGGGTATGACATCGGACTATGATGCCATTTCTGATGCATGCTGGCAGGATGCATTTGGGTAGTAGCACAGATATAAACTTGGATATAGGCCCAGGCATATATAAATAGGGAAAAATAACCATTAATTTTCAGACTTCTGGCTTCATCAGTACAAAAGACTTTACCTCTTTTGCATTCATCTCACAGCTTATCATTTCTTACAATCTATCCCTTGTATCAGCTCAACTTCACCATAAACAAAATAACAATGGCTCCTTCAGTCCTCGTCATCGGTGCAGGCGGCGCGTTCGGAAGACCTCTCATCGAGGAATTCATCAACCAAAAGTCTCTCTTCTCCAAGATTGGCGTCCTGTCAGATCCCGCCAAAGTCTCCAAATTTTCCGACTTCGCCGCTCAAGGCATAGAAATCGTTTCGGGCTCTTTCTTAGACCCCAAGTCGTATGATGGTAAGTTGTTTGTGTTGCCGAAAGATAAGTCTTTGATGAATAGCCAATTGACAACTTCGTTAGGCTTTGAAGTTGTGGTGTCTGTGGTTGGCAACTCCATCATGAGATTGCAGCCTGCTATGGTCGAAGCTGCCATTACAGGCGGAGTCCGCCACTTTTATCCATCCGAGTTTGGATCAGATGTCGGCCAAGAAAGCCTACGCACTTTCCGCTATTTTCGCGACAAGCGAGTCACCCGCGACCATCTCGCCGCCAAGGCAAAGGAGTACCCGGACTTCTATTATTCGCTAATGTTGACTGGTATCTTCACCGAATGGACTGCTGATCCATTTTATAATGTCGATGTTGTAGCTCACACTGCAACTCCATATGGATACCCGGACAAGCCAGTTCATGTAACATCGATCCCTGAGTACGTTTGCCCCAGTCCCGTGTTGGCTATTATTTAATTTACTGAAACTGATATTGAATGTTTTCTTTTAGTATTGCGCGATATACTGTTGAGTCAATTTTATTGCCTCTAACTCCTGGTGTTCAGAAGCGTGAGATCCGAGTAGTTGGAGAGAAGACTACTTTCCAGAAATTCATCGACGATTTGGGAGAAGCACAGGGAGTCAAGTATAAGTTGACATACCTGGATCCCGAGGAGGCTGCCGCAAACCAGAGAGAAGCTTGGGCTCGTGGTGATGAGACCGCTGAGCTGATGTGGTCCGTCAAACCAATCGCAGCCAGCGGAGTCGC
This sequence comes from Trichoderma evansii, assembly GCF_050947405.1. Taxonomy (NCBI): domain Eukaryota; kingdom Fungi; phylum Ascomycota; class Sordariomycetes; order Hypocreales; family Hypocreaceae; genus Trichoderma; species Trichoderma evansii. The sequence goes on from NW_028145178.1 coordinate 118,136, forward strand.
ACTTGTTCCTGGGCAGCTGGATAACGATAAATTTTCATTCCGCCCAGAATCTGTTAAGGAGACAATGAAGAGGGTTTATGGGCAATAGAGTTGTATTTTATGTATTGGTAAATGGGATTTAGACATGGGAAATAGACAAAAGAGTCACCTCAAAATGAGTTGTGTGGCTGCGGATGGGAAAATGTTTCATAAATTAGAATTCAGGCTTATTAAGAAAGACATTTTCATAATCTTTGCAATTACCAGCTTGGCAACTCGTATATTGGCTCCATAGTGGAAATTCTCTGAATACCGTAGGGTATTCAAGTTATGATAAAATCTCCGGCTGAAATTATGGCTATAAAAGCGCTCCAGTGCTGGGCTGAGAAGCTCTGTTTCTCCGCTTTCACAATCGTAGTTCCACAAAACTTAGCCTAAGAGAAATTTTGACTGTAGCTTGTGATATGCAATAGCATTGTCGTAGAAGATAGTTCTAATGTCGACGGCAGGCTTGTATGATGAGGCAAGGTGGATGGCTCGTAAGACGTCTAATCTCGTTTGCATAGACCCATTATTAAAAGAACCGTTAAAAGCTCAAAAAGGCATTTCACAGTTGCTAAATATCGTATTTATCCCCGCCGTATATAAAGAACTCATTTGACTGGGGCGGATTATCCGTCAATATAGACTCAAGTGTGGCACCACCACTGCGTCGGGAGCATCAAGATGGAGACGGGCAAGGATTAGAGTTATATTTAGTACTAGAAGCTATGCCTGTGAAGGTAGGTATTCTGATTCATGAGATGATATCTCACCTAATAGGTAGGACCCTTTTAACGCGATAATGAAGCAATACGCGGAATATAGTCGACTTGGACCAATGTGGCATTGTAACCGAAGCAACATTTGTATAATCTATTTACCACGTGCTACTATCTGGAAATTATGGTCAAGCTCATAATTAGTAAATTGCTCTACTACTGTCCGTTACTGTTATGATTGTATGAACTCTTCTCCAGCTCTCCAGCATAAGACAAGCTCTCTCACATGTCTGTCGCTTGTTAGTCTGCTTTGAGCCAGGGCCAAAAGGCTGAATGGCAGTCGGTACGAAGAGGTACTTGTCTGTACAAAGAAAAACCATCAATCAGATTAAAGGTACTTTGCCCACGGGAAAACTCTGTCTGTGGCTGCCCTACTAATCAGCTCGCAGGGAGCATCCGTCGTAACGCCACATAGCGCGAGCCGTGATAGCACTAAGAGTCATCCACAGCTTTCCAAAATTACCCAAAAGGGATGCCGCTATGCATCAGTGGGGCCTTCAAAAGATTTCCCTTTTCAGAAACCGCAGTGCCTTAGCGCTCTCATAGCTCCTGAACTGTCCCCAGCTTATGCCTGTCAAGATAACGCTATGCGGTAATGGCGCCTGTATTTCGTCACGATCCTCTCTGTTTGGTCCCGAAATCTCTTCAAATCTCAATTTCGGATTCGATCCCAATGTCAGCCGCGATTCCGACGGCGACGTAACTCGGCCATCCCAGAAGTTGTTCCATTAGCTTCTTGATTTCTCCAATTTTCAGCTCTAATTGTCTTCGTAAGCCATGTTACATATGTTTTATGGGGCTCCATTATCCAAATATGTTGATGTTGAAGAGTTAGCTTCCTAGGCCGATGGAGCTAGCAACCCGCTTCAAACTTCCTTTGTTTCCTTGAACTTCGCAACCATCTATACCACATTATAAATCGATGCACTACAGCTGGGCGTATTATCAATCACTAAGTGTCCTATTATTCACTCTTAGAGGTGACACTAAGTTTGAATGCACGTTGCATTACCAATCTTGGCTGAATGGATCTTGGTGTAATTGGTAGAAGCTGAAGATGGTACGTTAGCCACTTCAATTGCTGGCCTCAGCAGTTCCACCATAAATACCAGTTTCCTGGCCCAAACAACAATGACTGAAATATCTTTGCATCTCATCTCACCTTCACATTCTAAATCAATTAACTTAAACCCACAATACAATTACATTAATTCAACAATACACAAAAACTGCCCAACATGAGCTACTCTTTCACAGTTCAGCGTGGATCTGCGAGTGGACAGATTGTTGAAGCCACTTCACAGCGCCAGCTTGGCCGCAACGAAGCCTATCTCAAAATCACACACTCTGGACTATGCGGAACAGATGAGCATTTCCTTCATGCCGGCGTGGCTTTGGGCCACGAAGGCGTAGGTATCGTCCAGGATATCGGCTCGGATGTTACCGCCGTCAAGGTTGGCGACCGAGTCGGATTCGGATGGGTCCACAAGACTTGCGGGCACTGTCAACCTTGTCTTACTGGTAAGTTTTAGCGCCCTGCAATCAGTTGCCCAACCTATACATAGGTAGCTAACTCTCTGTCAAGGACTGGATGTCTATTGCGAGAACAAGACAGAGTTCGGATCTCATGACCACGATGTTGGCTCTTTTGCCAGCCACGCTGTCTGGGATGCGGATTCACTGTTCAAGATCCCTGATGGTCTTGATGGCGCTTACGCTGCTCCTCTGATGTGCGGCGGTGCTACAGTGTGGTCGCCTTTCGCGTTGTACGGTATCAAGCCTACCGATCGTGTTGGCGTCGTTGGCATCGGAGGACTGGGACACTTGGCCATTCAATTTGCTGCCAAGATTGGATGCGAAGTAGTCGTATTCTCAAGCAGCGAATCCAAGAGAGAGGATGCACTGAAATTGGGTGCAACTGAGTACCACGTTTTGACTGCTGATTCTTCACTGGAGGGCATTAAGCAAGTGAACCACATGCTGCTCTGCGGAAGTGCGCAGCCAGACTTCAAGCGGTAAGTAAAGAGCAAAAAAAATCTCATCAACAATTCTCGGGGACTAATGGGTTTATGCAGAATGATCCAACTGACTGCCACGGCTGGCAAAATTTACGCTTTGATCGTTAGCTTTGATCAATCTGCCGTTCCCATGATGGACTTGTTGGTGCGAGGCATTAGCATCCAAGGCTCTGCAGGGGCACCCCGGGCTGAAATCCAGAAAATGCTGGAGTTTGCAGTCCGCAATGATGTCAAGCCCACCATCATGAAATGGCCCCTTACCACGAAAGGCGTGGAAGAGGCAATGACGGCTTTGAGAGAGGGGAAGATGAGGTATCGCGGTGTCTTAGTGGCAGAGGAATAAACTTGTCTAGCGAATAGGATATAGAATCGGTGTTAAACATGAGGGGTAAATTCATGCTTGTAGATTGTAAATTTAAAAAATGCATACTTCATTACTGTCATAAGACATATCAGCTGAAAGTATTAAATGTTCTACCTATGTTACATCAAGAACACATCTTTGCTCAATGACTGTGACGCTCTAACATTACCCCGCTAATTTTAGAATCTCAAAACGAATAGAGATGTAGGCACCACTTAATTGCCCTGTCAATTTTTTCGCCGCTGTAAGAAACTCTCTGGTTATAGTTGCTGAGCCAGTTGTCAAGTTTGTCGCAACGTGGGAATAACAAATTTTCTTGTATCTGGATACTGTCTATACAGTTACCTCGGGAATTCCGGAGATGTGATTGCGTCCCATGGCGTTCAACGATGCAAACTATTTTGGCTCTGAGCTGTGTGCTAGCTGCGGACCAAACTAGAAGAAATTTTAGTGCATGGGTGGTGGACTAGTTGCTGCAAAGAGAGAAAAGAGGCGTTTGGCTGTGGAGCAAAGGCTGGGATGGATGGATGGATGGATCCTGCGGGGTTTCCAGATAAGGTAGAAAATGGTTTCTTAGCAATCAAGCCGAGATGAGTTTCCAAGACAGTTGGCGAATAGGCCACTTGTATTCTAATCCGCAACTCGTGTATTCTATCCACCAAACGCTTAGAAATTCTATCATCAGTCAGCCAAAATATTAGCCCATCATACTCTTCGTTGCGTGCGTGTGAAATATATAAATACCTGCATCCTCGCCGGACGTAGTGACATAATTTTCCTCATCACTTGCATCCACACAGCGATTAAACACCCTTTACTACTCTTTTATTATATCAATTCTTTTACTTTATCATTGGCCATTCCACTGTTTACAATGGCTTGGAACAGCGTCAAGACTCACAGCGTCTTCTCCAAAGACGAGTTCTATGGCCTCCCTACATTCCCCGATGCGGAAGGCAAGAAATATTCTGCCATCGTGACCGGCGCCAATGGTATTACTGGCGCACATATGCTTCGCGTGCTGGCTGAGGCTCCAGAACGTTGGGGAACCATCTATGCACTGAGCAGAAAGCCACCTACGACTCTCGTCAAAGGCAACATCAAGTATCTCGCAGTCGACTTTTTGGAGTCGCCTGAAAAGATTGCCGAACAATTGAAAGAACACTGTGTAGAGGTGTAAGTTAATATTTTACAAAGCAACTTCTATTTTTTACGGAATTACATTCCGCAAAGCAAAGGTTGCATGATTGACTGATCTGACTGTGTTATTAGAGACTATGTCTTTTTCACTTCATACATCCAACCCCCCGGCGTCTGGTCTGACACCGATGAGTTGGAGAGACTGAATAGTGAGTCAACGATTTAATCATCAGTTAACTTCTATGTCTAACAACTGTAGTGCTTCTGTTGTCCAACTTTCTCTCTGCATTGACCCTGGCGCAAAAAGTCCCCAAGAGATTTCTTCTCCAGACAGGCGCTAAGCATTACGGATTGCACCTTGGGCCTGCCATGAACCCAATGGAAGAAGAAAACCCTCGCGTCTTGTCAGCACCAAACTTCTACTACCCACAGGAAGATTTACTCTGGAAATGGTCAAGCGACAACAACACTGAATGGAACGTTACTCGACCAGGTTTCATCATTGGTGCTGTGCGCGATGCAGCAATGAACGTTGCTTTCGGATTTTCTCTGTACGCTGCTATCCAAAAAGAACTCGGAGGATCACTTGAATTCCCCGGTGATACCGCCGCTTGGGATGTCGAGAAACACCTATCGTCTGCACTTCTTATTGGCTATCACGCTGAGTGGGCAGCGCTCACACCTTCTGCCCGCAACCAAGCCTTGAACATTGCTGATGGGGGTGTTTTCACTTATGGTCAATTTTGGCCCGTTCTTGCCGCTCTCTATGGCATTCCCTATGGAATCCCCGAGGAAGATGATTCCAAATACCAGACTGTTGAATTGCCAATTGTTCCCCCGCCTCGAGGCTTTGGACCTGCTGGCAAGTTCAGGGTTGCGTGGACATTCGAAGACTGGGCAAACAAGCCTGAAGTTAAACAGGCATGGGAGACTTTGAAGGCAAGGCACAATCTGACACCGAACCCCGATCCTTTTGACAAGGTACCAGAGATATTTGGTCTCTTGGACAAGGAGATCCTTGGAGGTTGGGGAAGAAGCTTGAGGTAAGAATCATCAAATGCACACTGCTATTACAGAATTAAGCTAACTCGGTGGCGATTTATAGCATGACCAAGAGCCGAAAGCAAGGATGGAATGGCTTCATTGAATCGGGCGACTCTCTCATCAAGACCTTTGAAGAACTTGCCGCCCTGAACATGATTCCTCCTTTCAAGCGACCGCAGCAACTGGACATTAAGTATCACGGATATTGAACACGAAATTGATGATAGAAAAGTGGTTTATTCTCAGTGGACACAAGCCAACACATCTGAAGAGTTTCCATGTCGAATACTGATTGGTCTTGGCCGCTGAGCATTATTTATTGGCTATGCATTTGATAGAATAATAAAAGAACTTATTTAGCGAGTTGTAATGTCCCATTTGTCCAGCGACCCTATTCATGCGATGCAGCCCTGCATGCAGCCCTGCCCACAAATTCGCCGTATCCCATTAATGCCGAGGTTTTCTTGTTTCTTATACGCGTTCAGCAATTGGGAGTACAATGCAACAGTCATTAATGCATTGGCCAGGCGGATAGCATGGGACTGAAAGGCATTGATGCTCGCAAAATGGATTGATCGGTGGGTCATAATAGTTGGCTTCCCCAGGACTGCGTTGCTCTAAGGATGTAGGAACGCTGTACAATAAGCCACTAAAGGTAATGACATAAATAATAGCTCTCAACAACATTTTCTTGGTATTTTAAAGAAAATAAGAGGTTCTTAATCAAATATGTTACAAAAGAGAATCTTGTAGGCAGTTAACTTTGAGAATGACGAAAATACGGTGGTTAGCATATAGCAGGCTGTCTTACCTTTATGTAGCCGGCAAAGAGCTCTTAATCTTCACCTAAGATGCTATAAATAGAAAGTCTACGATTAATACGACCTGGTGCGCATCAAGCAAACGCACGTAGCGAATTCGTAATCCTCCGCTAGTCCTGTCAGGCATCTTGTTTGCATTACCATCCAATTATGTCCTCACTTATAAATGCAGCAGAATACAGTGTCTGAGACATGTCAGCCAGTATCTCTTTTTCCAAGTCATCTTAGCACTTTGCATGGCTGTAGCTAGTTATAGAGTTTGGCGAAAAGTGAGACGAATGAAGCCTTGCTTCCGACATTCCAGCAGGGCCTTGGGGCAGTGTCGTCTAGGCGTAGATGAAGTCCAGAGCTTGCACAAACATTTAAGCGTGCAGTGCATTACCATAGAATTTTCACGGAGGATGAACGATGAAGATGAGCTAGATGGAGAATACACTAAGGGTAAAGTCGCTCAGGTCACATTTGACTCTGAGAGCAAGCATATCTCTAAAGATGGGAGGCTGGAAGAGAATAATTATGAGTTGAAGGGCCGTCTAAATTTCTGGTTCACTCCACATGATGATGTAGAATTACAGTTTGTTAATATCTAGCTGTTTTACTGCTTCTACTGCCTCTATTACTTTTAGAAAATGAGACTCTTATTATCCTGATGTTTTTACTGCTTACAATATGTAAACTTTTATCTTCCAGTCGTATTTTTTTCTTTCTTAGTTCCTATTTTCATATGTGATTGTTCTCTCAACAGTGTTAGTCGTCTATCTATAGCTTAATTCTACGCTATATATCTTAGAAACTATATATTTCAGTTTTTATTAACCCGAACAGCCTTAGAGAATAAACCCGTCTCCGCAGCGGAGTAAGGTGATGGCTGTCTGTAGGATACTACGTAAGTACTTTTTCTACGGCGAATAGTCCCTTAATAAAAATTAAATCTATTAAAATCTTAAAATGTCTATTTGGATGCTGTTAATGTATAGATTGCAAGCATAGAATAGAAATATATCAACTTTCATCAGTGTCTCCTCGTCTGTCTCTCAATAGCCCTCAATACTACCCATATTCCAGAGACATATAAGTTGTATGCCATGACTAAAAGGCTTTTTCCAAAGTATGGACCATATATAAAAGCCTTGCTCAACTACTTACGATACCACAAACTTGCTCCTTCGCCTAAGATTGGCACCAAAAATGTAAAGGCCAACCATACCTATGATACACAGCGCACTCAGGCCTCCTAATAAGCTCACACCTCCAGATACGCCCAACTTTTTAAACATAGGCGGAGAAAATAAGACAGCGGAACCCGCAAAAAGACTCCGAGCAAGTCCATTCGCAGCGAATAGTGACCCAGCATAGCGAGGGTAAGTGGAGGGTAGATAACCGAGGACGGCTTGTCCTATAAGGAAGACGCCACTGTGGCATATCCCAACGCTGATCATAGATACAATCCAATGTATCGAGTGCCTAGAAGTCCATGCTAATATGCCATTAGATTAAATCTCATGTTGAGGGTCAATAAGATTTCTGAACGTACCAAAAAGAAACAAGCCTACGGGTATACATATTGACCCAAATATACCTGGTATTAGCTTTGCTTCTAGAGGAGCGTCATTGATATTGCTTCGATCAACGATGAAGTACATGTAGTAACCGAGGCCCACGCTCGTAATAAGTAGACCCACCATCATAGAGAGGAAAGCCAACCCCATAGCTCCGAGGCTAAACCCGTAAATATCTCTGTAAACAAGTGGAAATGACCCAAAGAATGAGTAATATATAGCATATCCTAATGCCAGATATACCGTTGTAAACAACACGGCTGGGTCGAGGGCGTTAATTTCCAAAGGCTTGATCAATGCTCGAGAAGTAATTTCTCGGGCGCTCAAATGAGAGTGATGAATCTCAGATTCGTGCTTAAAGTTGTCGCAGCCAGTTACCAATCTGAGTCGTTTGGCTCTTCGAAGGAGTATTGTATCGCTAGAAGTTTCTGGTAGCGTGCAGAGCATTAAAACTGTCATTGGCGCTGAGAGCCAAAGCAACTCCCATGCACTCCATCGCCAGCCCATCTTTTCGACTGCGTATCCTGCAACGACAGGCCCCATTACCTAAAAGGAGATTTAATATAAGTTGGCTTTTACAATATATATATAGGGATGGACATGTTATGATACTTACGGGAGCTGAACTTGCACCAACCGACCATAACGCAATCACAGCTTGCACATTGGCGGGGCTTATAAAATCGCCATAGCTAGCCCCCACAGTGGACAAAGCCGGAGAGCAGAAGATCCCAAGTAGGAATCTAACCACCAACAATCCTCCAATGTTATCAACCAAGGCAGCGGGAATAGTGAGAATCGTGAATAGACAAAAAGTAATGGCATATGGCGGATTGCGGCCAATAGCGGGAATCTCCGTCAGTGGTGACAGAATCATCGGAGCAATGCCGTAACCAAAGACGTAGAGAGTCAGTCCGAGAGATGCAACTGACTGATTGACCCCAAATTTCTCCATGACTCCTTCCTCGCTGACTGTATATATCGATGCTCCCATATAAGCGGCAACTGTATAGAGAAACAGGAGAGTTGACACCCATATTTTCCTTCCGTTGGACCAATTTTGTGGATTTTCGGGATCTTGATCAGAATACCACGTAACAGCCAAAACTTCTTTTTCTGAATCCTCAGACGCTGAAGATGGATCTGTAGCAGCAGCTTCTACATCTTCCTTTGTTTTTCGAGAGGGCAGCGACAGGACGGAGGACGATGGCTGCTGGACTCTCGATTGATACTCTGCGGGCAGAGTAAAGCCGTCTTGCTCCTCTGGGTATTTGAGCAATTTGTTACCACTCGCTGCTCTAACTATTGCCCCGATGGCTGTATCTCGAATGAATGTCATTTTTCGTTTCGTCGACTGAGGTTGCTGGAGGATCCGACTGCATAGAAGCCTTGAACAGATCAACAGAAAGAGCTGCAATTCATGAAATCTTCTTCATTGTCTACATTGGATTAAATACCATCTCAAATATATGAAACTTTCTTTTATTTCCGCTTCATACGATTTCAAAGCAAAATCCGCATCTCGCATTGTTTGACTTTACATTTAGAACTTTTGCGCAAAGCTAGCTACATTTGGGTGCATCTAGATCTAGACTCCACCAGCCACCCTGTTCTTTGCTGATGTCTTGAAAACTGAGCACTGCATTGGCTAGGATTGACAGAGAGAGTTGCGCAAAGCTAACTCAAAAGAGCCATATAAGTAAAGGAGCAGCACAGGGTATTGTTATTCCAGGGCTCGAATTCTCACACTGATTGAGTGTCTCAACATAATCGGAATTATCCGTAGAGTTCATATCTTGAGCCATTCTATATTCAGATTACAAACTGGACACCTTTCAATTTTTTCTCCTATGCAAATTCATTCGTTTTCTGTGGTATTTCCGCTTTCATTATTGAATATGTCTTAGTCTTATTCTCTTATGGGAGCTCTTTGTCGTATTTTGGAAGAAAGCCCATGCTAGCGCAGATCAATACCGTCCCTTCAGATACTCTTTGAAAAGGGAAATCTGAGTCATGTAGTGGATGGGTCTCATTTATCCTCCTATTCACACACGCTGATAATAGGGAGGCTTGACCTATCCCCATATGTTCCCCTATCCAGGATAGACAGCGAAGCAAATACAACCTATCTTCATGGGGTACAATATGGCATTTTGCAGCCTCAAAGAGCGGATATAATAATAAGAAACCGCTAAATGGCCTACTAGAAGTGATTTCTGACCTTTGAGACTGTATACAAATCAAGTATTCGTCAACGTTGTAAGCGAGATGGTAAGGGATAGATGCAATTATATCTGCGACAATCTTCTCGACTCGCACTCTAAGCTTCAATGGTATTTCTTCTTTAGAGATATGCCTTTCTAGATGTGCTATTATATCGAGAAGCATGATGTGTGATTTACGGTAAGTGTTCCATATTGCTGCGATATAATCTAGACGAATTAGCCATTACGCTGAGTCCGTGATGTAAATGCGATTGACGTACGATCAGTGTATGTATCTACCGGGCCTGAGTGGCAGTAGTCACATTCAGATAAAGCTGCGGTTGATTCATCAAAAGAGCCAATAGTCACTCGCGTGTACGGCGGATGATCAGTAAAAGATTCACTCCAGTGTGAAAATTCTTCATCGAGCGTTAGTGCTTCTTGGTGTAGCAGTTTAGATTCATCCATTGGGGGGGCTTCTTTCATCAGATGCACTTCAGCTCGATGAGAAAAATCCTGAAATTTTAGCAACGTAACGTTGAGATTCTGTGCATGTTCATCATCTAGCGGCCAATATGCGACTATATCATTTTCTTTCTTCATGAATTCATTAGCTTATCAAGCATGTTTTTCGTATTCCCATTTAACTTTACCATGAGATGATTGCCCGGTTGGAACATAAGTCTGCCGGAATCAAGACTAAATGGCGACTTGGGGCTTGAAAGAATTGCACAAACACCTCTGACGTGCGCAATATATTGCATAGGTGATGTACTGCGGGAGATGATGATCTGTGTTGTATCATCTCTTTGTTAGGAGGAGACATTGGAATATCTTGAAAATTTCTTACTTCGTAAAGACCTAGGAGAACGGCAGTGTATAACGATTCGATTGACACGCATCTCGTTTCTGCGTACAATGATTGGTGAAGACAGTGGAGAAGATCGCCATAGTGTTTCTCCGTCTTGATAATAAGACTTTTTCGTTTCAGTCGAATACCTATAGAAGCAAGTGCCACTATCTTTGCAGAGCATACGAGTGAAGATTCTGGGTTATTACTCTTCAATAATGGCTCTATACCATCGAGAAATCCCCTGGATGCTTTCTGATGCGTCGATTTTGTAGTAAATTCTGTCACGAAAATATCTAGAGATAGCTTTTCAAGAGCCTCGTCGTCGGTTTCTGATGACCACCAGGAAGTTGACAGAGAGTTAGAAGATTGGTAACCAGACCAGTGACGAAATAATAGAGCGGATTCGTCCTTATATCCAGGGCAATTTCTGCCAGACTTTGTACAGCGTCTGCAGGCCTAGATAATATGGGTGGTAGAGCCCACTGTTAAATCTTCTCTCTGTGATTGAGGCTGTATGACTTACAGGTCGAAGTTCGTCACACTGTGTTAAAGTCAGCTCAAAGGAATCCGCTTATTAGACAAATGAGGAATGAGAATCACCTTCTTCCGCCGCTTTTTGCATTCCGCACATCCACGTGAAACACCGTAATTTACCATTTCAGATCAATTTGCGCGGCCGAAAATAAAGCTTTATCTAACCGATTGAATCAGGCAAATATTGACACATATTTTGAAAGGGCCATTATCAAAAGCACCCGATGTATATTAATTAATAAGCATTGGACGACATATGGAGGTGAAGGGCTCGAAACTCCGCAACAAACTCCGCTGGATCTGATTCCAAGCTCTGTGACTGGTCAATGAAATGAATATGGGGCGATAAGCTATTATGCCTGGCTTCAGCAAGCACCACCACCATTTTCCCCTTTCGTGGATAGGGTGAGACTACCGGATAGAAGCAGGGGAGCCTAGCAAAAGATGGCTCCTCATGCTGTCGGTCCTACCGTAGAAAATGGCGGGAGATCTTGGCGCGCGATTAACCAAGTATAATTGCACAGGCTGAATAAATTTTAACCAATCTGATATGTAGAGCCTTAGCTGCTATCGTCTTCGATTAGATTACTTGCCATATTGCACACCCTGGCGACAAGGAAAACTTCATCAGTACATCCATTAAATAATATATGTGGTATCAATACTTCTTACTCTAATATTAATGCTAATAAGTAATTACTTTTCCAACTTCTCTATGCCTCAACTGTCCATCTATGTGAAATTAAGGAACAGTCTATATGAAAGAAATGCAAACAAATAGATGCGGCTGATTTTAGCAACTTGTGTTTAAAGCCACCTAGGCCTCAGCGAAGCGGCTACGAGCGCGCAAGCTTGGCCCAAATTTCCAAAGTCCAAACAGCAAGATGCAGCATACGATGTCCAAAAATGCAAGCAAAGATACTCCCCAGTGGATTCCCATATTTACAAACATTGGCCGCGAGAACATAATCGCACCCGCCGCCAGAGTCGAACGAGCAAAGTCATTCGCAGCGAATAGCGAGGCAGAATATTTCGGATAGGTGAAAGCCACGTATTGTAGCATGCAGACAATAATTGTGAATGTTCCAACAATAGATAACGATAACCCTATAATAGGGGCAATCCAGTGAACGCTAGGGCGAGATGTCCATGCTATTGTCATTAAACAAGACATATTAGTATAATACCATTGAAACGATGCGCCTTGGAATGACATACCGAAAAGGAACAGGCCGACAGGAAGCCAAAAACACGCGAACAGCGCCGGAACCAAGCGATTTTCTGGAATTCCGAATGCTTTGAACCCTTCAGTTCTAAAAGGCTTGACTACCTGGAAGTGCCACGAAACCACGCACAGGGTAGCAGCCACAAACAGCCCTGGAAAGACTCCCAAAAATGGTAGCCCAGAGAGCGTGAATTTGAAGTCGTATACACCTGAAAAAACAAGAGGGAAAGCTTCGAAAAAAGAATAGAAAATGGCGTAGACAAGACTGGTATAGATGGTGGAGAAGAGCACGGAAGGATCAAGAGCGTTGATTTCGACCGGCTTAATTATGGCATTGTATAGAACATCTTTCATCGTCATCTGTTGCTTTGTTTGGTCGATTTCTGATTGTGAGCGGTATCGATCGTTGCCAGTTATTTTCCGTAATCGCTGTGCTCTGTAATAAAGGATCGTGGCCGACGAGGTTTCAGGTAGAAAAAAGAAGAAACCCAAAAGAATAGGAGCACTAAGCCACAGCATCTCCCAGGATACCCAATGCCATCCTTCGACAGGGGCACTAAAGTTCGAGATTACAGGTGCGAGAGCAGGGCCAAATACAGCTAAACAAACATATTTTGTCAGTTTCTGAATCCAATTTCTTGTATGCGCAAGACATAGGACATACTGGCTCCGCCCCAAATCACCAACAGGTAAGGCACATGAATAAGTGGATACTAAATCCAGGTTAGTTAAGAGTCCATGGTTTAGGTCGGTATGAGGAGACGATCTTACAACATCGGCAAATGAAGCACCTCCAGTGGCAAGGCATGGCGCACCTATTCATCAACTACGTTAATATCTTCTACACTAAGAGCAGCCATTTGTAACTTACCGAAAAATCCTGTCAAAAAGCGAAGAACAACAAATCCAGCAAAGTTATCCACAAGGGATGCTGGGACCCAAAGTACTGTAAAGATGAAGAGCGTGATTATGTATGGGGGATTTCGACCAATCGCAGCAATTCTGGAGACTATTTAGTTTCGGAAGTTTTCGATCACCGGGAGGTTCGGAGATTCTTACTCGCTCAATGGAGAAAATATCATAGCACCAAAGCCATCTGCATTAGTCTATAGTTAGCAGCCGAGAGATGATGCAAGCACAGATTGATCTACTAACATCCAAAAACATATAAAGCGAGGGCTAAAGAAGAAACCTCGATGCTGATGCCGTATCTTTCTACTACCTCAGGTACTGCACCGATATAGATAGAAGAGCCGAAATACACAGCAAAAGAATAGATGCTTGTGAAATTAGTATTCAGTTTGACAGGCAATTTTGTGGGCCGTATCTACCATATTTGGAAAGCTATAAAGCCTTTTCGAAGCGCAGTCCAGTTTTGCGGGTTCTCGGGATCATCTAAGATCTTGTTAGTTGTGCCGAAAAGATCACTTTTTCCCCCCTAATATTCATGCTCCAAAGCAAATTCATTATGCTGATATGACTAGGGAATATTACCAGTGGTGTACCAATCAACCAATATTGTCCCATTGCTTGTAGTTGTTGGTTTAATAGGGCGGCTTTCTGTTCTCTGGACTTCACTATGACTCTGCATAGTCATGACCCTCTCGATCGGATTGTCTGATTGGCCATTTTCCACGTCGTTGGTTGCTTCGGCAAGTGGAGACTCGGTCGTAGCTCCTTGAGAATTCGTAGTCTCTTCTAGAGTAGTATTCGAAGAGGCGGCCGTAGTGGGAAGTTCTATCTCGTCTTCCTTCTGCAAAGCTTTCGAACCGTAATAGGGGTTTTGGAATCCATCTCGTTCTTCGGCATACTGGAAGTATTTGTTCTTGCTCAGATAGCGGACTAGCTGCCCAAAGGGCGAGTCACGTAACACCTCGTTCATGATTGACCTCTTTTAGATCACTGAGTGTTGAAGAAGCAATTGCTAAAGACATGAAGAGTGTACTTTGCCATTATATGTCTTCTTGTCTATGCTGCAACTCTAGCGCGCAGCTAAGTGTAAGTAGCTAGCATGTGTTTCTTCATATTTCGGCTTATAAATTTCAATCTACGAGATGATTTCTAAGTAGATTCTGGCATCATCATAATTAAATTTATAAGCTTTAATTGGCATTTAACAAATTTGAAGCGTCAACTGGGAATGTCAGATTCGTTTTCCGCGGAGACTAATTTGGGGCGAAATTTAGCGCAATCTCAAAACTTTCCTATTTCGGACAATCCTCTGCTCAAGCCTCTTAACGAAGCCTTGCCCAAAGTGTAGGCAGCAAATCACGTCGCCAAGATCTCAGCTCGTATCCTCTGCTCGGCTGTCGCGGTGGAGTATCCTGCTTACCTTATGCCTGAAGCATAGGATTACTGATCCCTTGGTATGCAGGGCGGGTAGGATGAAAACGCGGCAGATATAGCTTCATTATTGCGCTGTCGCCACTATTTGCGTCTAAAACAGCAACTGCATGGGTACTTTGTTGGGTTCTCATAAGTCAATAGGCAACAAGCTCGCGTTGTCTATTTGCTGACTCACATCAAGAGGCTCCATTTAAGTCTCTTTAATCTTTTCTAGCTCAGCGTTGACGCTAGATTATGTTATACCATGATACCTACATGCTGGTACGAGAAGGATTTTTATTTATTGGGTCTTTTAGGATATGAGCGCACTGTTAGGATCTGGTCCTTCATAACAAGTTGATGTTTTATAAACAGCTTGTTCTGTTATGGTGATTGTTGTGATTGCGATATTAGCTTAACATTTTGTTCTACTTGGCGTGATTTTGTGATAGACTATCACAGGCAATCTGCTGTGTTGAGCAGTAAGCGAGTTACCCTGTGTAGCTACTGATATCTATCAGTATAAATTGTCATGCGCATTGCTTCTAGGTACTTATTGTCCTTAATGATGAGGTATAGTAGCTCGTAGCTGCTTGGTCAGCAATAATAGTCTAGATGTTATCATCCTAGCTGCTTGTGCCTATATGTAAAAGGCTGTCATTAGCCATTAGGTAATTGTACCGGTTTAACTTTTTTCTTGGCTTTTTCTTAGTCTCTTTAACGTTCTCTAAAAACAGAAATAACGCATAACATATTGATAAGAGTATACAGCGCAGTAGTGTATTCCTTCGTAAGCCTTTGTACAAAGATCCTTGACAGTTCAAGCCATCTCCAAATGCTAATAAAACCAATGAGTACCTAGCTTTAAAATATCTGCTAAGCCCTGGATTCTTGTGGTAATTTTATTATGTATTAGCAATTTAGGAATATAGGTGCTCGATCCAGCCGCCGCATTGCCCATTGCTAGCGGGACTAGCCTTCCTGACTGAGCTAATATTCTAACCTGCAAAGCTATGGATAATTTGATTGCCTCCTCCTATTATCATATGTTATAGCTAGGATTAAAAGGATAACCTAGAAATTAAACGCATCCATAGATGGTCCATAGATGCAGATTTCGTTTTGCCTTGTCTTAATGAGCTTACGTTGCAGCGACGAGAAAGATCTAGTAGAACAAGCTGCAAAGCCAATTGATCCATTTTCCCGTCATAATAAGTGATGAAACGCGCGCTGTTCGGGTACCGGGTGTGTTGCTAAATGCAGACTACCTGCTTAGACCGAAAGCAGCAAAGGATTTGCTCGGATGGCGTCCCAAAGCTCCTGTAGAGTTCGGCTGTGAGGCGCAGGGCTGGTTGGCTGTGCGGCAAAATCGGCAACAAACTATTATTTCACTGGCTTATAATAGCACACTTTTATCAGCGGTGACAGTTTTACGCTTCGCCGAGTTGAACTTCCTAATTGGAAATGAGATAAAACGACTTAATGATGAACTTGATATCTATTATAACATCCCGGAGGCGAGTTTGTGAGGTGGATCATCGCACAAGAGCCTTAGCGAAAGATGAAATTTATGTATTGGAAGCTAGGTTGTCCCCACCTATGAGGTATGAGACTTAATCTCAGTAGGAAGCAGCAGGGTATACTGAATAACAAAATTGGATAATGCAGCGCCACCAAATGCCACTGTAGTGCTGCAGGGTATGGGGGAGACAGTGTACACAAACGGGGCTACCGTTGAACAGATCAACGAGGCAATCGCAAGTGCCCACAATGTCTTTCCGAATTTTTGCTCAGATGCAAAGATAGTAATGATGATGCTGAGATATTGCAGGATGCAGGTTTGTATGAGGAACCAATGGCCACCATCCATCAGCTTACCCGCATCCATCGACGACTTGAGCCAGCCGGGGATGCCCAAGGCACCAGAAGCAAAAGTTATTACGCCGACCCAGAAGCCAAGTCTACTAAATATAGATTTTGCCTACCGTTCTATTAGTCTCATACCTAAGATCTGTGCAATAGAAAGGGTTCCATACCTCAGTCATAGATGCCGGTTGGCCTTTCCAGGTCCCGTATTTGGGGTTGTTAGGGGTCTTTTCTTGGAACAGGGGCCGAGAGATTTTATTTGCTGAGGGTAACGCTTCAGCCATCGCTTTGTTGATTTCCGTGCCGATATGGAAATTTCTCAACCCAAGTCCGGCATATTCGTTTGTAAATGCGAAATCAATGGTACTGTCCAAGAATTCGACTTTGGCCACCATATCTTGCCATTGTTCGGTGGTGTATATATCTCTTGGACTGGCCCATACCCTGGTTAACAGACCAGGAAGATCTTTTGTTGTCTCATTGAGGTTTGAAACCCAACTGGTCCAAGGCGGTTTATTATTATACCTCGTCTCAGGTGATTCGGATAGATAATTCAATACTGGGCCCCAGATGGTTTCTATAAAAGTGACACAGGCTAGCGCTCTCGAGATAGTTGTCATGGCGTCTGCATGATCAGTTGCCTGCTTAATTTCGAACACTTTGGTTTTGTATGTTGTTATATGCGTCTCAAAAGTATTCATTTCGTCTTCGTTGACTGTAGTAGGATGGCCTGCCAACCTGATAAACATCCTGCATGCATGGGAGAAGCTACTGTCTATCTTCAAGCTCAAATTGTACATGTCTTCGCAGAGTATACATGGCTTGGCTCGCGTTTCTTGTTCCGTTGGGTCTGCGTCAACGTTAGAAGGAGCACAATTCTAAGAAGGGTTAAGTTGGCGTACTTAGAGTTCTCAAGGCGTCAACAAATGGATATGCTGCACTGCTTGAGCGTCCAACAGCCGCGGATGGTCGCTTATTTCGGAGCATAGTGGCGCAATGGTAGTGGTCGTGGTTAACAACGTGGAATGTAGGGGAAAATGCTGGAGTGAGAGTTAAAAGTTGTTCCTATTCGTGTCAAGTAGTCAAGAGATGAAAAGTAGAAGACCGTAGGAAGGTTTAATAGCTGGTTCTGGGGCTCATGAGCGGCTCAGATCAAGGCGAAGCCGGCTGTGCATGATCGACTAGTGGTCAAATCCAACATCTCCGATTCTACCCTCTCCAGAGTGGATCTGAAGAACAAAGTGAGGCGAATATACTCGGGAAAGCGTGCAACTGCAAGCAAAGGGTTCTTAGTTTCTCACTAAGAGAGTAGTACCAGCGATGATATGAAGACTGTGGTTTGATACGCCTGGCTATTAAATGGTAACTGCCCCTTATCACAGAAAACGAATTCGATATTCACAGAAGAATGATAGAGATACTCATCTTAGCACTAATCGGCAATTCTCATCATCTCCTGGCTGCTTCCTAGAAGCTACGCCCCCTTCACTCATCTTATCAAATGGCACTATGACATCACAGATAAGAGTAAACTTAGCATTTTAAAGATTGTGGCTTGAAGTTATTGGTGGCGGAGCAGCTGGGCTGTCAGTTGATGCTTGTGCAAATCAGAAGCAATCGAGAGGGGTCCTAGAAGCGACTAAGTCCTGTCACAGGGTCGAACGCCACACACGTAAAATCTGCTGCCCAGGCCATAACATTCTTTGTCCAGAGTCGCCGAAAGGAGTGATGCACTGATAGAGCAAGCAAATATTTTGTAATTGCTGTGTGTCATGAAGTTCTAGATACCAAGGCTAGAAGCTCTGGATCTACTGAATAGTCTCTCTGTCTGTGTCAAAGCATCTACGGAGTATCTTGTCCAAGGACTCCTTCAATAGCTGTTGGAGGCCGCTCTGAAATGTATACCAATGAGGAATTTGAGCGATTTGAAGTAATTAGAAATAGAGCTATTGACCTCTTTTAAACTAACCGTCAATGGGCATCAGAAGTGTGAAAGCACTCCATAGCTACTCTATTTATCACGGGCTATCCCGATTCACGGTGAGGCTGAGATAACCTGCGAGGTCTTGAAAGAAGCACTGAGTGAAGCCTCTGAAGCCTTCTGAGGTAAAACTTTGTTTTTAATCAGTGCGGCTCAGCGTCCGGGAGCCTGTGGGAGAAGGGGGGGGGGGGATGAGTAACCAAATATGGCGGAGGTTAGATAGGCCACGCGGCCCTCTTCGAGCAGTATAATATCCTAGTCGTGTCTCATGACAGATCAGATAAACTGTCATCGATTACCTTAGAGCACTTGAGTAGAAAGTTTTCTCTTTCGCTAAATACCAGCGGTTTGTCTTAGTTGAACACTTTCCTTCCATCCTGGATAGTCACACTCGGGTTCAACATGGCCGAACTCGTCACTGAGCGTTCGTTCACGTTCACGTTCACTTTCAACAAAGAGAAAGGATACACAATAAAAATAAAAGATCCACGCAGTTTAATGATCGTTGCAGGCACCGGTATTATCTTAGTAGCTATCGGAGCAGGCGGTAAGTTTGCGATAATGTTTGCTACACTAGAGCCATCGCTCATATTACATGCCCAGTTGTTGTCTACGCTATTCAAAATGCGGGACTGGCTCTTCAACTCATTGAAGCTCTCCGGGGGGCGCAAACAGGATTGCCGAACCTCGCTGGTACTATCTTTCAGTCCATCGCCGCAGATGGCCCCCAAGCAGCAGCGCTTAAACTGGCCCTCAGGAACGGTATGGTGTCCAGCACAGTTGCCTTGACCATGCTGCGTGCTGGTACGCTCACAGTGGGAGCCACCGCCGCCGGTGCAGGAGTTATTACTCCAGCTGCGATGATAGGCAATGTCAGTGCCTCAGCGCAACTATTGTTCTGGTGTGGTGTTGGTGTTGCTGGAGTTTCAACCGCTGTAGTTGGTGTGTCTCTTGTTGGCTATGCAGGGTATCGTTGGTGGTACGACAAGTCTGTGGAGGAGGAGCAAGTGCAGGATAAAGTTGAAAGGTTGCTGCTTCCGGATTGACAACACAGCAACGAGCCGTGGGAAAAACAGTCTTTACCAACATATCTTATTTTGACAACATAGCAACGACCGTAGAAAGAGTCTTTACCAATATATTTTAACCTTGCAGTAGTATAATATAACTTCTGGAGAAGTCTCATCGTTAGACCCTCTTCAGTGAACTTGACCATCTCTCTGTGTTTAGCTTTTGCGCCAATCAAGGCATCGTAGAAGACAGCCGGTAAAGAGCAATAGCCAGGCAAATAATAATGCTGGAAGCTAGTTCCCACCTTATCTCACTAAATTTGGCATATCTAGCTTAGTACAAGCTTTTTACTAGCATTTTTACCATTTCATGCCACCCCCAGTGGCTAAGAGAGCTCTCCCTTAAAAGAGTCTGCCAAGCCATGGATAGCGATTTCTTCCGTGGTTGATACCATATAATTTTATTAGGTACAAGTAATTTGGGAACATAATTAGATTATAAACTCGTTGTTATACGGTCCACCTATATCAACTTACGCTTAAATACGCCGGGCGAAGTTAACATTTTGCATTTCGCATATAGAGTGACATGATATAGCCGTCTTTATATTTCGAGCTTTATCTAGTGCTTGTCATTATCTTGGATGTAAATATGTGCCTGATTTCAAAACCATCACTACGTATATGACTTTAATAGAAGTCATTATGGATAATAATTGGTGTTGGTTGAATGGATCGGTAAGATCATAATACAGCGTAGCTTGCTGTGTGATGACGTGAGACTGTGTTTTCATGCTTCTTTTTTGAGTGCTTATTAGAGCACTAATAGATCATGTTGTCATATGTCGTTTTCGATGGTAAATATTTGTTTTTTCGATTAGTATTATAGGTCGATTGGTATTGCACCATATATATAAAATTGGGATACTAGAATATTGTATTTTGTCAAGAACAACTAAGACGCTTATTTATGCCCTGCTATATGTTTCATAGTATAACCTACGGGAACCGATGATAACGCCATTTTGGAAAAAAGGAATTACTCTGGAGACCAAATTATAACTTGGCAAAAAGGCCCTTGGTTGCTCCCTTGCCTAGCTGTACCAGAGTACTCTTTATCCGCATATACGCCATGATACCCTCGAAACCATTTTCAACACCGACACCACTCATCTTCCACCCGCCTACCGGCATCTCAGCCGGAGACTCTCCCCAGGTGTTGATCCAGGTAATACCAGCTTGCAGCTCTCGAATAACGTTCTGCGCCAGACTCAGATCAGTAGCAACAACTCCAGCAGCTAGGCCAGTTTCCGTGTCGTTTGCGCGTCGGATCAATTCTGGGAGCCACTCCTCCTGTGACCTGCCCTGTGTCTTATATGGCAAGATTGACATAACGGGACCAAAGATCTCTTCGCGCACAATGCGCATACCATCCGTGCAGTTGGTGAAGATGACAGGTGGGACCCAGTATCCATTGGGGGTAGGCTTATTCTTCTGCGCATCAACCGCGCCGTCGTATAGAACCTTTGCCTTATCAACTTCCTTGCCGTGTTTAATATACATGTTGACCTTGTCGCGCTGAGCGGCGCTGACAACTGGACCGAAATTCGTCGTTTCGTCTTGTGGCAGGCCCATGCGGATGCCCTCGCGGCAACGCTTGATAAGAGCTTTCTCCACGCGTGATAGTAGGGTATCGGGGATAAAGACTCGCGTGCCGTTTGTGCAAACTTGACCAGTGGAGAAGAAATTGGCTGCCATGGCGATGTCGGCTGCCTCGTCGACATCAGCGTCTGGGAGAACCACAACAGGACTCTTGCCGCCGAGCTCCATCGTAACGCTCTTCATGCCCTTGGAGGCCTCGCTGGCTACTTTGCTGCCTGTGCTGACCTGGCCCGTGAAGCTGACCTTTGCGATACCCTCGTGGGCGACAAGCGGAGCTCCAACTCTGGGGCCATCGCCATAGACGACATTGAAAACACCGGGTGGCATCCCAGCTTCGATGTAGATCTCAGCCAGAGTATTGCCGTGAAGAGGTGTTACTTCACTGGGCTTGTAGACCATGCAGTTTCCTGCTGCCAGGCACGCCGCAGATTTCCACAAAGCGATCTGAATGGGGTAGTTCCAAGCGCCAATGCCGGCGCAAACACCCAGAGGCTCGTGGCTGGTAAGAACGTAGGCATCTGGTCTCAGCGAGGTGTGCTGTCCGGGCTGGCTGTTGGCAATGAAGTGCGCGTAGTACTCCAAGACATCAGCCCCAGTGACTACATCGACCGTTGAAGTCTCAGACCAAGCCTTGCCAGTATCCAGCATCTCCGTACGGGCAAGCGCCTCGTTACGTTCTCGCAGGATAGCGGCGGCGCGGAGGAGGATGGCAGCTCGCTTTGGAGCAGGCGTCTGCGACCATATTGGGAAAGCCTTCTGAGCAGAAGAGACGGCGTCGTTGAGCTGGGAGGCTGTTGTGGTGTAGATTGTCGCCAATGGCTTGGCAGTGCTGGGGTCGAGAGACTGAAAGGTCTGCGATCCAGAGGATTGCGGTTGTGCCTTTCCAGAGTGGAAGGTATGGATCTCTTTGGAGAAGGTCATGATGGAAGTCCTTTGGTGTTGACGCGACAGCTCCGTCTATTCCTAGAGATCAGATCAGATCAGTCCTAACCAGCCCAGTATCGGAGTTGGTTTGATGGTGTTGAAGCTGAAAATCAGAAGCCGGACAGTGACGTATGTCGATCTTGCCTCCTAGCAGCATCACTAGGACAGTGGAATTCCGCGACTAATTGCTACCTCCTTAGCGGTAGGCATACGGCGCCAAGCAACTCCACAGTGATGTAGCAAATCTTCAACGCCCGCTATTACGAGGTACATACTGTATGAACCGTGGCAAACCGGACTCGCCTGTCAGTTTGTATAGTAAAAAGATACTTGACACTGCCTCTTCCTGCCGCTGCTACTGCTTGTCTCACCTGCCAGGGACCACCACGCCGCTTGCATTACTAGCATGTGGAGTCCTCAGCGCCGTGTCTGGGGCCAAGAGGCGGCCAAGACGCTCTCTCATACACGCTACTGTCGGCCGTGAGAGCGTTTACCTGCATTCGGCAACCAGGCAGAAGACAGGCATGACAGGGAGAGAAAAATCCAAGTAATAATGAGCAGAGAAGCCACTGCCTACGTCACTGATGGAGCAGTGAGAGATACAACCCGGTCCGGCCTTTGTGGGGCTTCCCCCGTGTTATTACAACGGCTCGGCTTGGCGGTGGAGGCTGCGCAAAGTCGACTGCGGAAGATGCGAAAGAGAGAATCTGATATGTGATGGTATCTATTTTTTAATTTTCCGTCTATCGAATATTGAGTTTAGGGTGCCGTGTTAGAACACCTTTGTATTGTAGAGGCAGATGTTAGAGTGATTGTGCCTATATAATTGAATGCAGCACCGAGACAGATCCCGCCACGATTAGCGACGATGAAATCGTGCATTATTTTCCTTGTTCCAATACGACTAATGCGCTAAAGAATAGCGGCACAGCGGCCTATCAAGTCACCGCAATGGCCAGCTGAAAATGACAAGAAGAGGGGCCCTCGACAGCGATACGAGCCAGGAAATGTCTCAAGAAAAGACCTATGGCCACCGCTAGAATAATTGTTCCGATTCCCTTCGGCCAAGAGCTCGATTCGATGCAAGCAGCAGCCAATTCTGCGATTCGTGGCGTGTCACTGGAGAAACTTGGAGCATGTACTCTACACCAAGTTCCCCTCGGTGGAGTACTTAGCCCGCCCTGTTCAGCCCCTGTCGTGAAGCTGTCCAATCAGCTTACACTTTATTGTCCGGATCAACTTAGCCCCGTCCTGGTTGCCCGTTAAATCTCCACTCCGCCCTCTCGGCCTCTTCCTCAAACGCCTCCAACAAGTGAAGATCATCGCCAGGCCAGCGCTCAAAATGGCTTCTAAGCAGCAGAACCACATGCTAGACCCCGCAATCGAGGCGAGTGGCCCAGCCAGAATCCTCGCAGATGTCACTCTGGGAACACTGTGAGCCACTGTGTGCTCCAACCAACCAACTAACAGCCTACTGTGGAATTGCTGACAGGGGGATTAGACCGAATCCCACACCATGTGCTTTTGACGTCATGCGGCAATGGTGTACTGTAGCAAGACGCTTTGTGGTGCATTGGTGCCATTCTATGTTGGAAAGGAACCCTGAAGATCGATTCTACTGGTAAACATCGGTGAGAATTTTTGCGATTTTTTTTAATTAGAGAGATAGTTTCCCCCCTTTTGCCCCGAGACTACAAACTATCTGCTGATTTCGAACTCCACACCGCAAACAACAAGGCGAGCCGTGCTTTGCCTCGACGGCGCCGTTAGCGTCAATGGCTCAGCCGTATTCACGCCGCAATCATGGCCTTGGAGAAAGTATACAGGCACAGCTTTGGGGCTGACTCGTTTCGTATTCTTTATATATCTTGGGGTCCCTCTCCTTGGTGTATTGCTTCTTGCTTTGCTTCTGCTGCTTTACGCTTACACTTTCCTCCTCGGAGCTACTGATTCTGCTGGGTCCAGACGTCTTCTACTGAAACCTTCGCTGAGCGAACGAATAGACGATACATAAATTGTCTTTTCCACCTTTGTGAATAGCTCTTCAACTAGTGTTCATACTGGCGTTTTAAGATTTCAAGGGGACAACCGTAGTCTCCAAGCCTCTTTTGTAGCCAGAGCAAACTATTTAAGCCAGGCCACCCAGCAAGACACACAGATTCTTATTATTCTTGCTCTGTTCATACCACCACGATACCAGTCATGACGACCCGATCGCTTCCCGACAACAGCAGCTCTGCCTTCGACTACATCATCGTCGGCGGAGGCACCGCTGGCTGTGTGATTGCGTCTCGACTCTCTTCCTATCTTCCTGAGCGCCGTATCCTCCTCATCGAGGCCGGTCCCTCTGATTTCAACCTCAACCATGTCCTTAACCTGCGAGAGTGGCTGACTCTGCTTGGAGGCGAGCTAGACTACGACTACGGCACAACAGAGCAGCCCATGGGTAACAGCCATATCCGTCACTCTCGTGCCAAGGTCCTTGGAGGTTGCTCTTCCCACAACACATTAATCTCTTTCCGTCCTTTCCGCCATGATATGGACCGCTGGGTTGCTCAGGGCTGCAAGGGCTGGACCTTCGAGAATGTCACTCGACACATTGACAATCTGCGCAACACTTTCCAGCCAGTGCATGCTCGTCACCGCAATCAGCTGTGCAAGGACTGGGTTCAAGCTTGTTCCTCTGCTCTCGACATTCCCGTCATCCACGATTTCAATCACGAGATTCGCGAGAATGGCCAGCTAACCCAGGGTGCTGGCTTCTTTAATGTCTCCTACAACCCCGATAACGGCCGACGAAGCAGCGCATCCGTCGCTTACATCCACCCTATTCTTCGAGGCGAAGAGAGACGACCAAATCTGACTATTTTGACCGAGGCCCACGTCTCCAAAGTCTTGGTGGAAAACGATGTTGCCAGCGGCATTGCTCTTCACCTGGCGGGTGGCCAAAAGGTGGTACTCAAGCCTCGAAATGAGATCATCCTTTGCGCTGGCGCTGTTGATACACCCCGCCTAATGCTTCACTCTGGTCTTGGCCCGCGCTCACAGCTTGAGAACCTGGGAATTTCCGTTGTCAAGGATATCCCCGGAGTTGGCGAAAACCTGCTTGACCACCCAGAGACCATCATCATGTGGGAGCTGAAGAAGCCTGTCCCCCCCAACCAGACCACCATGGATTCTGATGCTGGTGTTTTCATTCGACGCGAACCCACCAACGCTGCAGGCAATGACGGAGACTCTGCCGACATCATGATGCACTGCTACCAGATTCCCTTCACTCTCAACACCGAGCGTCTGGGTTATCGCACCATCCCTGACGGTTATGCATTCTGCATGACTCCCAACATTCCCCGACCGAGATCTCGCGGTCGCATCTACCTGACTTCTGCAGACCCCGCTGTCAAGCCTGCCCTGGATTTCCGCTACTTCACTGACCCCGAAGGCTACGACGCTGCCACTTTCGTTGCTGGCATCAAGGCTGCCCGTAAAGTCGCTCAGCAAAGTCCCTTCAAAGAGTGGCTGAAGGAAGAGGTTGCTCCCGGCCCCAAGGTGCAGACGGATGAGCAGATCAGCGAATACGCTCGCCGCGCCGCTCATACTGTCTACCACCCTGCAGGCACTACCAAGATGGGTGATGTAACCAAGGACGAGGCCGCGGTTGTGGACCACGAGCTAAAGGTTCGAGGGATCAAGAAATTGCGCATTGCTGACGCCGGTGTATTCCCCGAGATGCCCTCCATCAACCCCATGCTGACGGTGCTGGCCATTGGTGAGCGAGCAGCTGAGCTGATTGCCATGGAGGAGGGCTGGAAGCCCAAGACTTCAAGACTATAGACGAAATGCCTCATACATTTTTCTTGGAAATAGCTGAGCTGGGATTGGCGCATAGATTTCCATCTTTTACTTGGTTTACAAAAAGGATAAGGCGTGCTTCGCCTGGATATTGCACCACCTTAAACTTGACGACGCGACGAAAACGTGTCGTCACTTGTATATTTTATTTGATAGTTTATACGATAACGATATCCACGTAGTTTGAAGATTTATAAAAGTTGATTTGCTCATATCTTTTTGAACTCTCTCTAAGTGCTAGATGTTATGATTATGTAGTTTTGTGTAGTTTTGTGAGGGAATGATTCGATGTGCTGTACACAGTACTCCGGGACCGATACAAGTGACATTATACTTGGGAGGCGATTAAAGTAACTGTGCCTCAAATTCTCATTGTAAACACTAAAATTGCATTTAAGAGCTGGGCCTCGGTTATTTAAGATGCTCGCCCTTGTTTTCCTTTTCTTTTGTAACTTTGAACAACAATTCTTGCCAACTGGCTTTTCGGCGTTAAATGTACTACCAAAATAAATCGTTTTTAGTTTTCCTTGTATATCTACCTGGGTACACATTGTCTATGTACATGCCCAGAATATCATAGTATCTATTGGATACTTCTAATCTCCCATGTCGAAGCCCACGCCGCCATCTCTACATCGTCTTCATCATCCAATTGCTCCAATTGCGAAACAATACTTGCTACTAGACTGATTGCTCCCGTATCAGATAGCCGTTCTTGGGATCCGAATACGCCAATGTCTAAACTCTTTCCTTGTATAGATGCTTCGATATCTATCGCCGCCTGGATGAAGAAAAAATATTAGTATACATCTTCGAAGCTGACAATAATTGAGGGAGATTAATACTTACGGGGAATGCGTCTCTAACGGGGTTGTTTAATATGCAGGGATGAGAAACCGCCTCTTCCTCGTTGCCATTCACCAAAGTTTCCAGAGTATCATCTTCACTTTGCAGTGGTAGAAGCTTAACATCTGCCGAATCTCCATTTGGTGTCTCTGATGAAGCACCGGGAAGGCTAAGGAAGTTAACAAATGAAGTCACCGTAACGCCTGTCCACGCAGCAACTTCCCACAAACCGACGTCAGCACGACCCTCTGCAGATATAAGGTGGATATCGTCTTGTATCGAGCTAGCAACTTCTAGAAGAGGGTCCCCGCGCGCCACTTCAACTCTTAAAGGAATAAGGTTAAGCGTGGGGTATATCGGTGGAAGAGCCTCGTCAGATCGATTGGCGAGGTAAATGCCGAATACGATAGACTTTTTGCGTTCGTCGCCTGCGTCTCCACCGCTCTCTTGTGCAAGCGTTTTGGCATATGCGGCGAAGAATAGTGCTTGCAAGCTGATACCCCTTTCCTTAGCCGCCGTAAGGAAATGCGTGATGTCTAATACTGCAGATTGTTGCAGATGCGATACTCTTCGTTTGCCTGCCATGATTGGGGCTGAATCGCCGCCATCTGTTGAGCAACCATTCAGATACGCTGTCCAAAATGCTCTGCGCGATTGTCGGGAGTCTTCAAGCGTTGGTTGAACAGTATATCGAGACCACTCTGTGATGCTCTCGTCGTGTTCAATCATTCTTCCTCCAACGAGTTTCGATAACTGGTGCAGTACTTCTTGGATGCTAATTCCGTCGTAGAGAGCGTGGTGAATTTTCAGTCTGATAGCTATTTGGCCGCCATTTTCTCCGTTTAGTGGAGCGACATGAAGTTTCACCATAGGCTTAATCGTAGCATCGTCGACAGATTGGTAGCCCACCTTGAGAATAGCCTGCAAGAAGGGCTGTTGAGGGGAATTGGTTGCAATGAAAACTGTTCGCAGAATTGGTGTTTGAGCGACTAAACGTTGCCAGGCCGAAAGCACCTCTTCCATGCCAGTAGCTCCTTCGACGATATACTTGAATTCTGGGTAAAAGACAATTCCCTCTGCGTTTTGCCATGCACTAATCATGTAGACTTGCATAGGCAATGCTGGCAGTACTGCTTCTATACTTTCTTTGGAAATATTAGCGCTAGAAAGGATCGAATCAATATCAACATCTTCTGCGGGAGTCCACGTCAATTCTTTGGGCTTGGGTCGATCGCCGTTTGTTAGAAGAGGAGTGGCAAGTCGACCCATTTGACTAATACTTGTAGCTCTAATGAGATCTCTGGGATTGAGATATATGCCCTCTTTGCGCAAGAGAGACGATACTTTAATCGCACTGATAGAGTCCAAGCCCAGGTGGTAAAGATTGCTCTCAGGTCTGATGGAGTCTTCTGGAATATCTGAGACGTAGCTGAGCACTTTTCGAACCACTAAGGAAGTCTCGCCAAGTCCCTTCTCTTCATAACCATTAACCTCATTTTCTTTGTCGTCATTGTCAATTTGAACAATATCTTCTTGACTTGAGATGGAGACATGTGGTAGCCCACCGATCGAGACACCATTATCTTGGAAGGAGAGAATCTCGGGCTCGTCCGAGCTCGTTAGAAATTCGAGAACCTGGTTCAAATCTTCGAGTAATTTATCAACGCCGTCTTTGGAAACATATTGAGACTGGCAAGCCGTTCGCCAGACAAGCACATCATCCATAACCTCGGCCTCAACACTAACAGGGTAATCAACAGCCGATACGCCGTCGACAGATCTCAGCAAAGGATCCTCAGACGAGCTGTACGGAGACTTTTGAAGCATAAAAAGCGTATTGAATAATTCACCGCTGGATAGCTGTATCGTATTTTGGATCTTCCTTAGCGGATACGCTTGATAAGCTCGGATATCCGCCATGTTGTCTTCAAGGTACCTCAGAAATGATAAAGAGCTTCCATAAAGAATACACCGAAGAGGTACAGTGTTAATCGTAGGAAACATCAAATCTTCAGCTCCTTCAAAGTCTCGTCCAGACATTACAACGCCGAAAGTGACATCGAGGGCTTTCACTCGATGAGCCAGTACGAGAGCCCAGCAGGCTTGGCACAGCACTTGCAAACTAATGCCCTGTTTCTTACAGAATGATAAAATATCAGATGCGGGCTTTTTTGAAGGATATTCCATTCGATGCAGCTTCTCTTCCACGCCATCTTCTCGTAACTCTGAAAGAATGGAGGATGTAACGCCATCGAGATACCCAGTCCAAAATCTATCACCATCTTCTGTGGTTGAGGAGAGTACTCTTTGGAGGAAATGTTTCGCGGATGTTCTTGTTTGTAGTGTCCCATTGAATGCCAGTTCAAGATCCCGATAAAGAAGGCTCAGCGACCATCCATCATACAGAGCATGCGCGATCGAAATGAGAACGAATCTCTGCTCTTTATAACTCACGAACTTGAGCTGGAAGAGAGCATCAGTCCCGTTTTTAATTTTGGGAGCCTTCTTCGCATTCTCAATTAGATTACCGACTTCGACCAGATCCTCCACCTCAATGTGCTCAATCTCATTGCCCCATTGCTTACGCACAATTTGGCAGTATCCCATATCAAGCTGTAAATCGTCGACTTCAAGAAATCCAGTTCGAAGGATCAGCGATTGGCTAATAACTTCTAGAAACGCTTTTTGAAGTTGTTGCACATTGACTCCTGCTTTTATTTCCAGTAGATCATGGTTGAAATACCACTCAAAGTCAGAATGTATCATTCCAGCAGCCATAGATTCTTGGAGTGGAGTCGGTGGTAATACAATCTCTATTTCGTCTGCATTCAGACCGGCATTTAGAGCATACGTCCACAGTTTCTGTTCAATACTGTGAAATCTCTTATCCGTAGCCAATGGCAACTCGCTAGATTGCTCAACTTCGATACAAGATGCCATATTTGCAATGGTTTGTTGACGCATTATTGAAGAAGCGGAAAGCGATATGCCCTTCTGTCTAAGTCTAGCAGAAAGTTGGATGACATCAATGCTGTCCAATCCAAGCTCAAGGACTGTGTTCGCCAATGAGATTTCAAGAGCGTCAATGCCAGAAATCGAAGCAATCTCATCTCTGATTCGAAGCGTTTGATCATTCCACTCAAGCTGTTGCTTGCCAGCTTCAACGTTTGAATGTACAAATCCATTCTGTTTAGCTGGTGCCGCCACACCATTTTGCATAGGCTGAGGAAGTGGCGCATCCGCGGTCATGAGGGCTAAATTTTCTTCTACTTCATCCAAAATTTCCTGCAGCTTTGAGTCGTTTGCTATATGTCCCTGCGCAACAAGAGTAAGCTGGATATCGCCACTCAAAAGCTTTTTCACTTCCAGCGCCAGTGGATAATCAGGATTTAGAGGCCCGTCTTCTATCCTCCATAGCTCAGGTTCATTAATCGCCGCCTGCTGCTCCACCTCAAATACAAAGAGGTTGTCGAATAGTTGGCGCCCGCCAGAACACCATTTCTGGATGCTTTTCAGCGGAACATGCTGAAACGGCAAGATTTCCGTGCTGAATTCGCTACATTTTTGGATGAGTGAAGCCCATGTTTGGCCACCCAGCGTCTTATTGAAAAATGGCAACGTGTTGAAAAGCGGGCCTATTGTATTTTCGATGCCAGCAAGATCAATGGATCTTCCAGAAACAATGAGACCAGTTGTTTGTCCTCCAGAGAAGTACTTTTGGAGTACGCATGTCCATAATGCCATTACAACTGGTTGTAAAGTGACTTTGTGCCTCTTTCGGATACTTTCCAAGGCAGCCCCATCAATAACTCGTATCTGAGAGGCTGCGTTACCGTGTGCAGACGAAAGTTGAAGAGTTGAGGTATTACTCCAGCCAAGAAGATGGTCTTGCCAAAATTGGCGGCAATCATAATGCCGCCACAGAGGGCCATGTGATAATGCATCTATGAAAGTTGTAGTAGAAGAAGCGACAGACTTTCCAGTATAAGAAGATTGTAGCTGCCGTAACATCAGCTCGAAACTGCTTCCATCGTATACTGCATGAAAGATGCGAATAACTAATTTCTTGGAACCTGGGCTCTTCACTAAGAGCGCCTCAACTGGTGTGATAATATGTTCACTGTTTCGCTGCACCCATTCTTCCCAATGGTTATCTAGGAAGGCTATCTCATCTTCACCGTTGCTCACTACTTCTTCAATCCAGCGCAGATTTGGAGCCTTTAACGCAACTTGGATGTAGCCTTCTGCAGTTTTAATAAATGCCGTTCGCAAGATCGATTGAGATGCTACCAGTTGGATCCAAGCAGCCTTTAACTGTTCCTCCACAATGTCGCTTCTGAGGTGGAATACGAAAGAGTTGAAATATGTGCCACGAACTTCATCTGTGACCGACTTCGATATGATACCCTGCTGGAGAGCAGAACAAGGCGCAATGTATTCTATATCGTCTCCTAGTATACTAAGAACACCACAGACAAGCGCTCGGTACCTATGATGGTACGCCTGTATCATTTGTTGCGACTCTTTCACACGACTGTCTTTTTGCGAAAAGGACATGTTCTCATACAGAGCTGTAATCAAGTCCGCAATAACAGGATTTCGCAGCAGAGTAGCAGGTGAGCATGCTACAAATCCGTGATTCTTAAAGGTTGCTGATAATTGTAAAGCGCTGATGGAATCAACTCCAAGGTCAAAGATGCTAGTATCTCCATCAATGCTATCCGAATCTATACCAGTAAAATTAGATATGATTCTGATCACTTTTTGACTTGATTCGTTGTTAATAGACCGAATGGATGCCTTGGATGCGGTCAAGTCCATCAGCTGCTCGTGCGATAAGCTATTGAACAGCTTCTTCAGTTCCTTTGCCTCGACTTTATTATTCGGAGAGAGAGGGATAAATGGCAGAATCAAGAAATATGTAGGAATCATGTAACCAGGAAGTTTGGCTCGGCATGCTTCTTTAGCTTTCATACCGAGGTTATTGTCATCCGTCAGCGGAGCCAAAATTGCCTTGGGCTGCTGCTCGCCAACCAGGAATGACACCAGAACATCTTTGCCACTAGATGCATGTTTGATGACAATTGTTGCAGCATCTTTCACTTCTGAAACGCCAGTGCGAATGACATGATTAATCTCGCCAATCTCTAATCGCTGTCCACGAAGCTTAACTTGATCATCTGCTCGTCCAAGAAAGTCAAAGCAGCCGTCATGCAGAATACGTACGAGATCTCCCGTCCGATAGATCCTCTCGCCAAACTCTGAAAGAGTAGGAAATCTTTCTTCGGTAAGTTCTTCGCGATTGAGGTAACCTTTACCAACGAGCCTTCCAGAGACGCAAAGCTCTCCAACAGCACCACGGAGTACAGGAATTTCTGTACCCTTGCGGAATACGTAAGATCCAACGTTGAGAAATTGCTGTCCGATATTGCTCGGTCGTCCGTTGATGGGAACTCTCTGGTACATAGTAACGCCGATTGTAGCTTCCGTTGGGCCATACGCATTGTATATGACTGACTTTGGTCCCCAGGCGTCTAGAATTTCTTGCTTGAGCTGCTCGCCGCCAGTGATGAACACTCCTTTACACAAACCCGGCACCTCATCTGGATGCGTAAGGCGAGCTAAGCTGGGCGTTAAATCAATATGTGTAATCTCAAGATTATTTATAGACGCAATTAAGTCGTCGAGAATGAGATCTCTTGGTGCTGCGACGACGGTTATTCCGACTGACCAACTCCAGTATTGCTCCAACACAGAGACATCAAAGTGAAGGGCAGCAAACTGCAGCCATCTGGAATCATCGCTCCAATGTCCTTTAAATAATTCTTGGAAGGCCATCATTGCTTGTACACTGTTGTCGTGCGTGATCTCGCACCCCTTGGGCGTCCCGGTTGTGCCAGAAGTGTACAAACAATAGCATGTCGCATCTGGTGTGAATTTCGAACCCAATTCTCGTTTCTCAGCAGACAAACTTTTAATAGACTCCAAGTCGATTTCAATAATCTTTGCATCTGTGCCAAACTCAATATGACTACCGGATGTCTTAAGAAGACACGGCGCCATAGAGTCTCTCAGAATAAATTCCTTTCGATCTTTAGGAGCACTGGGATCAAGGGCTACGAAAGCGCAGCCGGCTTTAAGAATTCCGAGGATGGAAAAGTAGGCCTCTGGGCATTTATCAAAATGAATTGCGACAATGCTTCCCACGGCTGCAATGTCGCTCAGTAAATTGGCCACCCTATTGCCCATCTCGTCAAATTCAGCGTAGGACCACACCTGCTTCACAGGACGTGAGCCATCAAACTTGCCGACAAATTCAAGAGCAGTATCATGTGGATGAGACAAAGCTCTCCTCTCCACAAAGTGATGCAAAAATTGTACAGGTGCAGGCAGCTCTGGTGAAATAGCCGGGGTGATGGCAAACAGTTCAGGCTTCGATTGATAGATTCCATCTTCATCACCTTCCGGCTCAGTAGCAATGTGGATCATTATCGCGTCGAATTGTCTAACCAACAAATCTGCTTGTTCCTCTGGTAAGACGTCGCTGAAGAATGTGATGCAAAGTCGGATCTCATCATTACTCATAGGCTTGACCTCAAGTGACACTGGATAGTCCACAGTCGCATAGTCCTCAACAAGCTTCCAGCGCCTTGTGTTAGAAAGTTCCTTATACAACTTCTGGTAAACCAGAATCGTATCAAACACAGGTCTTGCAGGATGGCCCAGCCACTTTTGGATCTGGGATAAAGGAGCGTACTGGTGCCTATATGCCTCGGTATTGTATTCCATCATCATGCGAACCAATTGAGAATTCGACGGCTGATTCGAAGCAATAATAGGAATCGTATTCATACAAGGGAATGGCACATCCCTCGTCTCGTCTATAGTCCGGCCAGATAGTGTCACCCCAAACACGACAGAGTCCTCGCCCAGGTATGAAGAGAGAGTTCGCGTCCACGCCGCCTGGATAATTGCCTGGATTGATACATTTTGCTGCTTGGTTGCCATTTGCAAGCTTGATAGAGTTATGGTAGACTTGATTTCACGTGAAACCATAACTCTCTTATCTTCCCGGAGCGGTGTCATGACAGGGAAAGTGTTCACCACTGTCACGTCAGCTTTGCTCTGCCAGAAGTCTTGTGTATCACTTCGATGGTTGAAGCTTCTCGATAGAATCCCTGCTATTGCAGGCTCAATACGCTGAATAGAATTGACATCTGGTCTTTCCAATAGCTTAGATAGGTGTTCTAACATCTGGTCCAAGGAATGCGCATCGTAGAGAGCATGGTGTATCAGGATATTCATGGTCAATCTGCTATCCTCCTCTGCCAGTAAAACTCTCCAGGGCGGTAATTGTAGGTTATTCAAAATTATCGTTGATTCTCTCGTTTTCCATTTAGATAAGCTATCTTCCGATATCATATCAGATATAAAATTAATCGAATCAAGTGTTTCCGACCCAGGAGGATATCTCAGCATTGCAAACGAACTATGCGGGCTCTGAATAGCAACAAATCCGGTACGAAGCATGGGATGTTGATCTCGGAGAGATTTCCAAGCTCCAGTCAGATCATCTTTTGAGACATTATTGTCAACTTCGTAAGACAGTAAATTGAGATAATTCTGCCCTTCAGATTGGACAAAGGAAGCAAGCATGGCGCATTGGAGTGGGGTACTGGGAAGAATGGCTTCCACAGCAGCAACATCCGATATCTTGTGCGCTAATTGAGCGGATATTTCCTTCGAAAATTTGTCGAAATCATATCCAGTCATTGTCTGGTTACCATTGGACACTGTAGATATCCTATCCGCCAATCGAGCACAAGTTTGACACTCAATGACATCGGAGGCAGATACCGCAAGGCCTTCCTTTCGAAGCATAGAAGCCACTTGAACTGCATTTATGCTGTCCAGCCCAAGTTGGAATATGCTTGTTTCATGACTAATTTTTTGAATTGGAGTTGCTGAGAGGCTTGAAAGAACCTGGCGAATCTTTGCTTGCAATTCCGTCCATCCCCCATCGCTGTGATAATTCTCTGCCAGTGCAACATGCGCTTTTCTCTTTGGACTGAGCGTACTTAATATGGACAGATACGAAGGCTGTATATCCCCTTTACTCGGCATAGCTGATGAGGGGTGGTCTATAATGGTTCGGAAAAATAGTTTGAAGATTTCAGTAAATGCCAACGCAATATCTGCGCTCACAGCACTCTTGTCATAATGCATATTCACATCCAAGGAGTTCAAATTTGGACGTGGAATAACTTCGCAGACCATCGGAATATCCATTTCTCCATAATCTTCTTCGAGAGACCATAAGCCGGCATCCATATCTTTTGAAGGGTTTTGAAGAAGCAATAACGTATCAAACAGTCCCAAGCCTTCCTTTGTAACGAGTTTCTGGATAGACCTTAGAGGCGAGAACTGAAATCGTTGGAAATCAGAATTGAGACGTTGAAACGATTTGGCGAGATCAATATTGCGAGAAAAGGTAGAAACATCTTGTCTAACAGGAATCGTGTTGAAACAAGGTGCAACTAGCCTGTCCAGTCCTTCGATATCTAAACTACGGCCATTCATCACCAATCCGAAGCAAATGTCTGAAGAATTCGAGCAAACTGCAAGTACATCTGCCCAAGCGGCTTGACACACAGAGAGCAAAGACACTCCGAGGGACCTAAATTGATCTTTTGTCTCATTATACGGTATGTTTAGGCTGTCTTCATACGTGTCTTGAGAGCTTTGGCTAATTGGCAATTTTGAGAAGAGATGGAAAGGCGAATATCCTCGAAAATGAGTTTCCCAGAATCTTTCGGTGCCGTCAGGCAAGCTGAGCGCCTCTTGAAGAAAGGGCAAGTAGGGAACAGGCGGAAGTAGCTCTTGTCCAAGCGCCAACGACTCTATTTCTCTCCAAAGGTTCTCCATTGCCACACCATCGTAGAGTGCATGGTGGCATATGAAAGATAGATACGTAGACTGCTGATGTTGTATAACAGCAAAGGATGATGGCGGTACCTTAGTATCTAAGGGATCAGGAAGGCTAGTCAAGTGCTCTTGAACAGCCCTGTCAAGAGAAGACCCATCAGCGCTAAATGCCTTCCACTGAATAGCCCAATTGTCCAAAACCAGTTGAGCGATTGGAAATTTGACATTGTCAGTGGTAACAAAACACGTTCTGAGAATGCTATGGCGTTTTGTCATCTCATCCCAATAGCTCCTCATCTTATCAACAGGGCCGTGGAGCCGAAGAAGAACTCTATTGTAATAGCTACCATGTCCTTGAGCCAACATTGCTTCCTGAAGGGGAGAGCACGGTAGGACTTCAGCAATAGAATATGGTTCCTGTTGAAAAGTTTCGTAAACATCTTTTACGAAAGATTCAGAAAAGAATTTCACTTGCTTCGTTGAATGGTTGGTCTCTGGTTTCTCATCGAGAAAGCGTGCAAGCTGCGCGACAGAAGGATGCTGTAAGATTGCCGAAATAGGAACCCGGTGATCTATCTGCGAGTTGAATGCGCGAGATACGCCTATTGCAGATATTGAGTCCAGTCCAATTGCCACAAATGGCGTCCATCGACCAATGTCGGACCTAGGTACCTCTAAACTCTGAGCGATGATATCCGCTATCATAATCTCGGTTTTGCTCCATTCAGCATCGTCTTGAGCCACCATAGTATCAGAAACGCTCTCAAGATACCCGTGAGAGAGGCTATCGAAGCAAGACTGCAGCTTCCGTCGATCGACTTTTCCACTAGACGTGAGGGGTATTCGGGAAACAGGTATGATGTATGAAGGTATCATATAAGAGGGTAGTTTTGATAGCATGGCAGAGAATAACGAGCGATGGATCTCGGTATCTGGCTCCAAGGCTTCACAGTTTTCATCACTTATCCTATGCGAAACGGTGTAGAACGAAACCAGTTGGTCAGCTGCACCTTTTTCTCTCCTTAATATCGAAGTTACCGCAGCATAGACAGATGAATTCAGAGTTATCACGCTGTTTATCTCGCTAGCTTCGATTCTTTGACCCCTGAGCTTGAGTTGGTCGTCGATTCGGCCCAATATGATGAGTGACTTGTCTGGAAGCATTCTTCCCATATCTCCAGAGCGGTAAATCAGGCCGTATTCTGGGTGCTCGATGAATTTCTCCGCAGTCAAGCTGGGCATATTGAGATATCCATCAGCTACTTGATCTCCACCAAAGCAAAACTCTCCGATCCAGTCAATTGGAACTGTTGAAAGGTTGTCTGGTTGAAGCACAAACACTGATGTATTGGGAAAACACCAGCCCAAGTGTTCAATATATTCACCGCGCTTCATTCTTTTGACGCTGCAAATATTTGTTGTCTCTGATGGTCCATATCCCTGCCATAGTAGCTCCCCCCAGGTATCAAGAACTGACTGAGTCATAGGTTCTCCTGCTGTAACAAGAAACTCTACATCAGGTACGTTTTTCGGGTCAATCAGCGATGCTACCGTAGGCGTCAAGCTCAGGTGCGTAATTTGGAACTGGCGAATTGAATGCTCTAAATCTTCAAAAAGATTGTCATTGGTAGCAGTGCAGAGACACATACCAGCGTGCCAAGCAAAGAATATCTCAAATACTGAAACATCAAATGCTTGCGAGCAGGCTTGCAACAGCCTAGAAGATTTTCTCTGGGCAGCAGGATATATAGATGCAAGATACGTGATATTGCTAACAATATTCTTCTGACTGACAGCTACTCCCTTTGGTACACCTGTGGTTCCTGAGGTGTAAATCACATAGGCCAGTCTAGATGTGTCTGGTTCTATGTCCAAGTTGTGATTTGGGAAATTCTTCAATGGGGCCGACTCGACGTCCAAGTATTGAACATTAGCTACATCATGAAACTTTTGCAGTGACTCTTCATCTACAACGCACTGCCTTATGCCTCCAGATCTAAAAATCTCCTTCACTCTCTCGATTGGTGTAGATGGTAGGAGAGGTAGATACGCGCATCTGGCCTTGGCAATGCTCAGTATTGAGGCGTATAGCAGAGGCGACTTTTGCATAACAATGGCGATAACTTGGCCTGGTTCAGCACCTTGCTCAAGCAGAAAACGAGCGGTTTGATTGGAGAGCTGATTCAAAGACTCATATGACAAAGTTTCAGCAGTTAATGGAACATCTGACAGCGACCTGCTAAAACAAATGGCATCTGCGTTGGGGGTTTTCGCGGCTGTAGCTTCGAATAACAAAGCTAGATCTGACTCTTCCTTAGGCATTTCGGGATCTATATTTGCAACAGACTCCTCAGTCTCAATAGCTTCTTTCAGTTCACTAATCCGCCCATCAGGATGCTTCATTATGCGCTGAACAACCGCTTTCATCTGCTTAACCAATGTTTCCACGGTATCTGATGGAAAGGAATCAGTGTGATGCGTAGCCTGTATTGAAAATCCGGAATCGTTGGGCTCAACCTCCAGCAGCAACTTTGTTTCCAGACGGTCTAGATGTCGAGTTTCTCTGATAATAGCCTCTTTGCGATTCTTTGTAAACAGCGATTCTTGGTAAACAAATAGTACGTCGTATAAGCTTTCGGCCGCCTGCAGCCTGGAAAGCTTCTTGATCTCTGATAATGACAGTATGCAATGCTCCATAATCTTGTGATTGCTCTCGTTGATATCCCTCAAAAAGTCAGATATTGTAGTTGAGGGATCTATTTTCACTCGTAGAGGAAGCGATGCTATGCTCGGCCCGACAATCTCTTCGATATTTTCGACAGGAATTGTCCTCCCAGATGTCACTGAGCCCAGCAGGATATCTGACGTGCCTACAATGCTCCCCCATATGAATGCAAGAGCCGCTTGGAAGTATACTTGGGCGCCATAGCCCGTCTCTAAAAAGGCGGTTTCAGATATTTCTGGGGAAAGATCAATCTGCTCATTGACAGACAATGTCTCATCAATCTCAGCCGGTCTAGAGCTTAGCTTCGGATGGCTAGGCTTATTCAAGTCAAGGAGATATTCGGCCCAAAAGAAACTTGCAGCATCTAACTGATCTCTTGGAACGTTGTGCATATATTTGAGCAGATTTGAAAATTGCGGTCGATGAGACAAGGGCTTGTTACGTAGTAAATCTGACAAGTCTGAAAGTATTATGTCCATTGACCAGCCGTCGTAGATAGCATGATGGATATAAATCAGAATACGCGATCCTGTATCAGACTGAGCTGGCTGAATCTGTATTCGAAGTGGTTGAAGAAGTGCTTCATCTCGAAAAATCTCCGGTTGATAAAATTCTTCGACAATTTGTACCTGACCAGGCCGTAACGATTTGAATATTAGCGATACAAAGCTTCCTTCCCAACCAACAAATCCTGACCGCAAAATATCCCTCTGCTGCGCGAGCAGGTGAATGGCATTTTCTATTGCTGCCGCAGTAATTCCAGGGTTTATTTCCAGCTCAATCTCATTCCAATAAGCTTCCAGGCGCTGCGCTGTTTCTGATAACATGGCCTTTTGAAGTGAGCTGCACAGAAGCACATCTTCCACGAGCTCCAGGTTCTCTTGTATGCTAATATTGCTCTCGGCGATAGAGCTCAAGCTATCCCGCAAATGGATATTAACTAGGTTGAACTCGTTATCAGAAGAACGTGATAGAGGCCGTAGCCTAGAACACAGTTGTGCTATTGTTTGCATGCTCAGCAGTTCTGCCACGACTGCATCATATCCAGCTGACCGAAGCGATGACGCCAATTTGATTGCAGCCAAAGAGTCTATGCCTGCTGAAGCAAGAGTCATGTTAGGGTTTATTTCAACGCCTAAAGTACTTGACACAATGCTCATAACAGCCTGCTCCGCATCTGACAAACTGATTAGAGAATCATTGTTATCTGTCATGGCCGCTGCTTTCCGTTCAATAAAATCCCCTTTCAGCTTCTTCGTATCGACTTTACCACTCGGAAGTCGAGGAAATTCATCCATCAATATCAGTTCTCCGGGTATCATGAATTGTGGGAGCCAGCTCCGACAATATTCCATTATCAAGTCTTCGCTAACGCCAATATCCACAACGCAAAAGACAATCAAAATGGAGTCAACCACCGCCGCAACAGCCAGATGACAGCCAGGAGTTTTCAGCACGGCAGATTGTACTTCACCTAGCTCAAGTCGCTGACCTCGAAGTTTCACCTGGCCCTCAGATAAGCGTCCATAAATTTCTATCGTTCCGTCTTCAACGATTCGCGCTTTATCTCCAGTCCTATAGATTCGGCCGTATGGCGAAGATATGAAAGAGGAAGCAGTCTGTTCTTGTCGATTTAGATATCCATCGGCAAGCTGATGTCCACCAACTGCTAGTTCGCCGATTTCTCCTTTGGATAAGATTTTAACATTCCTGCCCATATCTGCAGACTCTGCAGGCTCGACTATGAAGCATGATACTGTGGATAGTGGAATGCCAATATTCTTTATTGATGATGTAGAGATAAATTCTTCTTGTACAGTGCTTATGAATACATTAGAAATTTGTTTATTTGAAAATAAAGATGAAAAAAACTTACCAGTGAATGGTGGCTTCAGTTGGTCCGTACATGGCCCATAACAGACTCTTTCTCTCCTCGCTTCCGCCAAATTCGCGTATTACTGGCTCATTAAGCATCTCTCCAATTGTCAATAGAAGCCGTAATGTTGGGACATTGTCTCTTGTCCGCAAAAGACTAGCCGCGACAGTTGGGGTCAGCTCGCAGGCATCCACATTCATTTCTGTGATGACTGCTGGGAGATCGTTCAACATCTCCTTTCGGTCGATGCTGACCAATGTACTCCCTCGAAATAGGGGGAAGAATATCTCGAATACCGAGACATCAAAGGTGGGTGCGGCAAATTGAAGAAAGCGAGAGAATTCGGGCACATGCTGATCATGGGCTAGCAATGCTTGTGTTACTGCAGAGTGCGATATGCCAACACCCTTTGGGACCCCTGTTGAACCAGAAGTATACATGACATATGCTAAATCTTTTGTGCTTGGGACACGCCGACTCACAGAGTCCACATCTAAATACGGCCCTTCCTCTTCTTCATCAACTAGAAGCACTTTTACGGTGCTCTGTGAAGATATGTTAGAGGCGAGCTCTTTGGCCGCCACGACAACAGTCGCAGCAACATCGCTGAGAATGAAGTTAACCCGATCTGGAGGGGCATCAACATTGATGGGACAGAATGCGCCTCCGGCTTTAAGGATAGCTAACAGGGCTATGTATAGCTGTGGCGACTGATGAACCAGAACTGGAACCACAAACTGATCTTTGGCTTCTCCAACGGCACAACATATTCGGCTTGCAAGGGCATCCGCCGCATCATGAAGTTGGCGATAAGATAACGAAAGGCGTTTATTCCTTCCCAGGTAATCCAGAGCTATTGAGTCGCCCGATTCCCTGATTAGATGATGGAGGAGGTCTGGACCAGCCAATGGTGTTGGATGTGGGTTAAGCACGGATAAGTCAGCGGGCTCTTCCATTTTGCCCTGTTGTTCGTGCGTGTACTCCGTATGCATGCAAAGATTGTCGGGAAATCTAACAAGATACCCTTTTCTGCTAGCTAAGTTCTGATTACCGCAATCGTGGCAATAAAATTCGCAAAAGTGTCAAAGACGCAACTACCTATGAGAGTATGCTTGTATCTTAATGAGAAATAGCGTTACGTTCGTTGGTCAACTTCAGGTGCGCCCCCATGCACGATTTCGCCAAGATGAACCACGCGACCACCAGATGTCTATGTCTCAATTTAAATGAAGAGAATTAATTGATTAATATCAATTGCCGCGCCGGTGATTCGCCCAATACGCCTTCAAGGCGGCTCGTGATTAATGTGTCGACGGTAATGCGTTTAATCGTGCATGAGCTGGGGCTGAAGCGAACCTCTCAGAACGGCGGAATTAATCAGCAAAGCGTAACAAGACGCAGCACTGCCAATCGAATCTTCGGTTTGCGACGCTGCGGTAGCCACTCGCTGTCATGCTGATGCACGGAAGATGTATGCTTTAGTGTAGTTTATAGTTTCTCCAAATAGTTCTTCGCCATGCAGCTTTAGTCCTGTTCCTCGTATAACAAATCCCGGAGTTCGGATGCAGCACGCATGTAATGCCTTGTTCGCTTAGCCTGAAGGCGCAACTATTAGTGACAAACCGCGAGAGTAACGATGGCGCCACAAGCGTGGGCGAAATCGCTATTTCAACCAGGTAATTATTGAAGGAAGATGGGCAGACATAGACAAGGCCGTAAAATACGATATCCTACAAAGTTAAAACAGATCCTTAATAAGGCCAAACCAGGGCACTAGCTGGGTGATCATGGCATCTGACCCGAAGAGGGGCGGCCGCCTTGTCTGACATGAACCAGCGTTAAGTGATTAGGTGCGTGCGACTCCATACTAGATCCGCTGCGCTGTTGACAAACCTGAGAGAGATTCCAAGGGTAGATATGCCGAGAATCCTCTGAAGGGCCGCCATGCCATCAAAGTACTCAAGTGGGGGCTCTCGGCTTTTTCCTTTTCACAAGCAACGAATTTACGATCCCCTCTCTGCCGATTGCGCGTCCTATCCTTGCGAGTGCAAAGTACCTGCAAGGGAAGGGGCGCTGTTCGCTGTTCTCGGCGTGCGTGACTGGCGGTGATTCACTCAGCCCTCGGCGGAGATAATGAGGGGCTGCTAAAGAAGGGCTTGCGAGAAATCCTGGTTCGGCTCTTAGTTTTCAAAGGGAAATGAAGAAGAAAAAATTTTCCATTTGCAGTGCAGGGCCCTTGGACTGTATGTATGTATGGGAGCGGATGAGTGCGGATCCAACCACAGGACTTGATCTTATCTGATCCGGTTTTTATCAGATCATCAGATAATTCCCTCAGTTGATCTCCACTCTGCTTGGCTCTGATGGGGCCTGTCTCCGTCCTCGCAGCCGCTTCGCCCTCTAAACGCTTGAAAGAGGATAATTTGAAATGATTCACGGGTGTCGCAACTTGGTATCGGCCCATAGATCGGCCTTTATGCGGAGGATCAAAAGCAGTGGATTGGCTCATTTGAATTTCGATCGCCTCATGGAAACCTGTGCAAGCCGTATAAGAAAAATTGCATCAGCCCACGCTATAGTCGCCAAGAAGGAGCGGACTTGATTAAGGCCTTTTTAAGAAGGTCGAGATCTACACTCGAGAAGCAGGCTGTTTAGAAAGGAAGAGAAGAAAGAAGAAAGAGCTAGTGGTGTAACACGACGAAGCTCCAAGATGGAAGTGAAGCTTTTTTTCCGCTATTACGGCAGAAGCGTTCAGCAAACATGTTTCCGTCGGCATAAAATAAGAGACACACAATTGACGAGCGAGAAGCCATTGCCGTTATCCAAACAACCCATGTGTAATTAGGCAAAGAAACCATCCCACTGTTGAGGTGCACAGGGCTTCGAATGGGCCCATGCAACCCATGATATGTATGCATGCCTATGCACTAGCTTCGAAGCTACACTGTGTACGGTGCGATGCTCGTCCGGCATTGGACCACGCAACCGTCGTTCATGTATACTTCTCCGCTCGAGTATCCATTAAGCGGTTGGTCTCGGGTGTCTGCGACTCCTTTGGACGGAATCCGAGTTGATATAGGCGAGACTAAAAGCTTGTTTCTTGGGACAGGCACGGCGATGTGGCGAGTATAATTCTCGGCTGCTCCCACAGCCGCCCTCCCACACTTGACCAGCTTTCCAGCAACATCTCCCTTA
Organism: Trichoderma evansii; assembly: GCF_050947405.1. NCBI lineage: Eukaryota > Fungi > Ascomycota > Sordariomycetes > Hypocreales > Hypocreaceae > Trichoderma > Trichoderma evansii. The sequence goes on from NW_028145178.1 coordinate 161,885, forward strand.
GCGTCGCCAGACAGCACCACCAGCTAAGTGATAGAGTCGCTTGCTGAGCCATCCTTGCATATTAGACGTTACTCAAAAGAAACAAAAGCAAACATTAGAGTTCATCTATTCTCACTTTCTCTTTTTTTTCTTCTGAATTGAATTTCTGCCTTCTCCCGTCCTCTAAGATTAGCGTCGCTTCAATACCTGCGGCCCTCCAAAACGTCACCATTCTTTCACCCGAGGCGAAACTATAACTTACCTATTTCCGACGTCACTATGGCCCCTCACAGCGAGGTTATTCTCACTGACCTTGGTACTCCAAATGGTAGTGAACCAAGTACCCCCAATGGCAGCGAGCACGCTCACCAAGACAATGGCTTTGATAGCTCCTTGATTGGCTCAATTGAGCAGAATCACAGAAGCTCAGTACCACAAACCAACGGCCGCCAGACTGAGAGCAAGATGCAAAGGCAGAAATCGCCGTATTTGACGCAGTCAGATCCAGATTCTGAGTTTGACCTCATCTGCGTTGGATTCGGCCCTGCAAGTCTGGCCGTAGCTGTCGCTCTTCATGATGCGCTCGCTTCAGGACAGCAGCTGCTTCCGAGTGGCTCATCCCCCAAAATCCTCTTCATCGAGAAGCAGACACGCTTTGCCTGGCATGCTGGTATGCTTCTCCCTGGCGCAAAGATGCAGATTTCCTTTGTCAAGGATCTTGCGACGCTGCGGGATCCGCGGTCTGAGTTTACATTTCTCAACTACTTGCATCGCAATGGAAGACTGGTAGATTTCACCAACTTGGGTACCTTTTTGCCTGCTCGTGTTGAGTACGAGGACTACCTTCGATGGTGTGCCTCTTTCTTTGAGCACCTCGTTCAATATGGCCAAGAAGTTGTCTCAGTTTCTCCAGAATCCAAGGCAGGAGAGTCAACTCGCACATTTGCGGTCCGGTCGAGAAATCCAAAGACCGGTGAGACTCTTTCCTTCCGCGGTCGCAACGTACTCATTGCAGCGGGCGGACAGCCAAACTTTCCCAAGAGCTTCCCGGCCAAGCACCCACGGATCATCCATTCTTCTCAGTACGCATACATGGTTCCAGAGATTCTTTCCAAGAAAGATGCTCCGTATCGTGTCGCCGTTCTTGGTGCAGGTCAAAGTGCTGCAGAGATATTCCATAATATCCAGACGTTGTACCCCAACTCAAAAACAGCACTGGTGATGCGACCCGAATTTCTGAAACCCAGTGATGATTCTCCCTTGTGAGTTTACCCTAACCCCAGACTCTTTGTCAGCCTTTTTAAGCGAAGGTGAAAATCTAACATGGTGAGCAGCGTCAACTCTGTATTCAACCCTGAATACATCGACACACTCTTTCCCAAGTCGGCAAGGCATCGCAACAACTTCTTAACCGAAGCTCGAGCTACCAACTATGGCGTGGTAAGGTTGAATCTCATTGAAGAAATGTACGAGCGCCAGTACGAACAAAAACGAGAACTCGGCCCAGACGAGAAGAAGTGGCCTCACAGAATCATGGGTGGCAGGCAGATTACAAGCATTGAGCCGCGTGGGGACGCCTTGGAGCTTAAAATCCAGCACGTCTCAGACAGCGAGTTTGAAGGATTTGTCGATCTCGTTGATGAAGAGACTGTAGAGGTAGACTTGCTGATCGCCGCTACCGGCTACAAGCGCAATGCACATGTCGACATGCTCCGCGATACATGGGATATGCTACCTAAGGCTTCACCGATTGGTCAAGAATATCACAAGGGAATCACTGGATGGAAGGTCGAAACTGACCAGGGAGAGCGCAAATTGGCAGTCTCTCGAGACTATCAAGTCCAGTATAAGCCTGGATCTGTGGCAAAGGACTCTGGCATATGGCTCCAGGGTTGCTGTGAAGGTACTCACGGGGTAAGTCGACGCATCCTGACATGATTATCGAGAAACAGTAGCGCTGACAGAAAACAGTTGAGCGACAGCCTCTTGTCGGTGCTAGCAACGAGGTCGGCCGAAATTGTGAATTCAGTCTTTCCCAGCAGCAAATGAGGGGTGATGTATGAGTTTGAATGCAAAATGAGCCAGATACCCAAGAAAATAGCCTAATGAAGCCAAGACTTAAGACGACTCTCCTGAGCGCTGTCTATGGCGTAGCAGATGGAGTTCCGATGAGATTCGCCGCGGAGAGCTGCGACGAGTAGCAACTGATGTGCAGTGCAAAACACGTATCCTCCATACACTCCTACAAAGCAAGAATGAATAAATAAAATATTACCTTTTCTACAACTACAGTAACCCTACCCGTAGCTGTGAGTCTTGTGATGTGTGCGTTGAGAGTAGGGCAAAACTTCCTTGCCCCAGCAATTTGAGATTTAGGGTAAGGGGTGAAAGCAATTAAGCAGTGCCGCTAGCCAAGAGAGCAGCTACCGTCGCTGGTTTGGAATTTCAGGCTGCAGACTTTGAATTGGATAACAAAATAATGGTAGAGAAAAGTCTATATCAATTCAGAAGGGTTTTGCCACCGCCTGAGATTCAATCTACGTAGATGAGCGGCTCTGAACTAGCAGTGCTCGAGTCTTGGCAGCTTCCCTCGTTTACACCTCAGTTGGCTATACGAAACTGGACGGGTGTACCTGCGACTCAGAAAATAGCAGCCGGGTACATATTCCGAGCTACTTCTGGGTATTATGGAAGTTCACAGATGCTATAAATACATGCCCAGAATCTTAGCAAGCATGGAGATAAGCATAGTAGATAAACATCTTGTAGTCCTCGCACTTGTAAATTAATGTCCATTGTTTTGATTGCTGCTACGACTCATTAGCTTTGGTTGGCGGTGTTGGCTATCGATTCTTGTGGCGCTCTAATAGAGCCAAGACTGCTGCTAAATACAGCGTATAAGCTATACCAAGCAATTATGGTGCAGACAGAGGAGTGCTAATCCCTGGCAAAACAAGATATGAAAAGGGATGTCAAAATGCTATTTATGTTCCAGAAAGAGGGCAGCGGACCCCGCGGACATTCAAAATTCTCTCTAAAAAAAAGAAACACAATGCGAGTGATACGGTTGTTCGTTTGCTTGGAGTGGAATTTTCCATCCACAAGGACGATGGCCGAATTGGACGCGCAATATTGTGGATGCCAGACGCATGGTGACGCGAGCGCCGATGGGGTCAAAGATGCAAGGAGACGTAATTCGGCCTCGTGCCTTGCGTTAGCAGCTGACAGAAAATTGGTTTCAAACATGTAAAAATATGATGGCAATTGATTGAGTCGATTATTGAGGCCATCATCAGCTCTGTGAGTTGTCCAGAATACTCTGCTGTTGTCACTGTTTATATCTATACATGTCACTTGTTTTGTTTGCGTGGCTGTGTACAACTGCTGCATGCAAGATCCCACCGTCTAAGTCTAAGCCAGTGAAAAGGCTGTGCTGTTCCCGCAGGCTTCGGTGCTCTCCATTCTGGAAGCTGTGCCTGGCAACAACCAAGCAAAGGCCACATGGATCCTCCCAAAACGGAAAGCTAGATGCAAAACACTCCCTGGTTGTTGTTTATGCTTGTTTGGTGCTCTTTTTCACTCGTGCTTTTTGGGCGTTGAGCCTCCAACCATATCGGGCAGATTGGTCAGAAAAACGCTGAGGCCGCGAAGGCCATTGCGTAGGTCAGTGGGAGCATTCGTCACCGTTACCGCAAGAGGCGCCAATTTGGGCGACTCACAGCGTCAATGGCCCCAGCGATCCGCTAACGTCTAAACAGAGTTAGCCACGAATCCGCCCGTCAGAAGAGCGCTTGAGCCTTAAACCAAAGTGCCTTTTGGTGGCATGGCCCTAACAGCTAACAGGGGTCGGCGATTTGGTTATGTGGCTACTGGGTTGCCCCGACAGACAGGCGCTGGAGCTGCCAGAACAACGTGGGGGAGCCGCTGTGGCTGCACCCTATCGGAACCTTCCACAGAGCATGTGCAGCAGCCGAGTGCGAGCAATAGCTTCCATACCTGTAGGTATAGCGCAATACGAGTCTGGCTGCATAACATTGATCAGTGTGCATGCATCTATACGGGACTTGGGTCGCAAGGCTTAGACTTGAACAGGGAGGATTCCAGTATAGGAGTGAAACGAGCTTGACTCTTCATTTTCCATGTCCTATTTCTCTTGCGGCATTTGATTCTATTGGACAGCTCCAGCATCGTAACGTTCCTTCGCACCCAGGCCACTGTACAGCCCAACTCGCCTGAAAAGGAGGCGCATCCAGCATCCAATGGCTATTCGATGCCAAAGCCAGAGCGCTGTTGGCACTAACTCGGGGCTTACCTCCCGCTATATCGCCTTAGTCGCATCCTGTCTCATCGCCCACTTTTTAGCCTCTCCCCGCGCTCAAAGTCCAGAAGAGGGCCATGCCGGAGATGAGTCGAGCACAGGTCGAGGTCCCAGCCTTGCGAGGCGGCTTTCGCTGTACACGAGGCCGCATGACGATGAGACGCGGATCGCCCGATGGGAGCTGACTGGGCGGTGACCGGTTCTGGCGAGAGGCGCCATCGAAGTAATGGTAGTCGATGATCGAGAGATAGTGACGACGCAAGACGACGACGCCAGACCAGGTCTGATGTGACCACACTGGCGGGGGTCAATTTCTTTGCTTCTCCTGGACTGCTGCTTGTTCACTCGTCGCCGTGTAGTGACTCGGGGTAACTATCGTGGTTGACATACGTACGCATCCACATACATACGTACTGCCGCTGGTTACGGCCCACAAACCACCACATATTAAGGTATGACTCGCTGCATATGCTTTTGCTCTTGAGTTTGGGGGCCATTCCAGATATCTTGAACAAGACTAGAGCTTCTTGATCTTCCATTGAGCAGTGGCTTGATCTAGAACTGACACCACACCACTGCTAGAGGCTCGCCAGCAACTCGCCAGGAACTCGCCAACAGCTCGCAACAATGCAGCTCGACAGCAGCGACGGCAGACGGCCATCGACCAGCCAGCGGCTACCCGTCAACCCTCGCCGGCACAAAGTAGCTCCCGAGCAGCGGAAGAGAGTTGCCACCGCGTATGTGCCGTTACCCCCCATTCCACACCATCCAGGAGATCCTTTGCTAACATGCCCTCTTCTCGCAAACCAGATGCAACAGCTGCAATGTACGCCGAGTCAAATGTTCAGGCGGAACTCCTTGCGGCCAGTGCGCCGCGTCTAACCGCGAATGCGTCTATCCCATCCCAGTCGAAAAAGTCAGCGTACCGCGCGCTGAGATAGAAGAGCTGCGGAGAAAAGTCGAATTGTATGAGCGGGCACTCCAAGAAACCGTCCCTGACCCCGCCATGAGGCAGGATTTGATCAACCATGTCTCTTCAACACCAGAGGGACCGTCACCGTCCCCTCATCCTATTAGCCCGAGTCAATCTTTTCCATCTGAAAGCAGTCACCGTCAGGCCAGCTCCTCGGTCAAGGCTGAGTCGGAAGACGAGCAGACAACTGGTCGTCTCCTTCAGGACCCCGATGGCACGGCGCGCTTCCTTGGAGAGACCAGCGGTGCTACTTTCCTTGACCACTTAAAAGAGCTCCTGGGAGCCGTACTACCCCTGTCTCAGGTAGAGCCGCAGTTATCTCAAGACCAAGATGGAAGTGCCTTTTTGTCGAGCTTGGGAAGATACTACACCGACGATTCTCGCCCATTGGCTGAGCTAGAGCCTCAGCCAGTGCCGCTGCCCCTTCAAGAAGATTTAGCCACTTTGCTGTCAAAGCTGAGATACTTGATCCAAGATGGAAACGGCGAATGGCCGAGCGGCGGCATCTATTGGTGGGGAGAGCTGGATACCCTTCCCGCTCACATAGGCTCATCTGCATCAGACGCAGACATGAACGACCATCGCTACTTGGCATTCTACCATGCCGCCCTGGCTCTCCTCACCAGAACCAACGCCCCATCTCAGGAGGTTCAAGGTAGTACATCAATATCTTCGCTTAGCGAAGCGTACTTTGCCCATGCCTCAGCGCTTGTAGGCAATCCCTTGGATATAACTCGCTGCTGCACAATGGGAGACGTTGCCACGCTATGTCTTATGTCAGCCTATTTGATCGAGATGAATAGGAGAGATGCCGCCTATATGCACGTTGCAGCTGCCATGCACATCTGCATCATGCTAGGTGTTCATAGAGGAATGGTTGACGAGAGAGGCAAGCGGGTGTTTTGGACCGTATATATCATGGACCGATGGCTGAGCTGTCTGATGGGCCGGCCGCATATAATCATGGACGATGCCATCCGGCTTCAGCTGCCAGACGATGCTCCGTAAGTAGCTTTCCCTTTCTTTTTTTCCCCTCTTTTCTCCTTATCCTCTCGTGGCCGTATTAATCCCCCAATTGCGTCGACGTATGCTTATTTGTTTTTTATAGATCAATGCCCCCTGCTGCAGGGTTGAGGGCTCACGTTGAGCTATCCCGTATTTCTGGTTATGTCGTTTGCAACACGTATCGCGTAGCTCCATGGGAGGCATCTCAAGGAGGATTGTCCAGGCAGCCGGACAAGGCCATATGGATGCTTCAGCAGTGGCAGTCGACGCTTCCACCTCGCTTGCAGCTCTCTCCTGACGGACTAAGCAATGACCCTGCTTGTTGTTTCCTCCACATGAGATACAACATGCTCCTGATTCTGGCTATTCGGCCTCTGTACCTGGGTGCCGTGAAGAGATCGATAGCCAAGCGTCTCATGTTGCAGACAGTCGATTCTTACACGCACTCGGAGCACTTGAAGCTGTGCATTGCGGCTGCACGTCGGAACATCCGTCTTGGACGTCAAGTGAGGGCGCTGAACATTGCTCGCAAGTCGCCTCTACACGCAGAACAGCATTATTCCTTTAACGCTACCGTCTGCCTCATCCTGGAGGATTTGATCTCGGACGAGGAAGTGTCAGAAGAGGAAAGGGAAGCGAGAAACAGAGACATACTGTTTGGCATCGAAGTAGAAGAAGAGGGCCTCACCAATTTTGGCCAGACGTCGTCCAACACGCTGCGCCACCTATGGACTCTTGCTCGCAGACTGACGGGCTCGATAGCGCAGGCTCAGGAGGTGAGCAATGCTCAGCTGGTTGAGCAGCGACTTGCCCCGCCGATGATGACGACGCTTCCGGGCTACTCAATGCCGCGCATGCAAACTGGGGAAGACCATGCCCTTTACGACGAGTTAGTGGCCTGGGTAGACGACGAGTGGCCCGTCTACAGCACAGGGCTGTACAATGGCTTTATGCAGTGATGGGCGATGAATTGATGAATCAATGATAGACAGAGGCCTACAGAGGCCTCCAGAGTGGTGGCGAATGCATTTTCAATTGGCGACATAGCGACGAAACCTTTTTGTTATACTCCACTAGTTTTGTTTGGTGAGCATTTACGAATACCTTAGATACCGAGCATGTTAAATAGGGGATAAAGGATTATCCTTGTGATAAAAGAATTTTTTTTTTACAAATTAAATGATCCATGCGCTGTCGTTGCCAACCATGTGCTTTCATGTTTCAACTGCAATCTGCGACAGCAAGGGTTTATTGCCAGTTTCGGGCGCTAGAAGCCATCTTCACGGCAGTTGCTTAGAGTTAAGTTGATTACGTGTGTTAGCCGTGCGTATTAGGTTAGGTCTGCTGTAAATCAATTAATTGCCTGAACATGAGTTACACAGCAGCAGCTTGGACAATAAGATCTGCGCCTTGAAAGGAAGACAAAAAGAACAATGGCTATTCAATCATGCTTCATTTCGTAGTTTTGTCTCTCCCGTAGCTTAGTAGTAGCTGAGTAAAAGTTGCATGTACGGCTTGCTTCAGCGTCGTCATATCACGCCACACGTCCAACATACTGTCTCCAAAATCTCCAACCCGCCTAATTCTAGAAATCTCAATCGCTAAATCCTGAATCTAAAAACATCTAATCTTTTTTTTTGTTTGTCTCAGTAACAATGTCTTCGCTAGAGAAGAGGGCCGTAGCAGTCAGCTTCATCTTCAAATTTCCAGATGGTGGCGTATCGCGCAGGCCACAGGTTGCGCTGTTTCGTAGGAGCGGGGATGTGAATACATATCCGTCAGTATATCTATTTATTCATTCTCAGTTTTCATCCACAGAAAAGCAATTGGTCATCTGTATTACTACGAAAATGGATTAAATACTAAATAATTTCTCATGGCAGTCACAAACTCGCCCCCATCTCAGGCAGCGTCGATCCCCAAGACGCAAACCCGCTTGCCACAGCATGGCGTGAGCTCCACGAAGAAACCACCCTCACAGCAACCTCTCTACGGCTCTTCCGTCAAGGCAAGCCTTATTCATTTTCAGATGTCGACGTTGGTCGAGAATGGACCATCAACCCCTTTGCCTTTATCCTGAAATCTCCCCACGAAGGCGGTGCAGGCGAAGAGGGCATCAGGCTTGACTGGGAGCATGAAGGATACCAGTGGTTCGACCCCGATGACATCACCGACGATGAGGCCTTTCAAGGAGTTCCACGACTAAAGGAGAGTCTCAGGCGAGTCTGGTTTGACATTGACCTGGGCAGAGATGCGGGCAATGTCCTGGCAGCTGGGCTTAAAACGCTGCAGGATGATCATGTAAGTGGTGCAAGAGAGCTCGCAGCCAAAGCACTAAACATCTACCTCGATGTGATTCCCCGACTGCAAACAAACGATCAAACTCAATGGTGGGAGAATGTCAGATTCGCGGCATGGCATCTCTGGAAGAATGGTCGAGAAAGCATGGGCGCTCCCATCCTCAGCGTCGTCTTATCCAGCCTTGATATTATCGAGAAGCATTTCTCTCACGACAAAAGCAGCAGCTCTCTATCAAACCAACTTATCGAACAGATCTGCGCTGCCATCAGGGAATTTGGAGAGGCGAGACGGCAGTCCGGAAGCAAAATTGGAAACACTTTCGCCTCCTTCTTAGAACAATTTCCCAAGGATAAGCCTCTCAAGATCGTCACCCTCTCATCCAGCTCAACAATCACCTCTTCCATCTCACACGTCCTCTCATCGGAATCAGCCTCTCGCCGCCCCCTCGATATCCACATCCTCGAATCACGGCCACTATTCGAAGGCGTCAAAGTCGCCCAACGCATCTCTTCCATTGTCCAAAATAGCAATAATACTGGCGTCAATATCACCATCCACACAGACGCCAGCGCTGCCCTCGCTTCCCAGAACGCACATGTGGTCCTCATCGGTGCAGATCTCATCGACAAATCTGGCAACGTGAGCAACAAGACTGGCTCTCTTCCAACTGTGCTGGCTGCCAAGCATATTTCCCCGGGCGTCAAGGTTGTCGTCATATCAGAAAAGGAAAAGATCTTACCGTTTGAACCACCTGGGCACGATGAAGAGAACGACGCTGGAGAGCTTGTCCGTAGCTGGGGAGACGTTCTTGGATCGGGAGATGGGTCTAAGGTAAAACTCCCGGGTGTGACTGTGAAGAATGTGTATTTCGAGTGGGTGCCTGCGAAGCTGGTGGATCTCTATCTCACAGAAGATGGTATTGAAGGCACAGAAGATGTCGAAAAGTGGGCAGGAGAAGTGCGACAAAAGGCTGATCGCTTCTTTGATAATCTTTGAATCTATATACCCGCCAGCTACTATTAACTAACCAACCCATTTGCTATACACTTGTCATGACTCCCCCTTATCTTCTTGCTGCTCCTCCTCTTGAGGCTTCATGCTCGCCAACTGGCTCTGTAAACCCCTTTTCCCAACTCTCATCGCAACCTCCAACTCCCTCTCTTCTTCTCTTAACCGCGCCTTGCTCACAGCTACATCTCTCTCTCGCTTCCTCCTCTGCTCCTCAATCATCCTGTTCCGCTCTTCCAACGCCTTTTCCCTCCTCTCTTTCGCCTCGCGCGCCTTTCTCTGCTCTTCATCCTCGGCCGCAGAGGAAGGATCTTCGGGAGGCGGCGGTAATGTCTGCACATAGGCTTCGACCAAAGGATCGCGGATTTTCGGCTCGAGAGAGATGTAGCGTATATCCGTGAGGACCTGCGCTGGCAAGCCATTTGCGAGAGACTTGTTATGCAGGAGGTGTACCGGCTGTGCTTTGAGAAGGGCTGTGAGGTCGGATTTGAGTGTCGTCTGGGCCATCTTGAGACGATTAATGTGTTCTCGGTATGACTTTTCTCGATCCTTGTCCGACAGCTTCATATCCTTCATAGGGTCCTCTTTTCTGTATTTCCTCTTAAACTCCGGCCAATACAGCTTCGGGGATGCCTTTTCTTGTAGAAACGCCATCCATGCAATCTTGGGATCCTTCTTCTCCTGCTTGGCCCTCTGCTCCTTCAGCTCGGCAATCTTTTCCCGCGTCCACTCGTCCCAGCACTCCTTTCGCGCCTTGGTCGTGCTTAGAGCCGTGTAGCGGGGATCTTCGATGATTTTACCCTCCTCTAGAAGCTTGTCCCATGAACTATAAGGGTTGATGTTGAGGTCGATGAGCATGTCCTTGAACAAGAACTTGGCATCTTCTTCTGAAAACTCCACTCCTTCTGCGCCTTCGGGCCAATCCTCCATATTGCCGTCGTCATAGTCTCCAGGCTCGAGGCCATAGTCTTCGCCCATGGCTTGTAGTTGGGCCATAATATCCGCTTCTGTGAATTCAAGGGGACCTTCGCCCTGGCCATCTTCCATTTCGATCCGTTGTCGCTTCGAGGGATGCTCGCCGTCATCGTTTTCGTCTCCTTCTCGGCCCTCACCCAGGCCTTCGTCATCGGTGACCTCGACCTCGACCTCCTCGTATTCATCGCTATCGTAGTCTGGGCCCAAAGTAGCTGTCTTTTCAGCATCTTTGCTCTCCTCCTCTTTTGACTGATCGTTATCCGTTTCTTTCTTCTCTTCTTCTCCCGCCGTCGAGTTGAGTATCCGCTTCTTGTCCATTTCCAGAATGGCGGGCATGAGCTTCTCAGGTATGCGCCAGTAGCTCGCATTCTTCACCGGATTGTAGACGAAGCGTCGCGAATACTTTGTATACACCAGGATCCACGGCTCGCATCCAGGAATCGCTTCTTTTCTCCTGGGCTTGTCCATCGGTTGTGGCTTCGGCCGTCCTTCGAATCCGCCTCGACCACCGCCGCCAAAGCCGCCCCTTTGCGCCTGGGGGGGCGGCTGGTTGAACTGTGCCATGTAGGCATTTGCAACTCTTGGATCTGAGAGATTCGGCACGGCGCCGTATGGGTTGTATGATGGCTCGGGGCCAAGTTGGGCTGGGGGCTGGGCGCCGGGTCGTTTATACGTTGATTCCTTGGTTTCGGCATTGTAGTAGTAGGTGTGGCCAGTCGGGGCCTTGTGTTCGGTCCAGCCTGGCGGCAGCGGAGCCAATGACGCTGCTTTGTGAGTGGATTTGAGCATTTCTTGTTGTGCTGCTCTGAAGAGTTGTGGCAATGAGTGCAGCCGATACAGAGAGCTGTGGCGTGTTGAAGAAAAAAGGTTAAGCTTGGAGCTGGATATTTTTTGGTGCTAAGTTTGGGAGGCTTCCGGGATTCAACTAGACGCGTCCAGGGCATCGGCTTAGCAGCTGAGACGGCGCCTATATTATACGCGGATCCCCTACCGCCGGGCGCTGTTTTAGCGACTAGCGCTCACTAAGAGTTCCCAGCTTGACTTCCATGACTTACACGGCTTGTGGCTCGCAAAACGGAGCAGATCAATCCATATAAAGAGATAAACCAAGTTTTAGCATCTCATTTTCTTTCATCATGTCAATTACAAGTCACAATAGCTATAGATAATATTAATGAGATTATTGCTGCAGCACAGCACTTCCGCTATCCGCTATCCGCTCTTCTGCAGCCCCAGCTTCACAGCCAAAGCTTCCGCGATATCCTGTGCAAATCCTTTGTCATTAACATCTCTTTCATCTTCAACAATCTTGATTCCGCTCCCACTCAATCCTGTTTTGATCGTCTCAAAGAGCACCTTGTCTGCCTGAGAGTCCTCAAACGCACCTCCAGGTACTGCAAGCATGCTGACACCTCCCTTGGGAATCCACAATTCTATCATATCCGACCTCTTGGTCTTCTTGAGCTTCTCGGCAATGAAGTTTCCGATTTCACGGCATTGATCTGGTGTAGTCCTCACCAAAGTGACGGTAGCATTGTGCTCAAAAATTACACCGTCTTCGTATTTCTTAGGCACTGTATCCCTAGGACCAAAATTGATCATATCAAGAGCACCCAGAGACACAATGTTGGGCAGGTCGGCCTCGACAGCAGCATCCAGTCGTCCTTCTCCCGCAGAGAGGACTCCGCCACCCAAATGATCACAGATCTCGGTGGTCGTGAGATCAATGACTGCGTCGAGCTGGCCTTCGCGGATGAGTCGCTCCATTGCCCTGCCTCCAGTGCCAACGGCATGAAAAACATACGTTTCGACAGGATAGTTGGATTCAAGATGGGAGCGGATGGCATCGACTCCAGGGGTGGTGACGCCAAACATGGTGATGCCCACTCGCCATTTCTTCATGGCCTCTGCTGCTGTGTCTTCCATTTTCTTAGCACGTCTAGCAGCGTGGGACAGAGCCATGTTTGCAATTGCCGCTCCAGCATTGCTCAAGATGTCTCTCAGGATGGGATTCAATCCAGCAACGTCGACGACAGAGTGCATCAAAGTGATGTCCGTCTCACCAACCACGGGTCTTGTGTCACCGCTCGCCATTGTCGAGACGATGAGTTTGGGGAGCCCAACAGGGAGGACATCGCGCATAACTCCAGCTGCGAGAGCCGTGCCATTGGATCCCCCTGCAGAGACGATGCCATCAACAAGACCTGCTCGATATAAATCCTGCACTGCTTTGGAAGCACAGCTAGTCATGAGCTCCATAAGCTCGCCCCTGGGCATATTCGATACATCGGCTCCATTGCCATGTTTGGACAAGAGGTGGGCTTGAGGGATGGTAATGGCCTTGTGGACAGTTGGTTTCCGTCCAGCGTCTATGAGAAACGTCTCGACTCCGGCAGTCTCTTTGATCTGGTCGCGAAGAAACAGAAGTTCCTGGAGCTTAGTATCGCAAGTGCCTATGATGACGACGTAAGCCATATTGGGCAATTGAAGTAGTATTACACTTTCGACGTTCAGAGATGCTCAGTTATTCGCCCGATTAATGGATAAAATGTCAAATGTCAAATATCAACGATTCAAAAGCGGAGATGGCCAACATGCAGAGTATAAGTAACAAGAGCGTGTCATAGGAAGAAAATACCCGAAGCGGGGTTGTGCAGGGAAATCTACGATGGCATCTTGTGAGACATTGAAAGACGCGGAATCCAATGCCGACCTGCCGTTGTCAATGCATCCTCTACAACTACAACACAAAAAGCGAGAAGCTTAACTAGAAGCTCGGTGCCAATGCGACCAAAGAACGCAGACAGTGCGGCAGCGATTTTGAGTTTTGGTGGGGGAGCTCGGAAATCTGACATCAACGACGACTTAGTTCTCCACTAGAGATCCATGCCAGTTCTAGATCCGGCCAAAGCTCCAGTATGGACTTCTTCTAAGCTGATTCGGGACCCTGTTCCCAGCAGCAGCGTGACTCTTTCAGCTGAAGCGGTAAAAGAGAGATAACACTGCGAGTTGTAAGAATCTCTCTTGAAGACAAGGTTTTCTCTCAACTTACAAACCACTTACACAAGACAGCATAGCCATGGCTCCACCAACAGACAGAGACAAGATCCTTGCCAGCCTCCGCGCTCGAATCGCGGAAGGCAAATCCATCGTCGGCGCGGGTGCTGGCATTGGCTTGTCGGCGAAATTCATCGAAGCTGGAGGTGGCGATCTCATCATCATCTACAACAGCGGCCGTTTTCGCATGGCTGGCCGCGGATCGTTGTCTGGCTTGATGCCATACGGGGATGCTAACGGTATAGTCGTAGACATGGTGAGTAATGACAATCTCATATCCCTATCGCCATATTCTCTCTATCTATCTCTGCGTCTCTCTTTTGGTTATTAAAATAACTATTGCTACCTTTTATAAGTCTGAAACTAATTGAGATCTATAGGCAAATGAAGTCCTTCCCGTGGTCAAACATACGCCAGTCATTGCCGGTGTATGCGGCACAGATCCTTTCCGCAGCATTCCCACGTTTCTCAAGCAGCTGCGCGACCTAGGCTTTGCCGGCGTTCAAAACTTCCCCACCGTCGGTCTCATCGACGGGCAGTTCAGAGCCAATCTCGAAGAGACAGGCATGGGATACGACTTGGAAGTCGACATGATTCGGGAGGCTCACTCATTGAATCTGCTGACAACTCCTTACGTGTTCAACGTGGAAGAGAGCAAAAAGATGGCTCGCGCCGGTGCAGATATCCTCGTCGCGCATATGGGCCTCACAACCAGCGGTTCCATCGGTGCCACCACTGGCAAGACACTAGATGAGTCTGTCAAGCTCATCCAAGAGATTCGCGATGCAGCCGTAAAAATCAACCCAGATATTATTGTTCTATGCCACGGAGGACCCATTGCGGCGCCGAAAGACGCCGAGTACGTCCTCAGTCGGGTAAAGGGGCTTCATGGCTTTTATGGGGCGAGCTCTATGGAGCGATTACCAGTCGAGACGGCCATTACAGAGATTACGAAGAGCTTCAAGGTGCTGAAACCGAGACTGTGAATTAATAGGAGAAAAGAATATGTATTTTTACTTTATCGAATCGTTGACGATATTATAATTTGGAGAGGGTGGTGAAACATTGTTGGAATGGATATTTGTGTGTTGAGAATGTGTATAAACTTAGCTAAACATTAATGCTTATTACTCTTAAAGAAGCCCAACAACTTGTCCTGAAACCCTGGTTTCTGTCTCTAATAATACATCTTCATCTCTAATTTCAATTAATACGAGTAATATTTTGAATACGCATCTGCTCGGTTCACCGGACGGCTACACGTTCCGTGACGTGTCCCCTTGAAATTTCGCCTAGCCCACGTATGCCTACCCTGCACGCACACGGCCCCATTTTTGTCCCGAGTTACTAGCAATACTATCGCCAACCTCACTTAAACTCAGCCAACGTCGCCCTTTTCTTTTTGAGTTGCTCAACGAAACCTCAAATGTACTTATAGCCACAATAGCCGCTCTTATTCATGGACATGCACTTGTAAACTAGATTCCACTCATTATCATCGTCTCTGCCATCTCCCTGCTGTATTTATCTGATCTGCCCGGCGCAAATAATGCCTTCGCGAGCCTCCAACGCAGGAGACTCAGGCGCCTCAATCGGGCCTCTGGCTAGGTTCTGGAAAGTAGGTTGAATGATAAAAACTCTCCCTCTTAAAAGAGAGAAGACATGGCTGACGAAAATTCACCTTTCAGAAAACTCATGCGCCAGACTATGTCGGCTTCATAGTCCTCCTAGCAGGATGGATGTTGGTGAGTCTCTACATGTCCTCTCACACACTCCCACTATCCTCTATCTCATCACGGTTAACGCTGGCCCTATTTAGATTGTCAACCTGGTCAATCCTTTCCACCGCATGTTCTTCACCAACGATCTCCGCATCTCATATCCTCACGCCGAGCATGAGCGAGTCACCGTCCGTACGTCTTCCTGACAAGCCGTAGTCTCATCTTCATCCTCTTCTCAACTCACTCATCTAACTCAACTCATCAGCTCTCAACTTTTTATACGCCCTTTTCATCCCTCTAGGCGTCCTCATCTCCTATAACATCGTCACTCGCGCCTCCGCCCACAAGCATGAAGCCACGTACCTCGCCTTCGCCATCTCCATCGTCCTCTCATCCTTTATCACAGACGTTATCAAAAACGCTGTTGGACGCCCTAGGCCGGATCTGCTCGCTCGATGCCAGCCATCCGCTGACACCAAGCCCAATGTCCTCGTCAACATCGATGTCTGCACCGCCCCTGACGGCCACACTCTCCAAGACGGCTGGCGCTCATTCCCTTCCGGCCACTCGTCCTTCTCCTTTGCTGGATTGGGGTTCCTGAGCCTCTTCCTAGCCGGCCAGCTGCACGTCTTCAACTACTACACCGGCGGGCGAGACCTCAGCCGCGCACTCATCTGCCTCGTTCCCCTCCTTGGCGCTGCCCTGATTGCTATTTCACGGACTGAAGACTATCGCCATGACGTTTATGACGTGTGCGTTGGATCTGCAATCGGTATGACTATTGCGTACTGGAGCTACAGGAGGCATTGGCCGCATCTTACAAGCCCTATTTGTGAGGAGCCTCATCCCCATCCATCTGCCGAAGCACAACCAGGATGGCAGCGCGTAAGAGATGAAGAAGACCAGGATAGCGGCCTCATATTCCCGCTGGGAACTCGAAGAAGCTGACTTGGATCGACGGAAAGACTTGATTATCTATTTTGCAATGTATCATAGCGAAGGGATTTGCTTATGTTTGCGTACATAGCCATCCATTTGGCTTTACTCATCTCTCTTGAAAAGAAAAAGAAAACTTCAGAAGGGCTTACACAAGAGGAAGGAATGTGAAGTGCTTATATCACAAGTATACCTGACATAGGGACGTATCATCGTATTGTTACAGGGGCTATTTCTCCCCCTTTTTGGTATGCGCATGTGTCATTAGGTGCCCATTGTCAGTCTACTCGTTTAGTCTCAACGCCTCTAAATATTTCTTTATTTGTTTGTTTATTTCTCCTCTGCGTCCTCGCTCTTGGCCAGATCATGCTCCTTCAGCAGTGCCGTGATCTCGTCGGCGCTCCACAGCTTGTGGTAGATCTTGCCGTCCTCAGTCTGTCCCACCGTCGCAAACTCAACTGCACGTATATGTTAGTAGGTTCCTTCATGTAGCAATTTTGGAGAATGAAGCTTACTCTTCTCGCTGCTCAGCTTTGTAGAGTCCATGGTCTTGCTAAGCACCTTGACAGCCACGCCGCATGCCTCCTTGAGCGTGCAGTCCTCCTTGTAGTCCTGCTTCAACAGGCTCTGCGCACTGGCATTGTTGGCACCCGCGCTTGTGGCCTTCCATCCTCCGTAGTTTCCTGAGGGGTTGCTGAGATACAGCTGGAACTGTCTCCGGGGGTCCCAACCAGCATAGATGAAGGAAACACCAAACGGCCGCAGACCACCATGCTGTGTGTAGCCCTGCTTCAGATCGCACAATCGGCGCACCAGTTGTTCGCAGGGAATGTCTTCGTTGTACGTGAGGAGGTATCGCTGGGCGGCTTGGCGGGCGTAGTTGATGAGGATGTTGGCGTCGGCGGTCATGCCTGCTACTGCGCAGATCATGTTGCTGGAACACCAATGTTAGTATGCGGGATGAACATAGGTCTTGCATCTCAGAATACAAGCAAGGCAAACACACTCGTTTAGAACGTAGAGCTTCTCAGCTGATGTGTCCTGCTCTAGTAGCTTCGAGGTGATCTTTCGCTCGGCGGCCAGGACGATTCCATCCTTGGCGAGGATGCCGATGGCGGTACCGGCGTGGGAGATGGCTTCTAGCGCATATTCAACCTGGTAGAGACGGCCTTCCGGCGAGAAGATGGTTGTCTAAGGCATGTGGTTAGCCAGCCTGATCGATATCGATATTGCATATTGCAGCTCGCAGACGTACTCGGGAATCGTAACGGCGGGACATTGTGGAGGGGCAATCTCTTTCACTGCCGCAGAAGCCAAAATGGAAATCAGAGAATTAATAGCACACAATGGCAGGGCAGAGACAGCGAAAGGGTGCTTCGTTGGCGATGGAGGCAGAGGATTATCGAGGATTGGCTTCAGGTATGGAGGGGAACAAGCAAAAGGCCGGCGTCACTTTCAACTGGAGCTCCAGGCACGACCGCCGCGTAGCTTCTGGAGGTACGGCCTAGAGGTACAGCCTAGAGGTACTGCTGCACTGATACCCTGGAGCTGCTCTTTGGGCTGGCTGAGTCATCAGCAATTAGATCAGATTATATAAGTTGGCTATTTAATGCCTGAGGCAGAAGAGACAAGGCTGAAGGGAGATTAAACTCAAAAGATTCCATCGTATTGAGCGGCAATTTAGCCGAAGCTGCACCGCGACTCGGATCTTTTTGCCCCTCATGACTAAGCTCCGTCATCTCATCATCATTCAATCAGCCAGTCTTAAGGGAGGGCCGTCACCAGCTTAGCTTATGCCACCAGCCTTGGGGCGGGCAGAGTTTCAATAGCTCTATTTTTCTGTCTTCTACCGCCTCCGATCTTCCCTCTTTCAACTCTCCACAAATCTCTTCTCCTGTGGCTGCACCGACGAGCTGCTGCTGGACGAGACGCCGGGAATAGCTTCACCTCTCGCCGTCATCAGAGACCGACTTTATCTATTCCAGAGTGACTGAGCTTCATTAGCATTCGATTTGTATCAGCGATTGCATCTCATCTCACCAAGCCAAGAGCAAGCTACTGCTATTAGCTGTCCACAGCCTAGATCCCACTCAAACTGTCAGACCAGCTGCCCGCATCTGCCGCCATCTGCCAAAGACAGCCCGACAGACGCGCCACCCGCTTGTTGCTTCCATCCGTATCCACTCCAAGGGGCTACCGGGACGAACCCCACGCAAGCTGCCGTCATCACCAACAGCTCGCTATTTTTTTCTTCTTCGCAAGCTAAATCGGCACGCGCCGCCTTTGTAGCTGCGCCCAAGACTTCCATTCACTTCGCAGCTCACGCGATACCCATCCATATCTAAGCAGAGCTGGGCGCTGGTTTGAAATTCGCCGCGCTGAAAAATAATTCTGGCTGAGGAGAGGAATTTGTTGGTTTTTAGCTGTTCTGTGACTACATACTAGTTGCTACCTTTGCCCGTTTTGTAAATCTTCCCATATGCCCGCCTGAAGCGCAACGCAAGAAAAGTTTTTTCCTCTCTTCGCGTCGCTTCCATAGTAGAACCTACATTAAATTAGTCGACTCGCACACCCTCAATAGCTGCGGCGACGCCTTTGCGCGTGCTCCATTACCATGTCTGGTAAGTTAAGAAAAACGAATCTGATGTTCTTCGTCGATGCGACTCATTGGCCTGGCCTGGTTTGATCCGGCACTGCTGATTTACGTCGTCGCATGTGTGGGATATTTGCTAACGAGAAGCAATTGCATAGGAGAAGCCGAACCTCGACGCTCAGTGCGAGCAACCAAAGGCCAGCACACCAAGGCCTTTGATGAGCTGGAAGCTGCAGTGCCGAAACGCCGACAGACCAAGAAGAACAAGAAAGCTCAGGTGCAGGAGAAGGAACAGTCGCAAGACCCCGAAGAAGTAATCCGCTGCGTTTGCGGTGCCACCGAGCAAGACGAAGACTCAGGTGAGGCCTGGATCTCGTGCGAGACATGCTTCGTGTGGCAGCATAATGTCTGCGTGGGCGTGAGCTCGTACGAAGATGAGATACCGGACCATTATTGGTGCGAAGAGTGCAAGCCCGAAAACCACAAGGAACTACTCGATGCTATTGCCCGAGGAGAGAAGCTGTGGGAGGCACGGCGTAAAGCACACGAGGAGGAAACCGAGCGAAAGAAGAAACGAGGCGGACGAAAGAGAGGAAAGCGAGGCAGCGATACGCGGGAAGATGCTGAAAAGGATGCGGCGGCTCAGGCAAAGGCATCGCCTACACCGGATGCTGCTGTGGGCAAAGACAAGAAGGACGCAACACTTGTAGCCAAGCAGGGCAAACGAAAGGCCAGAGAGGATTCTCAAGATGTGGATGGAAAGGTACGTTTATTATGTGCCGTCGCAGATGCGACTTGTCCTAGGAATTTATTTATTGATGAATGCTAACCGTAACATCTATAGACTACCAAGATGCGTCGCGTGTCAGAGGACGAGTCTGTTCCTGTCGCTGCTCCCTCTGTCAATTACACGCCTCCAGAAGACTTGACACCGTCCATCCAAGAGCTCCCTGGCACTCGAGTTGGTCCTGCAAAGGCACTGAAAAAATCTCTTGGCCACGTCATCACAACCCTCGCAAAGAGCGGCGATATCGAGCTGCCAGAGGACGAAAATGCGGAAGCCCTCTCCGACAAGTACGCTCTGCAGATTGAGCGCGCCGTTTTTGATACCCATCCACTCTCCAAAGGCCAGAAGGAGTACAGCCAGCAGATAAAATCGCTGTCGTTCAACCTCAAGAACAATCCCGAGTTGTTCCAGGGGCTTTGGGACCAGAAGTATTCGCCAATGACCCTCGCTGTCATGACGTCGGAGCAACTTGCCTCGTCAGAGCAGCAGAGACAGACTGCCGAGATGAAAGCCAGAGCTGAGAAGCAGGCGATCTTGTACACATCAGAGACGGGCCCTCGAGTAAGACGGACACACAAGGGCGAAGAGATTGTCGAAGACGAGAGCATGATTAGCAGCGATGCTCCGATGCCATCGGCTGGAGGCCCTCGCGCGGGAGGAGATGAGAAGCAAGACCAGCCCCAGCAACAAGATCAACACGTTAAGCGCGAGTCGATTGGAGGAGCGGGAGAGCTGGGCGATGAAGCTGGTTTGAGCCAACGATCTCCCAGCCTGTCCAACTTTGACATTGGAAAGGTGTTTTCAGCTGTCAAGTCTCCGACAGCAGCTCATCGTCGCAGACCGTCTGCTCCAGTACTAAATACGCAGGGGCCCGGATTCGACCCTGACGTGGATCGTATGCTTCAAGATGACAATGAGTCGCCGCCTTACTCGCCTAGTGAGGAAGCCTCGGATCCCGATGTCATTTGGCGCGGTTCGCTGGCGATGAGCTCCATTGCCGACTTCCAAGCGACGGCCAAGCACATTGGAGGCGCCAACTTTGCCTCGTTTGGCCCCTGGTCGAAGCTCATTCCGCGCCAGATGACTGTGGCCGGTCGAATCCCACAGCAGAGTGCCATTGAGTATCTGTGCAGTTTGCGGTATAGTAATCTGACCGATATCATCGTTGTTAACATTACACCGACATCGCCAGACTCGAAGCAGGAATTCAACAACCTCATCAACTACTTTGTCAGCAAGAACCGATACGGTGTTGTTGGCAATAAGGTCGCCGGCAACGTACGAGACACATATCTGGTGCCTGTCCCCGCTGGTGAGGATGGCCACCCCGAGTTTATGCTCAACCTGGTGGACAACTACATTCCCAAGTCGCGGACTGAGCCCCTATTGCTTGCTGTCTTTGTCTACCGCAACGAGCCAGACCAGCTCAAGCAGATGCTTCACAACGAAGCTGCCAGCATTAACGCCAATGCATCGACGGCATCACAACCTCCTCCTACTCCTACACCCGCTGGATATAACCAACGAAGCAACTCGACATCTGGCCCGGCCTTTTCACCCGCAACTCCTCAAATCGCATCCTCTCCATTTCCTCCCGCCGCTGCACCTCCCAACGGCCATGGCCAATCCGCAACTCCAGTCCCCATTCCTCAGCTACCGCATCTCAACCGACCTGCGCCATCTCCTCACGCCGCGGCAGGATCGTCATCTTCGTCTCAGACAACGCCAGCGCCCCCGGCACATCACCAAGGTCCTGATGACCAGAGGAAGCAAGGCCAGCAAGATGCCGGTGTCATTACAGCGAGAGAGGTTCTGGGCCAGCTGATTAGTGTGCCTACGGTGCAGTTCATTCTCCCACAGGCATACCAGATGTCACGACGAGAGTGGGAAGTTGTCAAGGCTATCATAGAGAGAGATCCTCGCGCTAGAGACGATTTGAAGTACTTGGCAGATTTACTGGAGAAGGAAGGAGCTGGAAACAATGGTGGTGGAAATGGAGCTGAGAATGGAGGAGCAGCAGCAACGCCGTTACCACAGGTCGTCGCTGGAGTAGCTGGAGGAGCAGCTGGTGGCGGTCTACCTCCACCTGTGAGAAGGACATAAGGGAAAATGAAAGTGTACGAGTCTATACGAGTCTATCCGTGTTTGGTTTACGTCTAGATACAACTTAGGGAATATTGCCATGTAATGGATGATACCTATTTTTCTGTTCCCACATGTTTATTTTGGCAAATTGTCGCGCTATGATTATGAATCTTTTAATTTGCAGTTTAATATTGATATATCATGATCATTTTCTTATTGTTAAAACTTTTTTTCATTAGTTTTTTTAATTGTACAAGGTTCTAACCCTTGCTCCCGCCAAATCATCCATCATTATTCATCAACTCCCCAGTTGGTATCAAGCATGTAATAATAAATAATAACAGCTCTCCATATAGCAAAATCCAGCTATTATCTTGCCCGTGTGTGGCCCTTATATCAAGATGCTCTACTAGTCTTGGTGTCTGCTCCCTTGATATGCTCATGAAGATTTTATCTTCGTCAAATTCGATAACTTCCAATATATGCTTCGTCGTCCTCACTTATTAGAGAATCAACGCATCTGCTGTCGCCCACGCAGCAGCCTCCCTCTCCAACGCCGCAGCCTCTCGCTTCTCTTCATCCGTTTGTGATGTCACCGCTGCTTTCACATCCCCTTCCACAGAGGAGCCCTCCCCCCCTTGCATCTTAAAAGACGATAAATCCAAGCTCCCCAGCCCCTCGAGCACCTTTCTCGCCTTGTCCACCTGCGTTCTAATAGCCGCCGTCTCAGTCCTCGTGCGATCTAAATGGTCCTGCATCATCTCGATGGCCGACTCGCGCGCCTGATGCGGCCGGTACTCGTTGAGGATGTGATGGATATTGATAAAGATTGTGCGTAGGTCCTTGATCTTGGCCTCTGCGTCGGCGGGGCTGCGCGCCATGACGCCGGTGAGTTCGAGGAAGTTGAGGAGCAGCGATTTGGCGAGGCGCTTGAGCTCAAAGGCGCGGTCGTAGTGCTTGGCGTCTTTGGCGTCGGAGGAGCCTGTTGCGGGCAGGTTGTCGATGCCTTGCTCTTCGAGGGTGGGCAGTTTGTCGTCGAGCTGTTGGACGCATAAGAGTTAGAAGATGTGTGTTTGGATCAACATAGGTGTATAGAATCATACCATATACTGATCGCCAAAGACTCTCCATCGTCCATCTGCGGGTTCTGGAGGCGGCTGCAGCGCAATCAGATCCTCTGGCAGATTCGGGATCCGCACGACATTTGCGCCCTCGTCATCTTCATCCTCGTCTGTCGCATGAGCCCGTCGCAGCTCCTCAATCTTGGCGATCCTGTCTGGCGTGAAAGCTTTCCAAAAGTCTGGCGGATTCGGAAACGTCGAAGCCAACGAGTGCGGCTCCTGCTGATCGGCCATCTTGTGCTCTGTAGTTGGGTATCTCTATTTCGCTTGTGTAGAAATGCGCGTAAACCCCCTCCCCGCGCTTAATGTGAAAGCTGGCAGTAAATGTCACCTCATTGGGGTCGGGGAGGACAAAAGCAGAAGCAAAAGCAGCAGCAATTGCACCTGAAGAATGATAGACGAATGGGATTGAAGCGTAACAAATGGAGGTCGATCTGATACTGTAGCAGCATGGACTAACTACCGTGTTAGTGGCAGAGCTTACAGCGCCGGAAAATTGTCGGCTCCGACCCAGCTTCGCGACTGTGACGTCCTCCCGAAGCTCGAGAAAGTCGAACTGCAAAAAAAGTCACTAGCTGGGGTCTCTTATAGCTTGAAACCTCCATACCAGGGAATCCACTGACCTGCAATTGAGCCATTGAATATTGGTGCTTCTTCTTATTACTCTTTCTCTTCTTTCATATTCATATTCACCTTTTACATTGGTTAATTAATCACATTGCAACATCTCATAATCCTCTCTCATCTCGAATTCCCAGCTTCATCACCACCTACCAGAGCTCAAAGCTCTCTCGCTACTCCCTACCCGAGATTCTCAACCTTGATCGCCCGTCATGGCCGATGTCCGAGCTCTTCTCCGCCAGCAACGAGCAGCCCGGCGCATCACCCACCCATACGCCACCTACTCAGACGCCGGAAAGCTCCTCTGCACTCTATGCCGCGACCAGATTCGAGCCGAGGCCCATTGGGACGCTCACCTCCTGAGTGAGAAGCACAAGAAGCTACACGCCGCTGCTTCAGAAAATGTCAATGGCGAAGACAACCAGGACGAGGACGAGGCTGGGCCTGAGGCCGAGGCTGAAGCTGGTGAAGATAGAGTAGCAGATGACGCAATGTCCACCACCTCTCAGAAACGAAAACTTGACGAGGCAATGGGCACAGACGAGGAGGACGTGGATATGGACCAGGATGAAGACGGGGTGCGCAGGAAACGAAGTCGGCCCGAAACGCAATCCGAGAAACAAGCTTCAGATCTCTCTCGCAAAAAGTCCACCATGCCATCGCAAGGCGTTGAAGTCCAGATTCCTTCAAGATCATCAACACCCATCCACCATCGCGAGCGCTCATCTTCCTCCTCCGTACACTCCCCAGCCACCGGCGGTCCAGCAGCAGCAGCTATAACAACCACAACGATAACAACATCCCTTCCCTCCCGCCAAGCCAGCAACCTCGCCACTCCAGTATCATCCTCTTCCATGATGAGCGTCCAATACACCAATCCTCCACCCTCCACTACAACTGCCACCGCTACTACAGCGCAACCAGCACCATCCACAACACAAGCCCAATCGGTCGACGAAGACGAATGGGCCGCCTTCGAAGCCGACATCGCCGCCACCACAGCCGCCGAAACCTCCTACGACGACGCCGTGATCTCCCGTCCCGCAATGACAGCCGAGGAATCCGCTGCCGCCAAGGAAGCTGCTGCTGCTGAAGCAGAAGCGATCGAGAACCCCGAGTCTCGCAAGTCCAAAGCAGACGTAGACATTGAAGACGAGCGTGAGGAGGCCACCCGCGCGCTGGAGGAGGAATTTGAGGAGATGCAAACGCTTGAGGCGCGAGTTCAGCGGCTAAAGGAAAAGCGGGAGGCGTTTCTGCGTCATCGAAGAGAGAGCCTAGTAGAGCCCATTGCTGCGGATATGGATATTCCTGAGCCCCAGGAAGCAACAAAACCTGCACCTGACGCGGAAGACGATGAAGCAAAGGAGAATGTTAAAGCTGCTGAAGATGTAGAAGATACAGAGGCTGAAGATGACGATGAAGATGACTGGGATGGCTTCCGCTTCCGAACAGGGCGGTAAGATGCAAGTGAATGAAACAAAACTTCACGGCGGCGCTGGCGCAATATGAATGCATAAAGCCATGATGTTCTTTCTTCTCTTCATTTCTTGTCATGCTTTTCATATCATATTTAAGAAACACTAATGCATGGTCTCGGCGTATAAGCACTTGAATAGATGCCTGCATCCACTTATCCTCATAGCTAAATTCAGTCAATAGGTAGTAGCTGCTCTATATATGTGTATATATATAGATACCCATAACTATAACTCCGGTAGCATTTTCAACATATTTTGTTGAAACGAAGCAAAACACCAGCTTGAATCCAAAGAATATCAATATCAATATCACAATATCACAATCATGATTTCAAAAGGGAAAACGCCGCCTCAATCCTACATTCATAGTCATAAAAACCACACACTGCTGTCATCATCACCACTCTACTTGAGTCTCCATAGGACCCCTAGAGCTTCTCATTTGATGAGCTGACAACTCGCCATGGCTCATCCTCTCCCAGAAGCGGCGAAGCCTCCAAACGCGGCCAGTGCCGCGAATCTCATCGTACCTGCGCGCGTCTTCCTCACGCTCCTTGACCTCTCCTTTCCACTTGCCGGAAATCCATCGTCTCAATCCGTCCTTTAAGCGTTCTTTCTCAATGGCCTTACGTTTCGCCACTAGACCTGGGGCAACATGGACCGGGAACATGCCCGGAACACATTCCTGAGGTAGCACGGAGCGTTGGACAAGGTCCTTAGCGGAAGGCCGCGAGGCGAGACGACGAGAGAGGCGAATTGAGACTAAAGACCGTGCCAGCCGCCGTGATATGACGCTGTTGTTGGTCAAAAAGATGGAACGAGACATGAGCTCAGGAAGCGATGGACGACACGGGGAGTTGAGAAGCGGAGGAAGTAGAAAACGGGTTTCGCGGAGGCGATAGTAGTGAAGCAAAGGGTCAAGAGAGATTGTACGAAGGCGATGGCATGTCTACAGAGGCTGGTCAGTAATGGCACATTTTCAAAAGTTCCACTCCAAGATAGTCTTGGCGAGGGAAAATGATATTAGGATCAAATCAACTCCTTCAGCATCAGTGAGCACGGCACAGTCTTTGGCACTATACTTACACGGGATGCACGTAACAAGTCATCAACATCGAGAAAACCCGCAATATGTGCCAGCACTTCGCTTGGCAAAGTCTCCAGACATGGCGGTGACCAGACGCTACCACTACTGACGGCGGCGGCGGCGGCGGATGAGGGCTTCTGGCCGTCACGAAGCCCGGATAGTGGCGAGAACACGTCTTTAGATCCACTGGTAGATGTGGCGGAATGGCAGCTATCCTGAGTTGTCAGTGTCACAGCATGAGAGCTGACACCATCCATGCAGCCGCCACCAGGGGTCGACAGCCTCAAGGGAAGCTGGAGCTGGGCCTGGGCCTGGGCCGCGGATTGGGCCTTCTGGGGTGTTGAGCTGGCCATGGCCGTGGCCTTTCCGAGCGTATGATGACGGAATCAAGCCGGGATCAATATTGTTGAGGAGCCGCAGCAGTTGCGGCGATACACACGCCTCCCCAGTGCTTCTTTTCTCGCCGGGAAGCGTCCGAGTGTGGAGCGTTTGGCGTGGGCCAGAAAGAAGCGAGAGATTTAGGATAAATGCGACTGTGCTGTAGTCCGTATGTAGTCGTATGTAGTCGTATGTATGTAGGATAGACAAACGAAGATCAGGGAGACGAGCTGGCAGTGGCAAACTAGCCAAGGACCAATACACGCGAATGTTGAAAACAAACTTTGTTGCTGGCGTGTCTGTCGCTTTGATCACCCAGCCTGAAACTTCCGGTAGGCTATCTCGTAAACGCTCTGGTATTGGCCTGTCGTTTTCTTGCTATTGGCTCTGCGGAAGACGGCAAGCAAGCGATCGCCGATCACGCCTGCATCAGATTGGGCTCAAGCAGCTTTTGTGTTGGCGATTTGTACAAAAATGAAAGGGAGAGATAGAGCATCACGCGGTTCACTGTTTCACTACGATCTTGATATCCCTTGCTGCCGTTCTCTTCGTTTTCTCTATTCTTTTCTTTTCCTTGAGAATAAGAAGTTAGCCGAGCATACATGTCTCAGTTGATGCAAGGAACGCTAGGGAGCCAGGAAGGTATCTACTACTGTCATGATGGCAATCTATCTGGATCACCACCGTGAGACAAAGACCATGCAAGTAAAGTCTGGCCCATCCCAGAGCCAGAGTAACTCTGTAAAGAGAGGTATGAGAGGGAGAAGGCAAATGTTTTGAAGAGCAATGTATGAACCATGTATGGAGTACGAGTGACGCCCGTGTAAGTGTCAAGCTAAGCCTGCCTGCCTGCCTGTGCAGAGTGCCGGGTCTCGGCAGTAGTCTGTACCTACATGGTACAGGTCTTATTAGATGCTACCCAGATGACGCTCTGCAGGGGTTCAGAGCGCGCTTGTGGCTTCAACGGCGGATGGGGGCGGCCAGAACAGAAGCTCCGCGGTTAGAAGCGTGACGTCTCCGTAGAAGAAGAGCGTAGGAGTGCTGCGGTGTGTATACTCACTCTAGAAACACCAAGTATGTTTAGTACAGGTCTTTAGTACAGGTCTAGGAATACGGCTACCGCTGTTCGACTGCCGAAGCTACCACTAGTAGCAACAATCCCGCAGTGCTCGGATACCGCGAATAGCAGCGTCGCTGGCAATATTGATTCCAGTACTTTTGCAGCCGCTACTGCTGTCTGCTGATGCTTCTACCTCTGGTTCTGCTCGCTGATGATGCTGGCTGCAGCTGCCGCCGTTGGTACTGCTAGTGGGCAGCAAAGCAAGCGTGACAGCTCGCTCGACTAACAGTTCCGTGTGCTCGATGCAAGTGTCATGTAGGCGTTGATGCGGCGTCGCACTCGACTGCAGACACGCCGCAGCACTGGCTGCGTGGTGTCGGCTGTCGTCTGTGGCCCTAGCGAGCTGGCGCTATCTGCTGAGCCTTGCCAGCTATTCGTCTTGCTATTCGTCTGCGATGCTTGCGATGCAGCAGCTGTACCAGGAGCCGGCTGACTGACTGACTGACTGACTGACTGACTGCTGTTCTCGCGTCTGCTTGTGCTTGCTTGTGCGTCTGCGTCTGCGTCTGCGTCTGCGTCTAGCTGCGCATCTGCGAGATGACGAAAGCGACAACAGGCCGGCCGCGGGTCCGGTATTGAGGCCCAAAAGACAGGGGGGAGGAGACGTAGCGAATAAGACGGACGAGACGGGAATAGGACGAATGATGGAGATGGATGGCGGATGGAGTTGGAGAAAAGAAGAAGAGGAGGAGTGTGAAGTGAAATGTGACTTTGAAGCTGTTTCGAGCTTGCTCGGGTCCGAAAGCCGATCTGCAAGCAGCAGCACAAGGCAGGAACACGAGGCGATGCAACCACAGGTCGTTGCCTGATGGAGGCAGTTGAGCGTGGCAGCTTCCTTCAGTTTTTCCCCGGTCTCAGTGCAGCTGTTAGTGCTTGTTAGTGCTTGTTAGTGCGTGCTAATGCATGCGAAGGGAACTTTGGGGGCCTACCAGTGTCTGTGGCTGGTATACGCTACGCGGTACATACCAAAACGCTATTCTGCTGCATCATCGCGGCCTGGAGCTTGGTATCGCGCATGTACCGTACAACACGGTCATGCCATGGCATCAAGCAAGAGAAACGACGTATTACATTCTTGTCCCGTTTTGGCGCTGCAGAGGCAGACGGTGCTGCTGGCGGGGAACCCACCGCGACCTGGCTGCGATCAGTGGGGTTGGGCACACCGTCGAGGCCCCGTTAGCGCTCCATCTTTGGCGGCGGTTTAGCGGCTGCAGCGCCGAGCGCACCCGGGAATTTAGGGCGCTTGCTCCAGCTCAAGTACCGAGTACGTGCTCCGCATGCCCAAACAGGCGATGCTGCGGCGTCGTGCCATTTGGCCTCGGCCTCTCTCCTTAATCATGCATGGAGGCTCAAACGGAGCAAACGGAGCCCGCGCCACGCATGTCGTCTTGTGGGCCTCGAGTCTTCTTTTTAATCTTATCCGTATCAACCTGATAAAGACATGTCTCCAGTTATGGGCAGAGCGGGATTCGTCAAAATCGTACCGCAGCCCAAATAGGCAATTTTTCTGCATGTACGTGGTACAAGTAGCTCCAACGCCCGGCCACTTACACGGCCTCCCATCTCGCCCAGAGCAACGAGTTGACGTTTCGAATTTAATTTAAGCCGCACAAAAAGTCCTGCCACAGTGGACTCTCTTTGATTTGATTGTTGGTTCGTAGCATAGTTGCCTATACGGTCTTTCCTCGGGTTCAGGTCATTCACCTTGTAGATGCAATAGCCAACGGTAAGGCGCGCATCCTCACCTCAAGGCTCTCTAAAACAGGGCCAATGCTTGATGTGAACAACACGGCATAGAGCACGCCGGTAAAGTCCGCATGGGTTCTGTGGTAGTAGTTGTAACTTCGGCACCATTGCCAGGGGCTGTTTTACAGATGTACAGCGAGGCTGTGATAACATTGCAGCATACGTCCAACATCCCTGCAAACGCCGCTTTCGCCACAATAACAAGGATATGCTCTGAAGCCGGTGCTGATGCTGTGCAGTAATTTGCCAGCGTGACGAAACCTTGTGAATACCACTCATCCTAATGATATGACTGTCCTGTTCTATCGTAACATCTCTCCTTTGTCTTGCAGCTGTTGGAAATGCAGATGCTGCTCTCAGTTAGCAAGCAGGCGAGAGACTTTCGGGCATCGCCAACTCCAGCACGGATCCCTGACCTCACCTTGCATCTCTTCCACCATCTCCGCCTCCCCCCTTGCCTAGCATGACGTGGCCAGACGTAATAAAAAGAGAAAACTCTTCATGAAGAAGAGCAAAACGCTAGAAATCTTCTAAATACGACCTCTTTGGCGGCCCATCCACACCAAAGTCCACCGGCCTGTTCATGCAGCCATCTCTCCCCCTTGTCTTCAATCAAACACGCCCGACCAACAACAGCCTAGCTTAAGTGGAAATAGAGGCAAGCTGGGTCCATTCTAGTATCCATCACACACCACCAGCGAATCACTTACATGCCACTTATGCGCCCTGCAATGCTATGCTACGCACACGTGCTGCCGCCCATATGTATGCATCGTCTATTGCTTTGTGGTCTTGTCGGCGGTTGTTCTTGTCGCGACGACTGAGCTTGTTCGTAAAAAGGTTGCTAGAAACATCTTTAGTTTCAGCCTCAAGTTCAGCTGTTAGCTGCCTCTGGTTAGCGCTTGGAAGCGCCCTTTTTTCCCCTCCTCCTCTTTCGCCATTGAAATCATGTTGGTTCGACTCCGTTTGTAATAGTTTGTAAGTAGGGACGAAAAATCCTAGTCAGACTTAAACCCCCTCTCCTCCATCGTCTCCTCAACCCTAGTCGTTCCCATTGGGCTTCAATTCTCCGGGCTACCCCAATCCGTACTCTTCAGGCTTCTAGGCTTCCCCTTTTTAGCTGCCTTCGTACCTGTAACCCCCCTCGACTTTCCACCAGGCTGATCTCCAGCCTGGCGCTCACTGCAGGGCTACACAGACGGGACCAACAAACCAAGCAGAGGCATGACCATGTAAGTCTGCTGCTTCGCTGGCAAGGCTAGCTGGGAGCGGTATGCCGCTCCGTCTTTCGTCTTCATCGTGGACTGCCAACTCATATAACCCACACAAGGATTACCAGAGGAGTAAACTGTAGGTCGTGCCCGACCCTCGTATTTGGTAAACCCAGTCCAAAATTTCCGGAAACGAGGATCCCTTTGCCCGTGTTTTGTGTTTATCGCCGTTTCGGTCCAACAGGAAGCCAAGCCGTGGGGTCATCTTCAACCCCGGACAGTTCCTCGGCCGCCTCGTCACTTGCATTAACAATGCTGAGCTGGCGATCACGATTTTAGCCGCTACCACGCCGGGCCTACACCCGCGATCTTTTGCGCGTGGAGTCTGACATCTTGCTTCTGAGACCCATGGACACATTCATTGAAAAAAAAAAAAAAAAAAAAAAAAAAAACTTCATCGTCAGGGCCTTGCTCCACAAGTCGAGTCCACTCCATAACCGCCAGGTCATATCACACAGGGTATATCCCTCCCATGGGACGTGGCATGGAGTACGTATTGACTTAAACGCCGGCACGGCGGAGCCTCAGATCCGCTGGGCTTAAATCGTCTGACCAGCTTTTTAGCGCGAACGCCATGTGTTAGTCGTTGCACACCCAGTTTCCACGCTGTGCCTGACCAAGCCAGAATCTAACCGTTTGCTGTAGCTCTTCGCTAGCTGCTGATCAGGTTGACTTAGAGGAAAGAGAGAGAGAAACCATGGGTTTGAATCTCGGTTGATGTTGATGCCCGTACCAACTCGCATACTTCTTCGTAGACACACGCACTCTCCTTCATCTGTCCATCAGGCATCGCATATATCGTATCTCACAAAACACGTTGAGATACGAAATTCGCCAATCGACAGAATGCGCCCGCTCTAGCTAGCCCAATGCAGGCACCACCACGAAGAATTGGTACTAGTTAAAGAGGCACAACCGCCGGCTCACACCTTCACCACAGGGCTGGGCGTTCGTCTCAGCCAGGCCTAAATTACATGTAGCTAGCCCACTCATCTGCCACTCACCTCCAAAAGAGAAATGCTAATGAGCCTAATCCCACGAAATTGGGAGTAGCTGCTATCTGGGTGCTTTGCCTCTTAGTGTGTGTGTGTAGTGGTGGTGGTGGTAGTGGTGGTGGTTCCTCAGTCCTAAAAGTCCGCCCCTCTCTCCCCTCTAAAAAAACTGCCGTTGTCAGACACAAAAGTGAGATCCGCTCATTTCATTGGACAGTTGTTCTCGATCTGCTAACAGCCGTTGTTTGCCTTGCTGCCCCTAGTCAGCCAGTCGCGTCTCCTGCGCAGCATTTGTGAGAGATGTGATTCGTAGCATCCCCAGCGATTTGGTTCGTCCAAATGTACATCATTTTCGACGAGTCGCAGGCCTGGGATTCTTCTTCAAAAGACCCACAAAGGAGCAAGTGAGTGGATATGTCGTAATGCAGGTAGAGCACATCAGCTCATCGTGTAAGAAGCTCTCGTATACTTCGCGAAACCGGGCTTCTGCTTGGCCTCCTATATGGCCTACCTGAACACTTTTTCGCCTCTTTTTTTTTTTTCCCCCTTGGCTTGGCCGCTCTCATGGCCGGCGGTTACAGCTGGCGTCTAACGCAAATCATTTTCACAAGCAATTTTTGGCGTCTTCGGCGCCAGGCTACGGGTCCAAGCCACCCACTTTAGTACCATTTCAAGAACTCGGTCTGTAAACTTGGCCTGCCATGCGGCCTCGCTCGATTTTGTTCAGGTTCAAGTTGACGAACAGTCGTTTGATATATGCATACTGCCTCAATTCATCTCCAGTACGCCCATTGTCTCATTTCACTTACAAACAAGCTCTTTCCGATAATTCTTCGCAGCACCTTCGAGACGGAACGGGCCGGCATGATCCAGATCACGGCCCGCGGCGAGGGGGCACCAACAACTTTTCGGCCGTCTAGGGGGTTCCACTTGCTGGCTTGGTGCCCTGGTAACGCCCTCCCTGCGCTCCGTGTGTGTGTGTGTGTGTGTGTGTGTGTGTGTGTGTGTGTGTGTGTGTGTGTGTGTGTGTGTGTGTGTGTGTGTGTGTGTGTGCGTATGTGCGTATGTGCGTATGTGCGTGTGTACAAGCATATGTGTGTGTGTGTATGGGTGCCTTGTACTGTGTGTGTAGGACTACGGAGCAGTCCTTAGCTCACTACCCTTGTTTGAGGCTGCGTCCCGGACCCATAACGTACCTCAACACCAAACCTTCGGCCGCCAAAGCGGCCGGCAGAGCACAAGCTCTTGCGGCATGCAAGGTTGGTTGTCACTCGAGGACACTTTCGGCGCGTGTCGCGCGCACAGCCGGCCCTTCGTTATCTCTTCGGTCTTGATCAATGCTTTTCGGTCCTAGTAGAACCGTCTGAATGTATCTTCAACGTCGTCGAGCCCAACAGTACCCAATGCAACAGGGACGCGGTGTCCTCTCCTCCTCCTCCTCCTCTCTTTAACCGTACACGTCAAGCTTCCATCGCCGCGGCCTCGAGCTTGAAAAGGGTTACGGAGATGCAAGCTGTTCCTAATGCAGAAGGCCAACTCATCGTTGTTGCGGGTTCTCCGGCCTTGTCTCCACGTTATCATGGCTCACCGTCACTCAGATACATGCATTTCCTCCATTGTTTTGCAGTATCCTCTAGACCGGTGACGAAAACTCGAGCCGCTAATGTCGCTCGCGCTTTTGGCCACTTGTGTGCGAATGTACCTGAAAGACCCATACCGAGACCTAGCCCTTTTCTTTCCTTATGAGTTGTTTGCGCTAGCCCTTCTTTTCCACAGGTACGGAGCACCTGATGCAGCTTTGTGGATGATCGGCGATTCAGTCCAAGCATCTCACTTCGTCCCTCCATTCCGCATATGTCGGGCGTGTAGCCAGCTTTTCCTTCCTATAGGGGCGCTGACCCTGCGTCTATCAACGCCACATACACATGTAAAAGTGCCATGATCCTGGTTCAAAGCGGTTATGGTAGCACCGACAGAGCGTGTCGAGGGCGTGGCAAATTCGCTGGCAGTACATTGCATTGTCCGCAAAGCATACTCCGTACACCGTATCATACTAAGCGACATCAAGGTTCGGCTTCGTTTACGGGTTCGGTGTCGATGTCAATATAGCTTAGCGGGTGGCCTATTGATCGGCGTGATGTCTTGTCAGGGAAGCAGTGTCACGCTGTTCGATCTAGTTGGCAACAGGTCCTTCGTCAACTCATACAACAAATGATGCAGTGCTTCCCAATCAGCTTGGTCTCGGGTACTTTTCGTATGTTCCGACGTTGTGCTGCCCACCAATGGTGCCTCCAGAGGCTGTGTCACCCTCCACCAGTCTTCGCTAGCCTCTCATAACGCCACATTAAGGATTCCCGGAAATCGAGCCGTGACTGGGGTTCGGGTACGTTTGCGGTTCTATTGAGAACAGGCTGTATACATTCTTAACATCGATAAGTCAGCTCTAGAGCATTACCGAGTTGATTGGCACCCCCTCCCAAGTATCAACCCTGAATTGAGTGCTGATGCAGTTTACTATGCAGTTTGCAAATGGCCAGCCAGCACAAGCTACTTGTGTCCAGACGCCTGTTGCCACGTTGGCCAGATTGACATAGTTTCCTCCTCGCCGCCCCCGCTATCAAGTTTTTTTTTTTTTTTTTGCTGACAGCCGTACGTCAAGCCGCGGGAGCACGAATCTCCATCTAGATAGCCTCTGGAGGGTCGAGTTGACGTGGTAGAACCAATCATCCACCCTCCTCGGGCATCCGGGTTATTCATGTGAGTCGTGAGCTATGCATAGACATCATGCAGGCTCATATAAAAGAAGCATTATCGTGTACAGCTCTCATAGGACATGGTTGAAAGAAGAAGAAAACTAATGATAGCCAGTGTTCAGTAGTTCCAGGTGTATCCCTTAAAATAGCTCACTATCCTTGATATGCTCCATACTTGCAGTGGAGTTGTGCTTTGAAGCAGTCATAGTGCCAGAATAGACGGCCGTGGTTCGACTCCCTGGCAACTGAGGCCCTTGTCCGGCCATATACAAGCTAGAGAGGGATTGAGGCAGTGGGATGGAGGTGGAGATCCCCAAAGAGCCGCATTCACAAATGTTGTGTGACCACCCGAACATGCTGTTTTGTTGTCAATGGCCGCACGTGCAATTTATTGCTCTGAGAACTTTATATGGCGGCACATCCAATGCGGACAACATGACCGTATATAGGATCCATCAATACCAAAGAAAGCGCGTGCCAATCTAGAAGCTGTGTCAGAAGCACTACAGGCGAGCAAGTTTCGTGTGGCGTCGATTAAATAGTAAATCTCTACAGCTTATTTCAGCATGTAGTGATCATTAAGGCTCCATTGTTTTTACAAGAGCTGAATCTGGTTCTTCCGTTCCCACACTCTGTCTTTGCCAGATATCTGAACTATCCGGATTCAGAGATAGTTATGCGCTGGATAACATCCGTAGTGGGAGAACACATTGCTACTGTAGCTGTTTTCGTACCTGGAGCTGGACATAGCTGGAAATATCCACACCAGCTATCCGTCAGAGCCTGGTTTGAAAACCCGGTGCTAGAGCCATCCAAGATGCTGCTGCTGCTAGTATGGCCACCACAGCCACTGTGGGACGAACCACAACCCTAGCTTTCACCGAAATCGACAACTTAGAACCACATACTAAGCGGTCAGGATCCATCCCCCTGTTCCATGACACTTGTCCATCCTCGGGACGAACCATCAGAGCAGACCCACAGTGGCCGCAGATCGAGACGCCCACTGCCTATGGTGGAAAGACAGAGTGAGACCCAAGATCAAGGCCGCCTGGCGGGAAGTTCACTCTGCCCCTAGCAGTAGCACGGGTGAGCAGGTGTCCGTGCTCCCTTTGCGTGTATCAACGGCCATCCTGTGTTGAAGAGGTTAACGAAAAGAGGTCTTGGAAGTTTGGGTAGTATGCAGTAATATGTATCAAGCGTTTCCCCAATTGAGGAGATCCGAATTTAGCAGGAAAAGGCTGATAGGGAACACCAAACTCACAGACATGAGCGTGGCAAACATGACTTGAATGCACCCCTCTTTGGTTCTCCGAGATGCATCGTCTTGGCCCCAAGTGGATTTTCCTCCTTAGGGTATTGTCTGGATATGTTTCCAACTGATGTCAAGAACCTTGGGTGCTGTACGGAACGGTTTACAAAGGAATGTGCTCGAGAGGCCTGCGTAGCAGATTGAATAACGCGGGGACTCTCTTATGGCCTTCTCTACAGCAGCCTATGATGCTCGACCAACGTGGCAGTCATTCTGCAGGCTCACGAGCACACCACCGGCAGGAAGAACCCCCTCCCAAATGGGTTAAGTGGATGAAGGCAAAAGAGGTATGGGGAAGTCGCAAATAACATTATCGGCCAAAGGACGATTCTGCAGGGAATTGGGTCATTTGAAAGGGCCTCTCCGATCAGTAGCTGAAGACAGCAATCGAGGGTTGTACGAGTAGCGCCGTGCTGGCGGGTAGTATTAGTGGTAGTCCGAGTAGTAGTGGTAATAGTAGTGGTAGCAAGTGGTGTTCTGCATCGAGGTAACCTCCACATCGAAGCCCCCCACACGCACACACATAATTTCTTTCCCACCCCCCTCATCCTTGGAAGCCAGGAACGTGCTACAGGATACGCCATCACACAGCAGCAGGGGTGTGCTACTGGGTGAAAATAAAGGGGTGTGTGGGAATAGGGCAACTGGCATGTTGGTATAGGGCAAAAAGTACGGATACCCAATCCACGTATCAAAGCATCTTTTTTTTATCCCGCAGGAAGCAGGACGATAATGACGAAGTCTGTTGGCCCGTGTAGAGGAAGGTGCTTGTTGGTCGCTGAGAGTCCCACCGAGGATTGGGTTGTAAAGCGCTGGATGGTAAAGGGATAGGACGAGGGTCGAATGGACGGGAGTGTTCTGACTTCAGGCAAGTATAAGTTAGCTTGTCTATCCATCCCCAATGCTATATCAGAAACTGCCAGACTTACCAGCCCAAGCCTTGGATAAGAAGCCAGCAGTGACCACGATCACGACCACGACGTTGAACTCGCCTTCACCAACCGAATCTACAAGCGAGACCGGACAGGACTAGACGGAATTGCCTTGCATCGAACGATTCCGACGCTAGTCTGGAAATTGCTTGCTCCCGGTCGTTTCGTTTCCTGTAGGTGCCAGCTTCATCAGTCTTTCACATCACCATTGCCATTCTTCCTCCTGGCAGAAATGAAGAAGCAAAATGTCTTCATTGTTCTTGGAGAGATTCGGGCCTTGAAGTCTGCTCGTCGTTTACCAATGTTCAGCTGCTGATGTTATTGATTCATAATGTAGCACTCCTCCTCCTCCTTCTACCCTTGGTCCATCTCTCCCACTCGACCGAAGCCGCCCGCCGACGAATTGACCATGTGTTACTTCGAACAGACTCGTTGGAGTTGCGGTTATTGGCGCTGGGGCCACTTCCGCCAGCAATGCAATAAAGAATACCGAATGGGCGAGACGTGCGGGCTGAAGCTGGTCTATGAAACAAAAGTCGAGCATGACGTCTGCAAGTTATGTCACGACACGGAGAAGAAGCAGCGGCGATACGACAAGATGTATCGTGACGTGCAGCGTTGGCAGATGGAGGGCAACCGCAGCGCCACCATTGAGCGGACATGCGGTGAAATGGAAGAAGTTGTGGGCCAAATCCAGCGGATGAGAGACGAACATGGCCACAGGCTACAATCGCTGGGTCAGGTACGAGAGAAACCCTTCCCCTTCCCAGGCACAGCAACACCAGACATAGAAAGCTGGGGAACTGGATAACCACAGTGGCAAAAGAGGGATCATCATAGCTAATATTTCTTCTGCTTCAGTGAAGATAGCAGGGGTAGAAAGTCAGCTTACAGAAGACACGGCCACAAAGTCAAAGGTTAGCCAATGGATATTAGAGGTTGGGCACAAGGCAGCATTGGGGTCAAATCGGCGCAAATTTAAAAAAAAAAAAAAAAACGTCTTGGTTTCGAAGAAATTCCTTTCATTGGAGGCTGCTAAGCCGCGGAACGTCGTTCACTGTTATTTTGGGTTATCTTTTTCATCTTTGGCTTTCAGCATGGTCCTGGGCACATGAAAAAAAAGCGTTTTATGAGCGGCCAAAAAAGGGTTTGATTTGGTCGGCTTCAGTGTATAATTGGTGTGATGGATCTCTGAAGGACTTTTGATTGGATTTTTTCTTCTTCTTCGGGCTCTGCTAGCGAATGGGCCGTCTCGCACTCCTTTTGTTTTAATTAGATACCAAATGTTCTAGGATTCCAAATGACATGCTCCATACTCCGTACACTGTCGACTTTGAGCAGCGCGGCTCCCCGGGGCTCAAGATTTGGAACGGCACAAAATTCATTCGGTGGTGGGCTGGATCACTTTTGTGGGTGGGCCGTTTGCTATTGCTGCGGTAAAATGACCGGGGGCCGCAAATTTCTTGTGACGAAAGCTCCTTGGCGGGGGTGAGCGTTCAGCATCCAATGTCAGTCGTCTATCTGGTGTGATGGAGGTGGCTAGTCTTAGCATAGCGTCTATAAGTGGACGTCACCTCCAGAGCCAACAATGATAGTCAATACTAGTATTCCGGTAAATCCCATTCAATGCTTGTGGTGAGCACAAGGGCCTAATTCGTACCAGCATGTGTAAAACCCTCGCGTGAGTAGACAGGCGGCGTATTTCGTACTTGTAGGCGAAGGAGTCGCTCGCTTATCGCGTTTGTACCTGGGCTAGAGAACCATGTCGCATGCTTACCAGGGAATTGCTGCGAGAGTCGGCATCGGTTGGGGTAAATCACATGGATACGTGGTACCAGAGACGCCAACGAGATCTGAAAGGGTGGAGTCGTTCAAATTCCGCGGCGGCAGTCATGAAGAAATTCAGCCTGATCGAACTCTGAACGGTACAGCAAAATACTGGTCGTGGGAGCCCAATGATGGAAACGTATAGCCGTCATTCTCTTATACGTGTGCTTCACACATGGAGCGAACACACAATCCCGAATGGGGGCCAATTGCTGACGACTAGCTTCGAAGTGCTGTCCAGGGGGGGGAGAAAGCCGCTGTCGCCCGTAGTAGCTAACCGTAACGAATGGAAACGGTTTTTAAACTCGTCGATACTCCGTTATGTTGCTCTCCGTTGTCACCTCTCCTTGTTCTGTCGCTTATGATGCTGCTCTGTCTCATCGCTTCTCTTACAGCCACTCCTCCGCCACTTTTCTTCGGTTTGCTGGGATTTGCGGCCAGGAGTGACCAGCCTCGCCTCGCCCTGGACGACTCCCGCATAAATCTTCTGCGCTTCTCATGCTGTTGTTACCGCGATTCCGAGGACTTGGTTCTCCCAGTACAGGCATAATCCCGATCACCTGGATGTGCGGTAAGCTACCAACCCTGTCCACCCCTCAAAACGGAACAGTGGGAACTAAAACGGCGGTGCGAGCCGAGGCCGACGAAGAACTAGACTAGAGAATCCGACGGCTCGAGACAGCGAGCTTAGCTAGATATTGTGACACTAGACGTCTCCACTCAGTGAGCCATGCACGTGTCTATCGCTCAATGGGCACCTTGCGGTGAAGTATATCGTGGGTCAGTAATTTTTTTTTACTTGGTAACAGTAATCATTGCTGTTTCTTGTAGGCAAGCAAGACCGTATTCTTCAATCAATTTAATTCACGTTCTTTTGACTCGGCTTTGCGAGCCCATACGTTGCGTTCCCCTGTCACAAAAGCCCGATTGGTGTGATGCTGATGATCACCATATCCAACTGCGAACCAACACTTTTTGCTGAACGGAGTATAAAATTTTTTTGTTCTCTCTGTGAAGACCTGCTGTTGGTACAAGCGCTTTTCCACCCCAGTCATGCGCCCTTTTTGTTAAAAGAAAAGAAAAAGAAAAAGACAGACAAAGGAAAAAAAAGAGTGTGTGGTTCCGGGAAATTGGTAACTCTCTGTTGAAGAAGCATCCAGCTTAGGACGCCATTCGCTCAAAGAAGGGCTTCTAACCCCCCAGTCGATCCCAGGGTATCGAGAAAATATTGATGTCGAAAAGAAGAGAAGATAAAAAGAAAAACCGAAAAACCGAAAAAGGAAAATGCTTGTGAATGCCGAATCTATCATTATTCCATCCGCTGTACCGCGTTTAGCCGTTGATTACGGCGCTCCGCAAAAATAAGCAACAATCGCTATTCCTTCATAGCTTCGGCCGCATCTGCAAATGTGCCGACAAGCGCCGCATCGTCTTCGTCCAGAGTCTTTAGGCTGGCTGGGCGGTCCCCATGCAGCTCGTTCGCATCCTCGTCGGCAAGCCAGTCGACCTTGATGCCGGGCGGCGGGCTATCTTCATGCGTACTGAGTTTGGATACGAGATGGTGGTAGCGCGCTACACGAGCGCCTTGGCCGGTGTAGACGAATGTCGACGATGATACCCGACCGGAATCTGGAGCAATCTCGAAGATATCGACCATGTTGCTGCGACCGCCAAATCAGTGTCTCGGTTCTCAAGCGAAGGCGGCAGTTACGTAATTGTTAAGCACTCACTTGGATGTCTTTGCGACAACTCTCTGCAATGCCTCGTTCTCTCGCTGCACCTCTGCAGTGTCGCCTTCGCCGTTCAGCGCAGCATCGCCAAAGCTGCCATATTGGACGCCATTTCCGTCATCGTACAACAGTCGGTTCTCCTCGCTCTGTAGCAACACGTAGTTAGCACCGGAAGAATCGCATCGTAGACAAGTAGTAGAGCGCACCTCATCGTAGACGTCCCTCTGTCGCCGCCCCAAGCATGATTGGCAGAGTCCCATGATCTCTGTCTCGGAATTGCGCGAGTGCGTGCGGCAGCTCGGCGCGAGTAATTGACGCGTTTATCGGATACTGTGAAGATAGCGACGTATTGATACCATTTTCTAGGGCAAACAGCAGCGCAGTCTAGGGCAGAGTGCGTGGTTTTGTCGCTCAAAAACCCCTGCCACGATGCCTGTCGTTCGATTTGGCGAAGGTTGAAGCCTGCGTTTGGCTCGCGAGCTCCTTCGGGTAAATTTCGGGCCGCACAGCCCAAACGCATGCTCTCCAGGCGATTCCCGTTTTGGCTGCTCCCTTTTTATTCCTTGTATCGGTACAAGTGACAAATGTTACGCAACAGCCCTTTACTACTACAATACTATGCTACGCTTGACTATAAGCATTTGCTTTAATCAATCCGTGGATTTTGCAAGAAATTTTCAACGTCGTGGAATGTGTTGCCCAATATAGCTTTACCGGTTCTTCCCCTTTTTGGCGCTGTATAGT
Organism: Trichoderma evansii; assembly: GCF_050947405.1. Lineage (NCBI taxonomy): Eukaryota > Fungi > Ascomycota > Sordariomycetes > Hypocreales > Hypocreaceae > Trichoderma > Trichoderma evansii. The sequence goes on from NW_028145178.1 coordinate 202,735, forward strand.
GCCCTAATGATCGCCTTATACTAGGGAGTCTCCCTTTTAGAGCCAGCTTAGGTGCTCCCTGGAAGCCATTTTCCCTTAAAATTAATATATAGATCTACTATCACCCTCATTAATGCTTTTTCTGTCCCCACTACATTGTCTTGGCTGGTTTAGTAGCCCTAATAGCAGTAGACAAACTATATTCCTCTACTATATGATCTCAAGGGGCTCAAGAGCCTCCTTTATATCGCTATCCCATTCTTTACCCATTCATTATACGCTTTGCGCTCAAGTTGAATATGTTAAACCTATCTCTTAGCTGGACTCGAGTACCCTTTGATGAGGATATAAGAAACCATGGCGGCTACCTCTCCAACTGACTTTTCCATCAGCATCCTCAATCTACTTCTCCATCATCCTCATACGCTTCAAACAATCATAGCCGCTTCGTCCTATAATTCTTCTAAGCTCCTATTGATACTCATTCGCAATGCTTAGCAAACTTCCATTGGCCATAGTGGCCTTCCTCCCACTAGCTAATGCCCGCTTCAACAAATTAAGAGCAGAAACCACTGACACGATTCGGTGCTGTCCGTGTCTACCAAGTGGGCCTAGTCCCAACGAGACTACAGTCACTGTTACTGTTGCAAGCCCCAAGGAAACTGTAACAATTGACCACACAATTGTCCAACCTGCAACAACCATCTTTGTCACCCAGACTTATACTCCTGAATCGCCTGCTGTTGTCACTCAGGAGGTGACCGTTCATCCTGAGCCAACAGCAAAGACTGGGACGGTGATTAGTGGCGGTGCTGGAAATCCGGACTCTTCGCCTTCACTAAGGGGGGCCATTACAAAAACTGTTACGAAGACAATACAACCTGGAGGAGTTCAAACTGGGGATGTTCAGACTGCAGGTGGCCAACCTGAATCTCTCAAGACAGTGACAGTAACAATCAACCCGGACCAAAGCAGCCCTGATGAAAAGACCACAGCGGCTGGGGAGTCGAAACCAGCTGGATCTCCATCTGCTGGGCCCAACTCTGCAGTGAATATTACCATCAGTCAAGCTAAGCAGTCACCTTCAGTTGAGCCATCACGCCCAGATAACAGTTTAGGAAATGGCGTCACCACCGTCGCCTTTGTCGCAGCTAGCGAGTCAGCAGCAGCTTCTCCCACTACTAAGCCAAGCGTCAAGACTGTGACCTTTGTGCAGAAGCCGGACACTGTCGAGACGGTGACTTTTGTGGAAAACCCGGCAAACCCAAGCACCACGACAGTAACACTAGCAAGCAACCCGTCAAATTCAAGTGTTGAGACTATTCCCTTCATCGCAAGTCCGGCCAATCCAAGCACTACTACAGTTACTTTGGCCAACAACCCATCAAATGCAAGCTCTAATGCTGTCACTTCAGTCAACAGCCCGTCAAACTCAAGCATTGAGACAGTTGCGTTTGTGCCAAGCTCTGAAAGCCCCAGCGCTACGACCGTCACTCAGTCAAGCGATGCGCCAAGCCTGTCAAATGCTACCGTTGAGACTGTTCCCTTTGTAGAGAGTCTAGCAAGCGCAAGCAGCACATCGGCGGCTATGGCTGGCAGCCCTCCAGGTTCTCCTAGTATCCAGACGGCACCCTTTGCGCAAACTTCAGCAAGCCCCAGCACCGCTGAAGCGACTCCAGCAAGCAGTCCTTCAAACTCTCCTAGTGTTCAGACGGCCCCATTCGTGGCAGACCCGGCAAAGCCAAGCTCTACCCCAGCCGCTCCCGCGACGAATTCATCAACTTCAGTCTCGTCAATCTCTACCATCAATAACTCGGCTGGTCCAAACGGAACAGTAACCTTTGTGCCAAGTCCCCTCACAAGCTCCTCGCCTCCCCAGCCAGCCATCACAACTCCGCCATCAGTCGGCACAATTTCCCCGAACGTCGGTCAATTCACCACTCTCACGCAGACAGTCACTGCCGGGAACACCGTCAACATCGAGATCACCATCATCAACATCTACACCGGAGAGACCACATGTAGAAAGAAGGGTAGCGGTAAGCCGTGCGATTCGAAGCCTAGGATTCATCCTTCGGGAGCAATTGGCCCTTGTTTGACGACTGGAATCTTTACAGAGACGGCGACTGCGTTTAACACTGTTATTGTAACGGTTGACTCTGGCATTTGGACCAATGGGACATCTGCAACTGAAGCTGCCCTGCCGCTTGGAACAGGAACTGGCAGTCCTGTAGTAGGAACCGGCATTCCTGTAATTGGAACTGCAGTTGGGACCGGCAGTCCTGCAGTGGGAACTGGCAGCCCCATGGTCCGCAGGGGCAGAGTGCCATTGATTCGAAAGCGCCTATAAGAAAGTGCAGAGAGAGAGGGCGATGCTATAATTATTGGGGAAAAACGAAGTGTAATTTTATGAGGGGAGTGCTTTTATATACATGTAATGTATGTGTGTGTGTCTATGTAATCTAGTGGTATATCTGGTTATTATAGGGATTAATGGGTTTGCTTTGGATAGTAGTTTTCTTTGGTGTGCTGTTTACTTGGCAAGATAGCTATGCAAATGTTAATTTACAATTTCACTTTATGGAATCTCAATTCTGAATCTCATATATACTTACTATACCCCCGGATTACTGGACCGATCAAGAAGGGCTGATCCAGATGTTCAGCTGTACCTCGGGAACGAGATGTCACATAAGACCAACGAGCACAAATTTCAAGTCATGAATGATGATGTTCCAATCTTGGATATTTCATAAAGTCTTCATCAAATATAAAACAAATCGCAGCCGAAACCATAATTCTAATTTTATGCCCAGTTCTCCCGAATCACTTCAGCAATCACACCATGATCCTCATGCTGCTTCAGCCCACTCACAATCACAACACCAACAACCCCATCAACTCCCTCCACGCGAATGGGAATCGCTCCTCCATGAATAGCATACTGTCCTGCCTCACTCGGCCCCAGACCAAACTTGGCCGCAAACGCAGCCTCGTTGCCTGCGTGCTTCTGTCCCAGGAACCATGAGCTGACGCCGAAGCGCAGCACAGCGGTTCTCTTGCGCTTCACCCAGCTCTCGTTGTCGGGTGTGACGCCAGGACCGGTGGCGACCTGGTAGAGGGTCTGGGTGCCAGCGCCGTTGCTGATGGAGATGAGAGTTGAGCGGCCTGCCTTGGCAAAGGGGAGGAGGCGCGCATAGAGGAGGTTGCCCAGCTCCGCGACATCATCGGCGTTGAAGGAAGAGAGAGTGAAGCCTTGGCCACCGACATCTGCGTCAGTGAGAGCTTGAAGCTATTTTTATAATTAGTATCATGATCAATATTTCAATTCTTATGAGATAAACTCACCTCCTCAGCAGAGCTTCCACCAGGAGGAGACTGGATGGCAACTGGACCGCTAGAGCTGCGAGCCGCCTCCAGGGCCTTCTCAAGGCCGAGCCCAGCCGCAAAGTTGCGTCGCCAAACCTTTTGAGCCATTGTGATTATATTATTCAGATAAATTCTGTATATGAAAAAAATTAAGAAGAAAAGTAAGAAGTGAGAGAAGGTTATAATAAAAAGATATAATATGCCACAGAGGGGAGGAAAGGCAGGGAATTGTCACTAAGTTTTAAACTTAAAATGGCATCTCCGATCAATAGCATTGCATGGGCTAGACATCGGGCCGACCGTCACGGAAATTGTTGCCTCTGTCCGGGATTTATCTGGATTTGCTGGTGGATCTAAGGCGGAATGGTGGCTGCTAACTGGGGTGGCGTATAAGAATTGGCGGGGGCCCTATTCGTATGGCGAGTCGTGTAGGAGGGCGATAGCTGTGTAGATGGAGTTGTGTGGAGAGGACGTATTAATTGCTCGTGGGTCACAGTGATGCTCGCTGAATTGAGTATGACGCTGATGCGATTATGGAAATAGCAGTAAAACTACCTATTTATATATCGTGTGCGTCAACGCCTGGATCTATGGCTGATTCCTTTACCTTGGGTCAACTGGACCTCTTCTCGTTTATGCGGAAACACTGGGAATCAAGCTCATCCTGCCACATGCCAATTCTTCATCTAGACAACACTGGCTGGCATAGCAAAGCAAATACATCAAAAACTTCAAATCTATCTCAACATGAAATCATCAAATATCCTTCCACAGTATCTCTATTCATCATCTTCTTTTCCTGATTCATAAATAAAGGAAAAACATAGACGTCGTAAAAGAAGAAAGAGAAAGCAAAAGTTAGGCAAAGGGCGTAAGAAAAGGGGAGGGAAAGGACATGGATAGCAACACTCCATGCCACTTATGCCTCTCCCATCGCATAACGACTGTCAACTTCCATCGTCGCATCTGACTCTCGTCGCTCCTGTGCGGGATCTGACCGCAAGCCAGTACTCTCAATAACGCTCGCCACATCCGAAGTCATCTCCGACTCAAGACTTTCGATGCTCTGAAGAGCTTGGATAAACTTCCCCTGTTCCATCTTGAGCATCTCGCGCTTGTTTGCCGTCGCTGCGTCTTCATCCATGAGCTTCGCATAGATGTTCACAGAGTTTGGCCCGCGCACGCCAAGCTGGTCGTCTAGGTAGTTGCGCAGCTGCCGGCGAAGGGAGGGGATCATGCGGCAAACGATGCGCTGCGTAACAGCATCGGAGTATCGTAGGGCGGCGAGCTTGTAGTACCCTCTAACGTACGCAACAACCTCGACCTCCCGCTCAAATTCGTCCGGCTTCAGCTTGGTTTGCTCCAACTCTCGTCGCTTCATGTCTTGGGCTTGCTTTTCTTCTGTAAGCCCCTCCCACGGAACGAGACCTTTTTGTGCGTAACCTGCTCCTATCATTCTCATATGATGTCGGAACCGAGTCAGCACGGCTCTCTCGCTCTTCAGACAATGATCAAACGCTTCTGTGTTGTACGTCATAACCCGTTCCGTCTCGTCAGAATAAAGCTCCTGGAGTGCCTTTTGTGTTATCTTCCAATGATAATCCAAACAGCTCTTGAGGTGTCGCCGGGCCTCTGGGTATATAAACCGTTTCTTGAGATTCTCCAGAGACTTATTCAATGCTGATTCGAGCTCAACATGAAGCAAACGAATCACCTCTTGCAAGTAAACGTTGGTAGGTTGGTTCCACGGCTTAATGGCCTCCATGGCCAAGTCATTGTAAACGTCTGGCGGAATGATGCTTGGCATACCTGCCTTCATCTTGGCCTGTATTTCCTCTTTGACTTCCCTTAGTGTACGAAACCCTCGACCAATTTCGCTAAATTGTGTAAAAGGATGTACAAGACCCATGTTATGCACGGGAGGTCCAGGTTGCGGAGTGCCAACATGAACACTGCCTGTGTCCTCAGGCTTGACCATGTCTGGTGCTCCATTAACCGTATGATCGGTTCTTGATCGTTTCGACGGCGTTGCTTGCTGTGCCGTGTTCCGTCGTTTCGAAGGGGTGGCGAAGCTTGCCGTAGCAGTATTGGCTACTGCCGCATCCGGTTCATCATCGTCGGACAGTACTACCGGATCAATGTCACTTCGGTCTTTGAGAACAAATTTAGGCTTAATCTCCAAAAGGCAGTCTCGAAAACTAATGGGCAGGCTATTGATGCGTGCAGCAAAGTCGTCAATCCTGATCCGGGCACTGTCGGCAAAGCTATTGAGGCAAGTCTGGATCTCCAGCTCCACGTTGCTGGGGAGCTCAGGGAGATTGGCTAGCTGTCGGTTAGTTTTATCGAGAAGGTATTTGACCTTGGACTTGATTGTTGGCAAGCTAGAAGTTTAGCGAATAATTAGTGCCCAAACTTATGAGGATGGCCTGGGGTACTCACCTTTTTGCGAATTCCTCGCCTAAGCGCTCTGAAAGGAATGCTTTAAGTCGTTCAACACCGCAGCGGTGGACAAATTGATGAAAGGGGGCGGGCCATTTATCCACAGACTGGTCCTCAAACATGCGCTCTTCCCATTTCTTCAATTCTTCCAAGTCTTTGCCTTGGGGGCGGGAAGTAATGAAGTATCCCAGCCCTGTGGCATGAGCACACCCTTTCATTATTTCGAGCCACTGGGCGTGATTTCCGCCGTCGGGAAGCAAATCTGCCTTTGTAAGCACGCCAATGGTTCTGTCTTTGGCTTTCAATTTTCGAGTAAGCCCAAATGTTGCAGAATTTTCAGCATCGCTATTCATAGGCATAGCGCAGATGATAATAGCGGAGGGGTGCTGGATATAGGCGCTGGAGAGATTCCGGACCACATTGACAAGATACTCATCGTTGGCGTCCGCGGGATTCTGAAAAATACCAGGCATATCGTAGAATGACAAATCTGGCAGGTCTGGGCCTTTTATCTCCAATGCAACGACATTTGGTGAAAATTTGGCCAAAGTCTCTTCTGCCGCCTTTTCAATTGGCGTGTTCGTGGCAGTGGCGCCCCGTCCAGGGACAAACAAGTTGTGATTCTTGTCATCATTTAGTATGGCAATTTGGGCCCAGCGTAGCACTTCCTCGATTTCATTCTTATCGTGCATCGTTTTGAATTCTAGAACGAGGGTGCTTGGTCTCTTTCTCCAGGGGAAAAAGGGATCATTAACGGTGACGTCTGTCTCATGTATAGCGCCGTCCGGGGGCTCATAAGAATATTCTTTCCGTAGCCAAACACGACAAGACCAGTCAGCGTTGCGGGAAACGCGAATGTGTAGAGGGCATCGAGTGCAAGTTCCCTCACTCCGCGGCAAATCCAGGTTGGCTAGGCCAGACATCAGGCTGGATTTGCCCGCAGACTGATCTCCGACGAGTACAAGCTCCGGCAGCTGAACATCGTGGGACACGCCGAGTTGCTGCAGCTCTCCCAGGGTATCGTTGCAGTCCTTGAGCTTCTTGCCAATGTCTTGAAACGAGGTCTGAAAGAAGCTTTCCTCCAAAATCCTAGGGCTGGCCGCAGCCACTGTGCTTGCAGCCGGAGCAGCAGCTCTTATTTCTTGGAGCACGGGGTCTGTAGGATCTGATTCCACCGTGCGTTCACTAGGCGCCGCTGCAGCACAAAGTCAGTATCCCAGTGGCTTGACGAAATTCATTTGCTAGGAGGCTTACGAGCATTAGATCTATTGCCACGAGAATCGATGAAGGAGTTATAAAACCCTGGCGCATTCAGTGGTTCGCCAACCTCGGTACTAAAATCAGTAACTGTACCGGGGCGAGAAACGGCATCTGGTTCACGTTTGACGAGAAGCTGTCGGTTTCCTGAGCCGCGAGCACGACGGGGAGTTGAGTGCGGCATGGTGGCTGTTCCCTCAGAGGACTCCTAATCCGCTTGAGGTTGAAGTAGGTTGTTGTCGGACATGGAGATGATGCCAGATCTCATAAAAAAGCGAAAGCAATGCTGGCGCTGGTGCGGTGGTGTGTATGATTCCGTCTTGTCTTATCCAAAGAATGAATGATAGATGTGCAACAGGGTATAGCGATGGAAGACAGGGTGAATCGCTCAATGACAGCTAGGCAGCAGGGGTGAAAAAAAAATAGAGAGAGTACAGATTCTTGCAGTGAATGTAGAAAATTAAATAAATAAAGTAAAAAGAAAAAAAATGAAGACGGTTAATGACAAAAAACGAGAATCAGGCAAAGTGACGCGTGAGTGAATGGACTTTGGGCTCAGAACGCTGAAAAAGAAGGAAAGTTGTTGATAGCACTGATATTCCCCCAGACAACTGCTGGCCCCATCGGCGCTAATGCTTGATAGAGGAGCCTGTGCCTGATTCGACAGCCAACGAGCTACGCAGAGTGTGAGTGGGAAATAGTGGCATAAAACAAGGCATTGGCCTCTGTGGAAGACGGAGTTTTAAGGGAGAGACACTCACGGTGGTATTGGCTCGGCTGGAGGCTCAGTAGCACTCGATGCGTTAACAGAAATGAACGGCGATACTTGTCTGAAGCTTGAGTCTGGTGTTGTTTTAGCTGGAGCCGCAGCTTGAGCGTTTGCCCAAAAAGGGGGGCTGGGATTGGATTGGGCTCAGAACTTTAGAGACCACGTGACTGCCTGCGTACATTATATCGGAGCAATGCCTCTGTCTCTTCTCTAAGAAGAAGTTATCATCATTATTATAGATGAATGTAATAACAATTTTTTATTTTATTTAATTTCCTATAGTCCTCGTCTTGTTCCTTTCAGGCATCTTTTTCCTTGTCCATACCAGCCCCAGTTCAGTTACTGAGAAGCGCCTAGTGGCCCTCCCAACAGTGGATCCAGTGAAAAAGAGAGCTCGACTGCTAATTCTGTCCATGCCGTGCATTGTCACTTGCCACGAATGGTGTACTAGCGATACAGTAGAGTGCTAAGCTTTGCGCAAAGTACTGGGTACCTCGTAATCGCAGCCTTGCCGGTAGTCATGCAGTCGCTACAAGATGATCTTCTGCCAGTTGGCTCATCACTCTGATGTCTAATGCAGGGATTTATGACTGGTTTTTTATTTGGATAGTGAAACATTATACGGTACAATTTCATTCGTCCCAGATAGCGCCAATCATTGGATTTTTATTGATGACTGAATGCGACCCTACCTAAGTTGTGAGCAAGGCTGTGCAAGTACTCTTGTACCTGCACCACCGCTTTGGAGAAAAAAAAAAACTGTCAAGAGAAATTTAGTCTTTCGCCATTGTGCTCTTAGCTCAACGCAAACCCCGTACAAATTTACAGCCTCTCTATTCTTCTCACTTGGGCTGCAAACACAATTTCCCTGCGGGCACTCTGCTAGACTCAAAATCTCATCATGGACGTTACCGCAGATGGACGAAACGACGCCTTGGCTGATGGCCGGCGCATCTACTTAGGCGCGGCTACCTGAACACCCTCTATATGGCGACCATGAAAACTGACTGGTCAAGGCAGGCAACCTCCACTATGTGCTCAAGTCTGAGGACATTGAGGAGTTTCTCATCTCCAATGGCTTTGACGACATTGAGAACATCCACATGTCCATTGATGCTGTCAGCAACCGCAACCCGGGCTACTGCTTTGTGGACTTTGCCCAGCGAGCAACCGCTGAGCGCGCTCTCACCTCCCTCCAGGCATCGCTCCGCGGCCGTGAGATCAAGGTCGGTCCCTGCGAGCCTAGGAAGAAGCGCAATGACACCGGCCGCTCTGGCTTCCAGCAGCGAACTGGCGACTGGAGAGGTGCCCCCGCTGGCGAGGATGTCCAGCAGTTCCAGAGCGAGCAGAGGCCCCGCGGTAACTTCAACCGCTCCGAGGAGGTGGTTGATGAGTCCCAGGGAAAGCGACTGTACGTTGGTGGACTGGCCAAGATGGGAGACCAGGACCAGAACAACCAAGAGGTGATGGGAATCTTCACCGGATTCAACCCGTATGTGCTCTCTCTCTCTCTCTCTCACTCTCACTTGAAAACTCGCCGTGTGAACTCACGACTGATGATGACAAACCAGCTCCTACATTGGCAAGCGCATTGCCCCTCATGACAGCACCAGAAGCCCTGCTGGAACCTACTACTACTGCTTTGTTGACTTTGAGACCAAGGAGGAGGCCGAGACCGCCATGCAGGCCCTTGACGGCGCCCCATACGATGGAGGCGTGCTGAAGGTTTCACTGGCCAAGAGAAACGACAGACAGCCCCCCCGCACCAATGCTACACCTGATCGCAACGGCCAGGGACGTGGCTGGTCACGACCATCCAACCCCCGACCCGAGGGCGGACTGCCGCCGTCGGCCAGAGCCATGGGGTCCAACAACTGGAGGAAGCGAGATGCTGAGTAGATGACGATGACACACACGACCACATCCGCTGCTACCACTATTACCACTACCACCACTAAAACTGGAGTGAGGGAATGAGAGAGACTTTGGACAGTCTCGTAGTAATGCTGAGACAAAAAATTTTACTTGGGAGCATCATGTATTAATTCATTTATTCTTATGTATTTGTTCCTTTCACAAACAAAAATGGCAGAATGCGGGGTATCATGACAAGCAAAATGACACGAGTTGAGCTGAGTTACGTTGAGTTACGTTGAGTTGAGTTGCGGTGCATCGAGACCCCTTTCTTGTGAACAAATGTCCAAACCCAAAACATACACATACACCTACAGCACCCGCAACACCAAAATATTATGCTTTTTTGGCTCACAAAATCCCAAATTACCCCTTGGTCCCTGTTTTTCCTTAGCTTCAGGAACAGCCACCACGTGCGGCAATCTCCCACTGCGCGGGGTCTTTTTTCTCGTGTCCCGCACTCGCTTAATCGCATATTCCCCCTTGTCCTACGTGCCCGCAATTTCACCAACATCGTCGTGCAGCAGCTCCACCGCCTTGCTTTTGCCCAATTCGCTGGCCAGCGTCTCTTTCTCTGCTCTTCGCGCTGATTTTGACTTGAGCGAGTAATTGTTGCTTCGTATCTGCTGACATTTCTTTGTTTTCTTTTTGTTGAGCTGAAGCCGAAGCTGCTTCTGCCTCTTGTACGACTCTCTTCCACCGAAAGATACCCCTCCTTGAGCTCTCCACAAAGATGTCTCTCCACGTTCCTCTGCCCCATCGTTCTGCCACTCCAGTGGGTGCCGCCACCAAGGCCGTGATTCTGGTAATGAATGACCTTTTCTCTTCCATTTGGAGCAATTTTATGCTCTAGCCTCTTCATTGGAATTAACGATTTCCTCTCCAATGATTGCGACAACTACTTCGGGCATCAAAGCTGGACCTCGACTAACAGCGCACACCGCTGATACCCAACCAACAGCCCATTATATCACTGCTTTTATGAACTTGATATTGAGCTTCTGACTAACTTTTCTGTTCTGTTCTCCAGGTCGGTGGCCCCTCTCGTGGTACGCGATTTCGTCCTCTCTCGCTTGATCTCCCCAAGCCCCTCTTCGAAGTCGCCGGCCACCCCATCATCTGGCACTGCCTGTCGTCCGTCGCCCGCGTCAAGCAAATCCAAGATGTCTACATCATCGGCTACTACGACGAGTCCGTCTTCCGCGACTTTATCAAAGACTCAGCCAAGGAATTCCCCGGCATCAACTTGAGATATCTGCGCGAGTATGAGGCCCTGGGCACAGCCGGTGGCCTGTACCACTTCCGAGATGCCATCCTCAAGGGCCGTCCCGAGCGCCTCTTCGTTCTCAACGCCGACGTCTGCTGTTCGTTCCCGCTGGAGGAGATGCTCAAGCTCTTCATCGATAAGGACGCCGAAGCCGTCATTCTGGGCACCCGCGTTAGCAACGACGCTGCCTCCAACTTTGGTTGCATCGTCTCAGACTCTCACACTCGCCGAGTGCTTCACTACGTCGAGAAGCCCGAATCGCACATCAGCAACCTGATCAACTGCGGTGTCTACCTATTCTCCACCGACACCATCTTCCCCTCCATCCGATCCGCCATTAAGCGTCGCACCGATCGCCCGGCCCGCCTTGTCTCCTACCCATCCTCCGACAACCTGGATAACTTCACCATGCCCCGTGCTGTTGCCGATGACGACGACGACGAGGACAAGAAGGAGGTCATCCGCCTCGAGCAGGACATTCTCGGCGACATGGCCGACAGCAAGCAGTTCTTCGTCTACGAGACCAAGGACTTCTGGCGCCAGATCAAGACGGCCGGTTCTGCGGTGCCCGCCAACGCTCTGTATCTTCAAAAGGCCTCGCTGATCGGCAGCGACGAACTCGCCCCTGCCAGCGCCAACATCGTCCCCCCCGTCTTCATCCACCCTACCGCCGATGTCCACCCCACCGCCAAGCTCGGCCCCAACGTCAGCATCGGACCTCGTGTCGTTGTTGGCGCCGGCGCTCGTATCAAGGAGAGTATCGTGTTGGAAGACTCCGAGATTAAGCACGACGCCTGCGTTTTGTACTCCATCATTGGATGGGGCAGCCGTGTTGGTGCTTGGGCTCGTGTTGAGGGCTCACCTCTTCCTGCTGGCAGCCACTCTACCAGCATTATCAAGAACGGTGTCAAGGTGCAGAGCATTTCTATCCTTGGCAAGGATTGCGGTGTTGGTGATGAAGTTCATGTTCAGAACTGTGTCTGCCTGCCCTACAAGGAGCTGAAGCGGGTATGTTGTTTTCCCCCCCTTTCCCCACGATCCTCGTGCTAACATGTATTCCCAGGATGTCGCCAACGAAGTAATCATGTAAAGGCCGTATTGGCGCAGAGAGTGGTATAAGTGGTAAGGGTAGACGACAGAGTAACTTGACTGCAGCTGTTGTTATCCAAAGAAAGGGTAGAAAAAAGAGATTTAAAACAATATGAAAGTTATAAAAAACATGTTGCCCTGTTTGCAACGACGTCACGCATTCTATTCCTGCGTGTTGGCTTCGTATACAACAAAAATTGCATGTAGGACTTAGCTATAGAAATTAATATCAAAAGAAGCGGGTGTTTTGAGCGTTGAAATGGGCTGACAGTAATCAACTTGACGAACAATATGGAGATACAGGATGAAACAGCAACCTATGAGGCTCTCCTGGCAAACGTCTTTTACTTGCTTGTGATTAAACCGATGGAAGATGAAATGTGCTTTGCTGCCTGTTCCAAAATAGAGATTGCGACACACATGCTCAAAGTCAAGGCCTGGTCAGTTTGGAGTGGTTTCAAGGATCTGAATGCTACGATGAACCTTGTGGCACAAGACTTCCAGAAGAAGGGCCGATGCCTGTCCCATGGAAATACAAATTATAACATCAATAGTGTCAATCAAAATCAAGGGCGTTGATATTAAAATGGAAATTCTTATCCAACTCCTTAGTCCCGTTGTCTGGCAACCCAGTTGTGACTTGGTGAGATATTTAGTCTACTTGTAGATGTATTTAAGAAGCACATTAGACTCAAAAGCAGTAAAGACAATAGAGACAGTAAAGACGAGAGAGATGATGGACACAGTTTACTTGAATCAAAAAAAGATTATCATTAGGGGTAAATAAAACAAAACACTAAAGCTGCTCTTACTTATAACTACTTATTAACTGCCCTTAACCATCGCTCTCTTCTACAGTTTTTTCACCTTCTCTCTGAATAACTCCAGTATTCCACGCGAGTCTCTCGCAACAGCAATGTCAATCGCTGTCCTCAGTTCAGCATCCTCTTTACGCGGATCGAGACCAAGCTCCATTAACTTTGCAAACGCGTTTTTGACATCAAAGTACTGGTCCCGCTCGAAGTTGCTAAGATCACGGCTTGCCGTTATATGCAGCAGCGTCTGCCCCCGTGCATCCACGGCCATCAAGTCGGCTCCTAGATCGACAAAGACGCTCAGGGCCGTCGCGTGATTGACGTCGTTGTCCATGGCATATGTCGGGCTAGTGATCTTTCTCTCTGGGTCGTGTGTGCCCATCCACCCAGCGCCTGCGAATGCCATGACGGGGGTTTCTTCAGCCAAGTTGCGAGCGTTTATGTCGAGGTTGGCCGAAAGCTCGCGGAAGAGTGAGGTGGCTTCAGCAGCCCTTGCGGCTTGACCTACCAGACGAGGTGCGAGCTGGTGTAGCGTCGAGTTACCCGTTACAGGATCAGACTCGTTGACATTGGCGCCTGCAGATATGAGATGCTTGATTGCAAACGGAGATTTCTGGCTGCGATCCGCATACACCAACAGTGCCAAGTGGAGAGGCTTGCGGCCTTGCTTGTCGGCCATGTTGACAGCGGCTGGACCGCGTTCAACCAGCGTGATGAGAGCCTGCTGTTGGTCCTCATCATACTTGCCAGGAAGCGTGCAGAGCCAATGCAGCGGTGTACGTCCTTTGTCATCGACAGCGAGGACATCGGCTCCTCGCTGTATTAGACCAATGACGGAGCCTAGCACGATGCCTGGGGATGGCGGCTCTATAAAGTATCTTCGTTTTTCTTCACGGACAGTCGGAACGCAAGCTGAAATTAGGAGGCTTCGCCCATACTGGCTCTCCTTTCGATTAATATCCGCTGGCGAGAGTCGAGGCAGGAAGCTGTCCAGTTGACCATGGTCCGCGATGATACTGTGAAGCAGGCATCTTCCGTCTGGGTACAGTGCGAATGGATCAGCGTTATATGAGAGCAAGAGCTCTGTCGTTGCTTGCTTTCGTGTATCGACATCTAACCCCGGATAGGCATTGGCTGTTGATGGCGAGCCTGCCTCGTGCCAGAATACCTCGTGGAGTGCATAACGTATGTTTTCCCCCTCTGTTCTAGGTACTGGTAGCTCATTTGGACTCAATCCTGCTTCTAGAAGCAGCCTGATCTGTAATGGATCGTTCCAGTTCGCCACCATACGGGCTATGAGTCCTGGTACACACTTGGCACCTGCTTCAAGCAACATCTTTGTGATTCCAGCCCTGTCCGACATCTCCAATGCCGAGAGGCCAGAATTGTACCTGTATGATCCCTCCGTCTTCCAAACAGTTGCATTCACATCAGCACCATGTTTCAATAAAACTTTTACCGTCTCCTCTCGCCAGTAACCATCAGGCCAAATACAGTCCACAGCTGCCAGCAACGGTGTCATGCCGTCTTTATTCCGCGCTTCTATATTCGCTCCTTTTGAGAGAAGGTATTCAAGCGCCTCAATCTTCCAGAAGGAAGTACCGCTCGCGAGGATGTGTAATGCAGTGCATCCACGTAACGAGTAACAGTATCCTCGTCTGTTATAGACAGCATTAACATCAACGCCAATCTTGTCGACGAGTAGCTGTATAATGTTTAAAGATGGGAGGTCACGTTCGCAGGCTGTGCCAAGAAGCGTGCCGCAGTTTTCCTCATCTGTCTGAACCCAGTCTTGGGCTTCGAAAAGGGGTACTTTGTCGGCAAAATATTCGAACAGGTCTGTAAATCCTCCATCAACTAAGAGATGAAAGAGAGTATTATCCTCATAACTGTCCAGTGCAAGGACATCACCATCCAGCAATACATACTCTTTAATACTGTCGTAATCCGCGTCATGCAGAGCACACTTCAAAGGGTCTAGCTTGTCAAGTCTAGTCTCTTCTTGAGCTTGTATATCCAGTATAGCCTGTCCGTCAGCTATGTAATATAGCTTTTCTTCGCTAAGAGGACGATGCTTTTCATAAAGGGCTGACCATCGCCCTCGCAACAAATTCCTATTCTGCTTATCAGAAAGTGTAGCCGAGACAGCGCGAGCTTCTTGGGCCGCTTTGTATTTATCTGTGGCCAAAATGAACTCTGGAGACTGTATGTGGTCGTCCTGGGCTTTGACGCCGCGTGTAAGAAGCGCGCGCACCATGTCCCAACACTTTTCCTCAGCCGCCATATCCAGAGGGGTTACAGTCTTGGTATCCCCGTCGTCGTCTTCAACAACTGCCTCGACAGTTAAATCAACTCCGGCTTGTTGCAACATGTTTAGAATATCTGCTGAATGGATTCGGCGCCGGCGCCAAAGGTCTTCCAAAGGTTCAAACTCGGCCAGGGAATGGAGCGGCATAAGGCCATCCACATCTAACAACCAGGGGTCTGCGCCATGGCGGAGCAGCTCCCAGACACTCTCTGGCTGTCCAGAACGACAGGCGTAATGTAGTGGTGCCATGCCTTCACCTAGAAGATTCACGTATTTCTCAAGCACACCTCGACATCGGTACTCTGACAGCAGGAGGCTAACGATGGATGCAGCCCCCTCACGGGAGGCGATATGTAGCGGGGAGAGACCATCCGCCGTGAGGATAGTTGGATCGCCTCCAGCGCGAAGAAGATTTGCAACGGCCATTTCCCCAAGAGCTACAGCTTTGTGTAGGGGGGTAAAGCCTTTCACGTCCTGCTCGTCGAGATTCAGCCCCTTGAACAAAGGGCTTTTGAGAACATATTCCAGGGGTTGCGCCTTCTCCACCACATGTAGCGCCGTTTCCCCCTTTTTATTCTTGGCAAGCGGTGCAACACCAGCGTCAACCAGAACTTTTGTTATTGCAATGAATCCACTGCCTTCTCCAGCTGAGCGAAGGACCGAGTGGATGAGCGTGTCCCCTCCAGTGCCGAGGACATCTGGCTTTGCGCCAATTGATATCATGTAGCGAAACCAATCTGCGTCCTTGCTGCGGTCCTTCGCCGCAGAGTGCAATAGCATTCTGTCATCTCCAGTAGATACTTCAGCCCCCAGGCGGATAAACATTTGCGTGACGTTGACGCTGTCTGTGAACCTCTTTCCGACGACCCCTAGAATTGTGTCGCCGTTCTCATAACGTACGGTTAAATCCATGCCAGCTTTGACAAGGACTTGAAGGAGTCGCTCGTCATCATCATTATGATTGCGACCATTTTGGCGATATTTCCACACAGGCGGGTAACCTTTCCGGTTCCGGCGATTCAGATCCACGCCAGAGTCCAACAGCTGCTGAATAAAAGGCAAAAACTTTGTATCGGAAAGGTAATCAATGCTTTGAATGATGTGATGGAATACATTATCCCCGTTGTTGTCCGTGGCGTGTATATTAGCCCCTAGATTTAGGAGCTCGTGGAGTGTCTGGGCGTCTGGTTTCAGCTTATCAAAATGAGATGAATAAGACATTCTGCGTATAATTTCGAGCAAAGGTGTTCTTCCCAGATTATCCACAGCGTTTATATTTGCCTCAAATTCAACAAGCGAGTTAATAACCCGAGGCTTCTCTGGGTTAGCGAGATGCATAGGTGTCTGTCCTG
Organism: Trichoderma evansii; assembly: GCF_050947405.1. Lineage (NCBI taxonomy): Eukaryota > Fungi > Ascomycota > Sordariomycetes > Hypocreales > Hypocreaceae > Trichoderma > Trichoderma evansii. Next base: position 219,293 of record NW_028145178.1, read on the forward strand.
TCTCTGTCTGGGCGTTAGGATCGGCCCCTGCCAGCAGGATAGCGCGGGTGAGAATCTCTTCAGACTTGTCATATTTACCCCAGCCTCCAAACATTGTCTCGGATCTCTGCACAGCGAGATGGAGAGGTGTCAAATTTTGGCCACGGTAAGACTCCCATTGCATCGTGGCATTGATTTCTGCACCAGCTGCTACAAGAACTCGGACACCTTCTTCTGCTTTCTGCACGTCCTCCTTCATGAGAACCTCCCTGTCGTCAGGAGAGCAAAACGCATGAAGAGGTGTTGGTCCTCCTTCGTTGTCAACTTGCAGAGTAATATCGTCGTAGGTCCATGATTCCTTTCGGGCACATCTCTTGGTCGGGTCAGCTCCGTATTTAAGTAACAACTTAATCATATCCAGATCATGGTGCTTGGCTGCTCTAAACAGCCTTGTTTTCCCATTTCGGAAGCAGTCAATATCGACTTTGCCCGTGTTCAGGATGGCCTCTATATTCTCCACGTTGTTGACCTGGTGGAAGCATTTATTTGCTTCGGTCGACGGAATGAAGGGTATGAATGCCTGGACGACCTCGGGATTATCGCCTTGGAAAGCAAGTTCCAAGGCGGTCTTTCTCTGACTCTCGGCTTCCTCTTCTGAATAGGTCTTGAAGTACTCATCGTAAGAATCGTATTCTTTGAGAACTGGAAATGTTTTAATCAGTGGGTCGACACCCGCGGCCAGTAAAAGTCGAACAATTCCCGGATGCCCTTTTAATGCCGCCCAGTGCAGTGGTGTTCGACCATAAGTTCTGCCCGACTTCGCTTCTGCTGCACCCTTGGCAAGCAGAAATTGGGCAATATCGTCATGGCCATTCTCGGCAGCGTAGGATAATGGAGAACGACCATCTGAATCACAAGTGTCAAGGAGTGCTGGCTCTTTGGCCTCAAATATCTCGACTACCGCCAGTGGCATGGTAAGGGGGCCTTTCACAGCCGTAGCAAGGTGGAAAACAGTAAAAGAGGCAGATAGTCGTCCTCTCCAATTCATCAGTATCCATGTCTCAAAGGCTGGCTTTCCAGGACGCAAATAGTGGGTCAGGGCTTCTCGAACCACAGCGAGCGGCTGCGCTGATGCCTTCTTAAGGTGAAAGGCGAGATTTTCAGCAGCGTAGGAGGCCAGTGGATGTGTGATTCGCAAGTTAATTATTAGATCCGCCCTTCTTTTCTTTTCAATGTTTCCCCAAGAGCGATTGTCGTAGTTTGCCTCTCTATGGTCATCGAGAGTGACGTCGAAATGCGGACAGCCATCGAGAAATTCCAACAAGAGAACACTCAGCATCTCATGTGAAGTAGTATCGTCAAGAACAGGGAAAGCGGCGGCGTTGTTCTTTCTCGTGGCATCATGCAGAAACTCGGTAAATGAATGGTGGATGACACTCACGCTCTCATCTTCCAAGAGTTCCAGCAATCTCCCGCAGCTCTGCCGCACCAAATCCTTTCCTTGTCCGAGACTTATGTGTAGCATGTTGGAGAGTAGCGATGCCAGCTCAATTAATCGTAAGGGTTGGCTCGCATGCGTTACACATGTGAGGACCTTGGCTTGTTGCTCTGCTGTGACTCCGCTGCGACGAGCATGCTCCTTTAACATGTCCTCATACACTTCTTGGAGTGTCTGAGGAAGGCGATCCAGACTGTCAGGCAGAGTTTCTTCAGTAATGTGCCCATCCCGCAAGCCTTCAGCCAAATTATCCGCAACTAGTCTGGCGTGAAGAAACAGCCCGTTGGCTCGTTCACAGATGGTCTGCTTTACGAGCTCATTTTTGTCGTTGCTCAAAGGAGGGTCCAGCGTGGCCATCCTGGCGTCAACATAACGTGCCACGTCTGGGAAAAGCAGAGCAGGGTCAAGCTTCAGCTTCACTATGCTTTGGTTGTTAAACGCTTGTTCAATCTTGGGCAATGGCCTGCTGGTCATCATAACCCTAACTTTACCAGGTGTGGCGGTACCCAGCTCAACAAGACAAGAAGTCGTGCCCTCAAAGTCCCCATCATCCATTTCATCCAAAGCGTCTACCACACAGTACACATTCTTTGCAATGCTCTTGGTAAGAGCCTCAACGATAGCAGGCCATACCAGGCTAGTTTCATTGCCGCTGATGGCATGGCCCTGCGATATAGCTGTCAAGGTGGTTACCAAGGCAGGGCAATGAGGAAGTAGTTGCGCGGTAAAGTCACGTATAAGGTAGTTGGCGCTGTGATTCTTGTCGACAATCTGGCGAAAGAAGAAGAAGAGAACAATATTGCCAGACTCTTGCAGTTGGCGTACTGTGCTGGCTGAAAAGACTGACTTTCCGCTGCCAGCAACTCCCCGGACGTGAAGACATGAGCCGCCATCATGATCATGGTCAGAGCTAGAGTCGAGATTGGCCCAAGCGCGAAAGACGGGCGACTTGTGGATCCATCCGCCAGTTCCAGGCACATATGAGTGTAAATGTTTCATGAACTCGCTCCCTGGAGAGAGAAAGTCGGTTGGTTGGAGCCATTTCTGTAGGGTACGGATTTGTTCCTCAAGTGTGTCGTTTTTGAGAGGAGGGGCGGGCACTGCGTCTCGCTCTACGATTTCGAAAGTCTGATCCGGGTCCGAATCATCAACGTCCATGGTGATGCTTCCTCTCGTAGGAGCGATGCAGCAATGTAGAGTCGATAGTTGGAGGCGCAAAACATGGCGGCAATAGTGAGTCTTTTATCTTTATTTTATGCGTAAGTGTAGTTAGTTGGCTGGCGAAGGATTGACAAGCGCAAATCCAGCATCGCCTCCTCGGTCTTTTCCTAATCCGGTCTCGACTCTCTACAAAAGTGCGTGTCCGTTCCGTTGAGTCATACCGCGATGCGATGCAGCACTTATAATTCAATTTGGCTACGATGAGAAATGGGGAGGGAGATGGCGTTGCTCGTTTGACAAACATTGAGACATCGGCTTGACATGTGCTGTGGAGCCGAGTTTACAGACAAGGACATCAAGGACTTCCACATTAGCGTGGTTAGCTAACTAGGAGACTCCAAACAAGATAGACGCATTTACATGTTGGACGACGCTATAGTATTGATGCATTACTGTATAGTAGCCAATCACTACGAAAAAAGAATGAAGAATAATACAATATCACTATTCCCATAGTATAAATTACTCATTTGAGCAGATCTATAAGTTCTTGGACCCCAGAGTAGTGAGATTTTCATATGTAATAACAAAGATTCAGGTCATGTAGACAAAATCAGATGGTTCTCTAAAGTGTTTTTATGGCGTGTTTAGTGGTTATGTATCAATTATACAGCTGCTCCACGTAGTGACGTCCTCTTCGCGCCTTGCCTGATATATTCTATACCCGCGCTCTGCTTTTGGTGCCCAATCGATTATCGCTCCAAACTATACTCGCGATGCTCTCCTGAAAGGTACATATAAATGTACACACACATGTAGATATATCGTAATACCTGGGTTCAGACTATCTAACTGCCAGACGACCCGAGCTCGAGCTCAGGGTTGGATGAAGTGCTTGTGTTGCGGAGCTTGTCCAAGTACGACTTGGCAAAAGGCCCCCAAACAAGTGCGGCGAGCAGGCCAAGGCCCCCGAAAATGGTAGAAATCATAGCATAGGTAACGGCTGAGTGACTGGTGCCGCTTTCGAGGTGTTGCATATCTACCACATCAAATTCTTGCGCAATAAGATGAATATTTGAGGCATTCAGAAGATGTAAGGCTGAAATGGCGTGCCCAGCTGGGTTTGAAGGATTATGGAAGCTACAACCGTCAACGAAGACTGACGGCATCGCCCTTGATGGTGAAGGTGTAGCGCCCGACGTCGTACTCATTGGTAAACCGTTTCTTTCAATGGCGGCTGCGCGTGTCTGCGGCAGCCATAGATGGGCAATGAAAAGGAGCAAGAGGAGAATTCGCATCTTAAAACTGTCAGGCCTCAGGGTGCTTTGTCGATTCAGCATATGGATTTTTGTGCCTTACTATGATAGCGTAGTTAACACGAATGGAGATTAGAATGTTTGCAAAGTCTTACGACTGAAGATTGAAGTTATGCCTTAAACACCATACAAGGGAAGCTGCCATTTCTGCTACGCATTCAGAAGACACCACATCTATATACCAAGAGGTGAATGATAGACGCGTGTAGTAATGGATGGCTACACAGTGATGCCAGCAGTGATGCCAGTTAGCGTGCTAGCCACTTCGTTGTCTAGGCTCCGCAATGCATGATATATTAAAGCGTCGAGCCAAGGCAGAGTTGCAGGCCCCCGGAATCCAACAATCTCAGCGTTCTCATAGGCTGCCCAGCTGGCGTCCCAACACCAACTTACGGTGCCGCCCGCTTTTTGCTTTAAGGCGGTGTCATCAAAGAGAACATAGCAGTCCACTTAGTCCCAAGATTGGTTGGTCCACGATGCACGGCCTCTGCTGCAGGAGCATCAGCCGCGTTCGATCCCATCTTTCGCTGATTCTCATAGGAGGAGGAAACCCCGCTATTATCCGTCGCCTCACGATGTTCCCGGATCGAGAACCAACAAGGTCTGGGCCAATCATACGGTCCAGATTCTGGGAATGTATAGGTCTCTGCTATTGGTTCACGTGCATCGCAGAAGCATATAAAGCTCGCGCGGCTGTGGCCTCCGCTATCTGCTATTATTTCGAGTACAGGCAACTTAACTCGACAATTCCCTTTTCCCGCGTGCCATGGGCGAAATCCGACTACCTTGTCTCCAGGCCATCAGCGACTGTCTTGTTGGCATCGGCGAGGTGTTTAACATTACTTGTCCATCCAATAATGGCCTGAGACCCAGAGAAACAACTTGCCTATATCAGCACAAGGGCAATTTCATATTTCGACTGAAACAAACCTTGAGTAACAGGTGCGTCCAATATATACAAAATCCAACTACCGCCCTACTTACACAAAAATAGCACTGAGACCATCACCAGCGACTCCTTTGGCGATGGACGCTTCATCGACCCCGACGCTCCCAAGTCGTGCTCATTCGGCTGTGGCTGTCGCAGCATAGATAGTCTTGAAGAGCAGCGCGTCTTTTCGTTCGTTATCCACGTTGTCGCTGCCAAATCCATGACAGTTGAAGTCCACTCATCTGAGCTGTTGCTTGCTATTGAGGACGTTTGCAATGATTCTGAATTGATACTCGAATCCGAAATTGATGGCGCAATTCCATTCTATGATCTAATCTTAGATGATAATGCCGCCTCATTTGATGGCGTAGCGTCATTTGATGGCGACATGCTGCTCGATCATCTACCAGATTTCATAAAGAAAATTGAAGACCTGAAAGAGACTCAGGCATCCGTTCGGTCCGAATTGATGAGCCTCCTCACAATCGGGCTTGCTTCTGTTCTCTCCCTGAATGATGAATTTGACAAACTATGGAGATTGGAATCTTTGCCAAGTGATTTCAGGAATCTAATTGAAACAAGATTTCCACAATTCGCCTTGAACACCTTGGAAATCGTGGGCCAATTTTCAATGTTGCATACGGAAAACCTCAACCGATCCAGCAATATCCCCGATCAAGAACCATCTAATGAGTACGCCTATCCTCATACAGAGCCAAAAATACTTTCCGATGCGCTATGCCAACAGCAAGAAACTCTTTTCACAATAGAATCTATACTGACGGCACACCGGTGGCCGAAGAGATTCAACTTCTGGGGGAGTGTTTTATCAGAATTTGCCCAGCCGGGACGCCAAAGATTGCAGAACAAGGGCATTGTTCGCGATGTTATCCACCGTGCTTTCTTAAAGCTCTGCGCTAATGACTGCTGGATGATCATCGGGAAGGCACTGGAATCAAGGGTAGTGAATGATCTTGTACAACATGAGGAGCTTCGATCCCACATTCCTCGAGAATATCTTCCAAAGTACAATCTCAACTATCTTGGAGTTGAAGATAAGACACCTCTAATGATGGGTTCCTTCAGTGGACACATCAGAGTGGTAAAAAAGCTCCTTTCTTACAGTGCACGGACAGATATTGTAGATCATAGTGGCAAGACAGCTTTGATAATGGCAGTAGAGAATGGTCACATAGATATTGTCGAGCAGCTTCTTTGGAGCGAAGCAAACCCTAATCACATCACTTTAGTTGGAGACACATGTCTATCGATTGCTAGTCTCAATAATCGGAGAGATATGATAGGGGTGCTTCTCAGTCATGGAGCCAACCCTGATATGTGTCTGGCGCACGGCGCGACGCCCTTGATGATAGCAATACGGCACGGCTATAGAAGTATTGCTAATATGCTGCTCGACGCTAATGCTGATCCAAACGTTGTGACTGCAAACGGTACAGCTTTGGGGATAGCAGTGCGTCTTCGTGATAAGAAAAGCGTATACCTGCTCTCTAAACGTGGAGCTGATCGATCACTGGCTCTTTGCAGCCTTACCAACAGTGGCAGTCGATCTGGAGCAAGCAAGTTTATTGAAAAAGTTCAAACAGACAAGGGTATCCAGAAGCACATTGCATTCCGAAAACTACGGGCAGGGTTCATCAATACCTTTAACAAGCTATCACGAAGAGTTTTAGAGATCACAGAGGATAAGAGTCGTATTCGACTTGCCTATCTTTCATCCAGGACATGGTGGCAGAGGGGTGTTAGAACTATACAAGGCTTGATGGAAGGTCATGTTCCAGCATCTGTTCTTCAGATTCTCCGAGTTTTCCTCGTCATTGGCTCCATTGCATCAGTTATGGATGACTTTGACCAGGAGGGAATTAGGCCTTGCATCAACAGTACGGTGGCCAACGATGCCATGACCCGCGCACAGCATTATAATTTACTTTATAATGGCCATCTTGAGATGTTTAAGCACGATATTGACAGATGGATGCATGTTCTTGGAAAGAGTGGCGAAAGAACTCGTCTCCGGGCATGGACCATGGACTTGTGGGGTGAGAGCAATCTAACAATACCCTGGAAGATCGATTTGGTCGAATTTAGCCCAGATGTGTTGCAGCACTTCATAGCTTCAATCCAGGTCTATATTTCTTCTGCGGAAAGTCTGTTTGGTTTCAACTTGGGCTACAGGTTGACAAATTTCCCTACTCAGCAAGAATCGTCGCCGTCACAATCAAATCCACAACATCTCCACTGTGAAGACACGGAACAATTACAATCGAACCCTCAGCTTCTTCCTAGTGACGTTAGAAACGAGAGTAACCCACATGATCTGTTTTGTGAAGAGCCTCCAGATCCTTATTTGATCGATCCATTTTCGATCCGAGAGGCAGCCTATCTCATGGCGGGAGCAACATTTACTATATTATTCTTATTCCTCCAAGGTGAGTCACGAGTTGCTGTAGCTTGATTTACGTTTCTAACCTGCTTTCCTTTTTTAGTGCTGCAAGACGACTTGAATCATACCAGCCTACGGTCGTGGGGCTCTACAGCTCTTCAGCACTCTCATCCCATACTGTATACTGCCTTTAGCTCTGTGGTTGGGATGGCCTTTACTGAGAAAGACTCAACACCAGAATCACGAGCGCTGAAGGAAGAACTACACATGCTAGCTACATTTGCTATTGAGAGATGGAAACTCTGGAACATTCTGACTCTCTACAATTTCTTCCAGTATATGCCATTGGAAGATGCCATATTATCCAATCTTCAAAAATTCTGCCAGTCGCGGTACCCGACATACTTGATGGAGCTAAACAACCATCTCCTATGCCATTTATTGGGGAAGGGGAGCAATGCCACACGGCAGGACCAACCCCGGATTTACGATATATTTAATGAACTCGAGGCTTCACGTACACACCCTTCTCAACGTTCAGAGCCAATAAGGTTAGTACCAGGAAAGGGACTATGGACAAAGTTCCCATTGAACTAGACATTTACTGATACATATTATATCCAGGGATTGCCCCACAGCTCCTTCAGATGGGTCTGATGCATCGCCATCAGGTGAATGTTCAGACAGCTGTTCAAGTTATCACAACTACCATTCTACAACATGCAGGAGCACTCATTCCTCTACATCTCCTCCTTCAAAGGCGACAATAGCGGCAGAATCAAAGCAGCCCTTTTACTGCGAGATTCATAACTGTAGCTTTGCGAATAAGTCAAACTATAATCGGCATCTTAGGGAAAGACATGGCAGCCAGTTCTTTAGTTGTGGAAAGTGCGGCAAAGATTTCAAGAGGAGTGATCTCCTGAAAAGGCATAAAATCAGTAGCAGAGGTCAAGTATGCGACAAGGTAATCAACAGACGTCGCCGCCAGCAAAAGAAGAATATTATTATTAGAGATTGTGTATAACCTTTTGTGCGGCCATGGATTTGCAGATAAAGCACCTTTATTTAAAAAATTATTATTCAATGCACCACTTTCGTTACCTATGTTTGGATTAACCACGTTGTTAAGGCATGACTAGAATATTACATAACGAAAATTGGATGTTGATTTCCTAAAGTAAATATTCCTTTGTATCAATTACACATTATTAGATTCCTGAAATACCTTCTCTGTAGTATCCCCTAAAATAGACACTACTCTCTTCCTTTTCAACCCTTTCATCTTGTCATCTTTATAGTTAGTGCTCTTAGGGTGCCTTGCAAGATCGACAATAATCACGGTGTTCGAATTCACTCCGATAACTAGTATAGATCCCGAAGAATCCCAATGTTGTGCAATAAGGCCCGAATAATACCAATAGTGTGCACTGTTTGCACAGCGAGGGCGGAATTCCTTGGGTATCCAGAGCAGTCGCTCTTCATTTCGAGTTATCCAAGCGAATTTTCCGCTGTCGAGCTCTTGCTGCGATTTTGCATGGCTGGGAATCATGAACCCACTACACTACTCCTCGTAAGACATTGAGCGATATTGATGGCCGACATGCAACTTGACAGAGCTTTTTGCGTCTATATGCCAGTGCTCCAATGAAAATTCACCACTATATTTCCAGTCCTTCCAAGTAACGAATGCTGAATCAGCTGAGACTGCAATATATTCAAATTCCCTTGTTCGTTCCTCGATCATAGGGGCGGGATATTGAGCAATACATTTGTAACCTTCTTCATTATTCTTTTTCAGAATAAATATTTCATACCTACTGCCACAAGCAATGATCCCCAAGTCAACGGATATTGCTATTTGATTTAAAAACTGTCGCCAGTGGTTGGCGTCATCCGCGCTGGTGAATTCCATCATTGACAAAACGGTTATACATTCGCCGGTGGCAATCCGCCAGAGGCGTATAGTTCTCTTTTCATCGCCTGTTACAATAATTGAAGAATCATGCGAAAAAGTCATAGCAGTAACTTCGTGAGTGTGGCCAGTGAATGTTTGACAACGTTTGCCCGTATCAGTCCGCCATAATGTTACAGTTTTATCAGAAGAGCTTGAGGCGACAACAGACGAATCAGGCGAGATAAATACACGAGCAGCATCATGTATATAGGTACCATATTTATCGAGATCACTTGCACTGTTGCCACTAGAGTCTAATTGCCAAACACTAATAGTGTTGCTCATGCGATCTGATCCTGCAAAGAAAGCCATGTCAAAGGAAAAGTCCACGTTTGATAAGCCCTCAGTATTTGTGGCAGAGATCGCATTGTCGAAATTCGGGCTTGATTGGAATCGCCAGTAACGTAGCCCTTTTGTTGTCGGTACAATTAACTCAGTATTGGAAGAGAATGCAAGCTTTTCTAAAAATAAGGGGTGAGCTCTGGTGCGGCAGCTTTTCAGCTTACTACCTGTCGAAATGCACCAGACATTTATGCATGCGTTTGGGCCGCTTAAGTACTGATAATGGTACCAATGAGCTGAGGCAAGAAGTTTAGAGTTGGGAGAGAAGACGACCGCTAAAATACTTCCCTCTCCTTGCCGAGGCAAATTGCATATCTCAATCGCTGCTTCAATGTTCCAAACTGTTGCGGCAGATTCACCTGCCGCAACCACGTACCTCAGGTCGGGGGAGAATGCAACGTGAATCCAAAGGTTGTTACATTCTTTTCCATCACGTTGGAGTTTGTGTAAAAGATTGCCCGTCTCAGTGCACCAGATCCAGATATTCATATCTTGATAGGCCGAAGCGAGAAATTTTGAATTAAATGCAAATGCAATTGACCAGAACTTTCTCCCATCACCATGTAATGTGTGCATCTTTTCACCCGTATCTGTGTTCCAAATATATATCTTGGTTGAATCGCTCGATGCAACTTTTTTTGAATCTGGAGAAATCTTCGCAAGCCCGTGATAGCTTCCGAAGAGTAATATCTGCTGACAATTGCCTGTTTCCATTTCCCATATTCTTGCTGTCTCATCCAGTGAGCTGGTGAACAATAGATGTGACGCTGGTGAAAACGCTAGAGACATAATTTGATCTCTATGACCAAACAGAGTCTGCACGCATGTGCCCCAAGTATTCGGCCGGTTTAATACCAGAGATATGCCGTCGCAAACATTGTTGATGAACTCTTGTCGAATAATGCTGCCTTCAGGCGCAAATGCCAGCGCTGAAGAGTAGGTTTGTAAAGGTAAACTTTCGATTGTTCCTCGGTTATACTGAATAAAGCGAATAACATCTTCAACAAGCTTTTGATGTCTCGAGGTAACATGGCTATTCTATTGCATAATTTAAAGTGTAAGCGATAGTAAACCCAACGGGGTCGAAACTTACAATCAAATCCTTAAATTTATACATGGCTGTAAGAGCATAATCCATACTCCGTAATAGAGAAAGAGCTTCCAACCAGAATAGAAAGACTTTTGTGAAGAAGGTGTGTAGGCCACTATCGTTTTCGAGGACTCCAATCCTGTCCTCTTCACTTACGTCCAAAAGATGGTGAATCCAAAAGACGCACTGATATCGAATTAGGGCTAATGGATCTGGACATGGTGTAGAGACTTCATGTATTCGTATACCCGGAGATTTAAGACCGTAAATATCACGGTGAAGGCTATTGAACATGGTATCTAGCGAAGACTTGAAAATAAAATAATGTTTGCTCACTATACCAGCTTGGGAACCTTGTTGAAGCAAAAAGTCCTTGGCCGATTGGTGAACAAAATAAATAATGTCCTCTTTCACAGTAAGAAAAGAGCCACAGCGCTGAATGACCCTGCGGACATGTTTTTGATTGTTTGGGTTTTCCGCTTCTACTTGCCACAAAGTGATAAGCTCTCCAAGATGTAGGTGTCGGTAAGTTGTAGTAACTATTGAAAGAAGTTTTATACAAAGATCGCGCCTGTGTTCAGGATGGCTCTGTATCTGGTCCATCATTAAGTGATATAAACTTGGCAATCCCTCTGGCAGCTGGTCCAGCATTCGTAGCACTTCCCATTCATCAGAGTCTTGAATCTGCCGAATCGCAAGGGCAACCCATAAAAATGTATCATTGGACTTGCGCTGGAGGATATCACGAACTTTACTTTCAAGGTCTTTGTCCTCTTGCATGATTTCCATGTGAGCAACACAGTGGTTTATATAACTGTGAACAGCTCGTGATACTGCTTCTGCATTCTCTTTGAGTTCGAGGCTCAGTGGATTGACTGAGTCTTTTGAAAAGAGTCGTCGCTGAATCTCCTCCAAATTTCGACTGGATAATAGCCACTTTACTCTAGAACTTGTTCTCACAACCAATCGCAGAAAAGAGTCCCGATCGGTTGTACACTCGTCGAGGGCATCGACAATGAGAACAAGATGTGATAATGCAGAGTCTTGAATGACGGCCTCAAAAATGTCGCATATGGTAACCCAGCCGTTTGGGCCATCAAATAGCGATTTGCCTGGACTCGGATGCCTGTCTCTAACATAAGAGAGCAGTGACTTTTTCCGACGAGCGAGAGAAAAGGTCAGACCTCCAAGGATGGCTGCGGCATTGTTAATGCGGGCGTCCGTTGCTTGGCAAAAGAAGTATGCTGTATCATTCTCTGCGTCTCCATTCTCCTCTAGACTTTCAACTATGCCACAGAGAAGCATAGTCTTGCCCTTTCCAGGATCACCTTTGATCCAGAGAGTTCCATTCTGCGCACCAAGCCATTGTTGGTAATCTCGATGGTCAAGAATCCAGCTGTATGATTCACGCAGCAATGGGCCTTTAGTTTCTAGAATCCTCTTTTTGTCGAGTCTGGGATCAGTCTTGCTTAAATCTCGAAGGTAGACGCTATCCAAGTCAGTTCCAGCTAGTATAAATTGTCAACTCTTTCACTACCAAGGATAGAGGGTAGCAACATGTCGAACCTTGGCTGACTGCGCAGTGGTTGTAGACGTTGCCTTGATGTAAGTTGGCAAAGTCTCCAAAATTGTTCTCTGAGAGTATATGAGATGATGCCCTTGATAAATCGGCTAATATAAAGCATTAATAATACCCGTGTAAGGTGCACTTGATAAGGGATAGGATTAAGCAGCCTAACGGCCGGCGAAATCATTAAAATGGCGCAGGTATTTAACAAGAATATAAGGAAGAATGTTAATCCTTGAAAACATCAAGATCCATATACATGTACCTACTTGGAGGCGGGGGAGAAACGCGGCAGTGAGCAGGAGTGCTAATCGAGCCAATAATGAAAGGCTTTGCCAATACTAGCACGGCATCACTCTCTGCAGCAGCCTGTAGGAAACGTCCTATTATAAAAAGGAATTGGGTATATTTGCAACCATTTTTACACTCACTCCCCTAAGCTTTCCGTCCGTCGCCGTCTATACCAAAGCTTAGAGGCTCCTATTCGATCCAGATTCCCCTCTTTCTATATGCACCATATCCGTATTTCATTCCCAACACACATACAGACCGAAAAAAAAAAATGATAAGAAAAAATATGAAGCCATGGCGTTAATATGAAGCCATGGCGTTAGCCTAAAAGTAAGAGCAGTGTTTTTGTTTTCCCCCAGGAAGCAGAAAAAATGTAATGAAATTTCGAATGCCGTCGTCAATCAGGTATTCATAGCTCCTTCTGCGGAGCCAAACGACTTCCTGAGCGAGCCAACATTGGGCTGCTGGGTCGACTGGATGTCGAAGCCACACCCTTGACGTCAAATGGATCGACAGAACCAAGGTGTTTTGAGGGTCCCAAACGAGGGGTTCCCAGAGGCGTGAGAAGCGATTCGATGGCGGGCTTTTCGAATTTGGCCACCCGAATGGCAGGAGGTCGGCCGCGAAGGGGGACTTCTTCTGATATACTATACATATACGTTGCCAGCAGCACCAGCATCGTTCCCAGAAGGAACTGCATCATTCATTAGCAAACTTGTGAGCCCTCATGAAAAGGGCATACTCACTGTGAAGGTGACTTCAAACTCAAAAACCCATACGCTGACGAGAAAACTCAGTATGATACTGATGCTCGTAGCAAAGTTCTTGATGATGTTATCCGCATCTCTAATCACCAAGCTGGCCAGCAAGCCGCCCGCCGCCTGCAGGATGACCGTCGCCCACACAATAGTGTTGTAGCCCTCGAAAAAGCCATGCTCGCGGATGCCAGCTCCATCCTGCCAGATGACGCCGCCAAAGAGAGCAGCTATCATGGAGTAGAAGCTCAGCTGCATGTTGCGCACCCATACGCTGGCCTGGGAGGAATTCTCTTTTAGAATCTTCTCAAAGTAGACGCCTGTAAGGCCGGAGACTGCCGCGGCGATGAGAACCGCAGTCACACCGACGGAGTAGTTCATAGGAGGTTCGAGAAAGTGGAGATCGTTGTCGATGCCCTCGTAAGTGGCAGAGCGGCGCGTGAGGTGCGCTGGGGCGTCGTCAAGAATAGCGTGGCCGAGCTCGTGGCGAGATCGAGGGAAGAAATGGTCGGGCATGCCGTGGAGAAGGAGGGAATCGGCGCTGGGCACATTGGTGGTGGTGGTCGAGCCGGGAAGAGAGACGACCGAGACGCCGAGGGTGAGGACGATAAGAGCGAGCCAGCGCTTGAAGCCGAGCGGCCGGCTTAGGAGGTAGACACTGAAAAGGGCTGTGGTAAGGATCTAGTCGCCGTTGTTAGACATCACAAGAGCTTGTTTGAGGCTATTGAACTCCTCTTCTCTCACCTTTAGCTGGTACAGAACCTGGAAATGCACAGCATCCAAGTTCTCTATAGCCACATACTGCAGAATATTCTGCAGCGTGTAAAAGACTCCGGGTATAATCAGCTTCCACCCATCGGCCGAAAACATGGCATTGTAAATCTGCTCAAACAGCACCGTCGCGGGCGTGCTGGGCGCCAGTGTCTTGGACGCCTCGTATAGGGCCAGTGTTAGGGAAACGGCCAGCTTGATGACCTCGTGGAGGAAGACGGCGGTCGAGGGAAAGTATCGATGGTCGCCTGCGGGAGGCATCACACGGGACCAATGCATGAAAAGCACATATGCAGAGTTTTGGACCGTTAGCTGGTACGGTCCGTTAGTAACCATCTGAGAAGAAGAAGAGGCAATTCGCACGCACCAGAATCAGCGAGATTGGCTTTCCAGAGCTCCCAGCTCGGATTGCCGAGCCTCCGCTGTCGAGCACCGCCATGGCGGGCAGATTCGAAGAGAACGAGAAGAGAAGTGCGTCAATTGCTTGTTCGATTGATCGATGCGTTGCGTTTGTAGAAGTGGTAGAAGCAGCAGCTCAAGCTGTAGCAAGAGTGACAAGAAGAGAAGATCAAGAAAGTTGGAGAGCTGGTGGTGATTGATCCGATCAGATACTGGCCACGCGACACACCCCTCTCGGTCGATGACGCTGAAAGCTGAATTTCACAGGAGCTCAGCTAGAAAAGAGAAAAAACCAGGAGCGGCGGGTTGGGGCCAAAAGAAAGCTTGGCTCTGCTAGCGGGCACTAAACCAACTCGAGGCACTGCTAAGGCTGTCTAACAACGTCAGTTACTTGTAAAGGTATTCAAGCACCGCCAGCAATAGAAAAGAAGAAGATTAAAACATTCCAATGGGAAAAGCTTAATCCTGCTCCTCACCTCACCTCACAGCCACTTTTCGCCTTTTTTCCAAAACCTTCTACACCTCCTATCGTCTGTCCCACGTGCCTGGATGCAACACTTGAACATCACCCCCTGAAGTCCCCCCTGTAGCCCCAGCAGCCCACAGTGACGCACACCCACTAACACAAAAACCCACTGCGCAACAGCGCCAGGACCCCAGATTGCCACCGATCTGCGGGGCAAGCTTTTTCGGACCCTTTTTTTGGTCTCTTTCGGCTTGTCGCCTGGCTTGGTTCATCTATCTGGATCTTGGTGTCGTTGCTGATGCCGGCATTACTTGGTGCCAGTTGAATATTCCATGGATGAGATGTACATAGCCTGAATAGTGCGCGGCAAGTGATGCATAGTGCCTCAGCCAACAGTAAGCTGCAGCAGTGAAATGACCTACTTTGCCAGTGTCTCAGACATGTCTAGACTAGCTCGTTTCTTTGGTGGCTTGTGTCACGCATGTGGCTCGACTGAGGCCCTGAAAACGTCCAGTACGAGAAAAAATACTTGCATAGGGGGGGGGGGGGGGGGGGAGAAAAGAAAGGATGAAAAAGAGGTATTTTGGAACTATATATCTGATGATTACAATAAATTGAATTCCCAATACGATCAATGACTGTAGAATATTTGGAGTTTATCGTTGCTGTTGGCTGCTGGCCGTACCCCTGTACCTCTGTGTGACATCATCATTTGCTACTCCAACAGTGAGACAAAAATGAATCAAAGCCAACTCTCAAGCCAACGCAGCATCGGAAAATAGGCAGAACCAGCAAAAAGAGAAGAAACAAAAAAAGAAAATTAAAAGATATCGGCTGTATTTCTGTGTATATATTTCCCTAGGATTGACCGCACTTTCCCTACAAGACCATACATAGATGCAAGCCAGCCTGTTCCACACGAGAAAAAAAAAGATTCAAATTTCAAACTCCAAGCCCCTGTTCTCATGCCTATGACCAACTTCCTGTACGCCGTTTCCCTTCCATGACCCAATCGTTTCATCGTCGTCGTATTCGTTATCTCGTCCAAAAAAGACAGTCCAAAAGATTGTATTCTTAGCTCATCGAAAAATTCCTCTCGTCAATCACAGTATGACCAGACTGCAAGCTGGGGATAGCATCCTGTCTACTGAGATCGCGAGCCATTAGGTCCCAAAGCGCAAAGCGATCGGCCATGCTCTCGTCAGGGTTCCTCTCTTGCTCCCGGATGCTATCCCGACGCTGCGGTCCAACCATCCGGTCCTTTCCTCTGAGGTTGAATCCCAAGTTGAGCTCGTAGCCCTTTGCTTTCGGCCTTTGCGTGTATTCGGGGAGGCTTGGCCGGTGTGCATGTCGCGCATCTCTCTTGCGGTAATTCCACACGCTCTTCTGGGGCAGAAACATGCTAGCACTCATGGTAGGTATAGCCATGTCTCGCAGCGGTCGGTTGTAAAAGTCTCCCATAGCATCCAAGTGGTTGAACAAATCTTGATGGCTCTTGCTTCGAAAGAATGATAGAGATCCGATGTCAAACGTTGGCGAGATTCCTTCCAGCCCTGTCTTGTACATGTTGCTCAACTGTGATGCAAATGCTTCATGCGGTGATCCTATGTCTTCGCCATCATCACTGTAGTTATTGCCCTGCCGCCAGTCAGCATTAAGAAACCCAAGACGCCCGAGACTGCCCTGGATCATTGAGTTGATCAAGTCAATCCACGTTATAGCGGCGTCACCAGGGATATCAAGACTGCCGTTTTGGTTTGTCGACTCCATGGGTGCGTCGTTACCGCCTAAGAACCAAGACACATCCGCATCTGCGTGCAACAGATCAGGGTGTTGGTCGATAAAAGATCTCACTAGTTGCGAATGGGTTCGTATCTCATCCTTGTCCAGCAAGGCCTCGTTAAAACCGTAAACGATCTCATGGTCCCTCATAAAGCGGAAGACGTCGAATGTAATGTCATGAGTAAACTGTGCCTGCTCCCAATAATAAGCATAGAAGACGTAAGTTTTCAAAAGCAGAACAAAGACTCAGCAAAAAGGCGGCCACTTACTCCAGGTTCTATTCTCCAAAACCAGTCATAATCTCTAAACCGCTTCTCACTGGCAAACGGACCCGAATTCCAACGTGATGTTTGGCCCAGGAATGATGTCGACTGACCAACTTCAGAGACATGCTCGCCATCGGTTGGATCTGTTGGCATCATATTGGTGGCAGACGATGGCTTGGAATATCTTGACGATGCCAAGTTATGCTCAGAGATTACTTCGTAAATGCAGATTGCACCGGTTGCGTTTGAGGTTTGACGCCTGAATTCTTCGCTTAGGGGCTGCGTGCTGAAGAAGACCCAGTGATAGTGGTATCGGTGGTTGAATGTCTCTTCGAGCTGCGACATGGAAGATAGGACAGCGGGCAAGTCGTGCTCGTGAGCGACCGAGACGAAAGCTGCTTTGGGTCGTTGATCAGTAGCAGTAGAGATGGCAAGGCCATGCACGAACGATGACAGTTGGATCAAGAGGAAGATCCAAGCCATGATAAATGGCATAGTCCAACAATGCGAAGGGTTTAACGTGCCGCGTTTCTTCGCCATGATGGATCTCGCAACGAGAATGGAAGAGAGACAACAAACTCAGTATTTGAGATGAAAAAATGGGAGGTGGAGAGGCGAGTTGTTCGACCCGTTGTGTGTCAAGGCGGTTTGACGGAAAGTAGGCAGAGAGAAGTGAATAGAGCGATACGAAAGAGACAAGAAGATAATGAGGTTTCAAGAATTCAAGAATTCAAAGGAGAAGTGAAAAAAGGAGTGTGGTGAAGTGAATGTGAGCGACAGGCTGGTGTGGTAGAAATCCAAGGAGCGGAAGTCAGAAAGTCGAAAACAATGATTGAAGAAAGGTGAAGAGAAGAAGAAATGAAAATACACACAGCTGGAAGATATTTTAGCAGCAGGTGGCAGAAACTCGGTGAAGCGCTGTAGTTGGCAGCTGGAGGAGGAAGGCAGTACGGCTGGCAGCTGGCGGCGGTCATTGCATGTGATGTTTAAGGGAATGGGCAATTATGGCTTTTATAAAGCAGTGTAGAAGACGTGATATTCGGATAAAAATAATTGTGAGCAATAGGAGTTCACACTCGAGAGAGAGTAAAACAAGATACAAGATGTTGAGATAAACCGACGTAGATTCTCCTATATTCCTCACCCTAAATCGTACTCCCAGGTATCAGCATCAAATCCACACAGAGAATGCAATCCAACAACAGAAACCAGTCAAGCCGCAGCAGCCATAAAGGATATAAAAGGATATAAATAGATAAAAACAGCGCTCGCAAAAAAGCGTTAAAGAGGCCAATAACTTCTCATCTCTTCCTCCAAAAACAAGAAAACTACAACCAATAAAAATAAGTTTATATCCATTCCCTTTCCCTCCAGCGCCAGACTGTTCCAGAATTTTCAACACACAGAGAGAGAGACATTAGCCCGTCCTGCCCCTCGAAATCCTTTTCTACCTTTTGTCTAGGTACAAATTTCTCACACACAATCCAAATCCAATTAAAACACAATGCTTGATATACATGCGTGCGGTCACGCTCATTGCTGTTATTTCCCCCCTTGTATTTTACGTAGATGGTTGGTCTATGCCTCGACGTCCATGGTGTCGGCGTCTTCAGAGACATTATCCAGGTTCAAGTCTATCAGTCTTGCATATTGGGCCGTGACACGTTGTAACTCGCGGAATTTACCTAATTACATCTTTGTTAGTTTGCAACCAAAAGGAGAGCAAGGTTAGGTAACACATACCGAGAATAAGAACTACTCCCTTTAAGAGTACTTTTCGATCCCATCCGCATAGCTGCTCATCTGAGCTGTACCAACCGCGGCTGTCCGTCTTGTCAGACTCCTTCTCTTCGAGCACACCACCTAGCAAGCTGTTGAGAAGCTCTTCCACTTTGCCCCTAGATCCTTCAGCACCCAGGCGCTTGGCATACATGAAAAGGTATAGCCTAAACTCGTCGCTTGCTCCCAATTGCAGGGCACCGGCAATCCGGTTCTCCAAGTGGGCAATGCTGACGCTGCTCTCCAACCCCTCGGATCCAGACTTTTGCATGACCGTCTTGATGATGCGTTGCAAAGCATAGGCCCTCCCCTTGAGAAGAAACTCGTTTGTGGTGTGTCGTTCAAGGAATGGAATGATTCCGGAGGACACGGTAGCGGCATGGTTGCCCTTGTCCTTTTCTTCTTTCGAGTTGGGCCCAACAGCTGTGGACTGAAGAGCTGAGATGGATGAGTCGTTTGAGTTCCAGTATTGTGAGCCCACTGCCCACCATGCCTCGCTCAGACGTTGCCAGGTGTACATATCCCGAGCATAAAAGTAGCCATCGCCGTTCGTCAGAGTCACAATGATATGACCGGTAGAATTGAGATGGGCAGAGGTTATGCCAGGACCAGGCGTGGCTGAATGTTGGTTTAGTGATGTTGTGGCAATGTCCAGTATAGGACCGACAGACACAGGCGGGTGAGGAGATGATTGAGTCTTGAGATTCCAAACATGGACCAGTCCCACTGCTGTGATGGCCATCAGCCAGTGATCTCTGCATTCAAGAATGACAGGTTGAGACTCTAGGATAATGGGATTTAGAAGACGTCTACCAGCAGGAGTCCAGATGTGCAGTGAGCCATCTTCACAAGCCACAGCCCAGAAATGCTTGCTTGCAGTCACCAGGATGACAGCTCGCGGCATAAACTCCTGCCACACCAAAACACCTCTCTTTGTTACAAGGACCTGGGCTGGATCGCGCGGGTTGGGATCGTTCTTGGCCTCCAAGATGATATTCTCAGGAAGCTTGGATGCATCGTCCAGCGACGATGCGTCCGGCTGCAAAATGCCTCGCTCGAGCGGCCGCAGTATATGAGATCGTATCTTGGGAACTGCAAGTCGGACTTGGGCGTAAGAAATAGAAGGATTCAGCACGGCTGGACGTAGAAATTCGGGAGTTGGAACAACGCCATGCTCGACGGGCACCAGTGCCGCGTACTCTAAACCATCAGCTCCATTAGTTACTACGGCGGTTGGGCCGCCCGCTGTCCGCTTGGCCGCAGGCTCTTCTTCATCGTCGAGATCTGCGGTGTTGACACGGCGCTTGTTTCCAAGCAACATGGCAACAATTCCTCCCTTCGGTAATCCGTCAAAAGGCTTGCTGAGATCCAATATGGTCTGTGGAGCGTCGTTTTGTGTGGTCTTTGTCGTCGTTGACCCAACAAGCTGGCTTTGAGGGAGGGAAGATTGTCCTGTTCCAGATGATGAAACCAGGAGCGGCGCCACTCGTTTTCTTCCATCTTTCCCAACCGTCACTCGGGACTTTAATTCACGGACTCGTTCGGCCGTCTTATCCGCAGGCTCCTCTGGCTTTTCACCCTTGTCTTTATCCTTTTCCTTTTCCTTATCTTTGTCAGAATCTGTATTCCCATTGGTAGCCAGCTTCTCAGTAACCGATGTAGAAGATTCAGCTTTACTGCCTTGAGTTGCTGGAGTAGTCTCTTTTCCTGATTCAGGTTGGAAGTCGCCCATGAGAGCACCCATTCTTGATTGTACAGCCCTTGATTCGCCGGCTTTACTGTGCTCTTCCAGCAACAATCCGTCGACATCTTCGGCAATGCCCATGCCCTTCCGAGAGCCACCGTATTTTTGTAGTGCCTTGGCATTCTCCTCTTGCTGAGCCACCCATCCCAGCTCGCCCTCGTCAAACTTGGCCACAACCACGCTGCCGTCCAAGCTAGATGCAAACAGGGTCTGTCCATCCGGCGTCCAGGCCAAGTCAGAGATGGATTTGCCGGCCAGATCTTGGAGAATGACCACAGGCCGGGAAGTATTAGTGTTCCAGATGCTGAGGGTCTTGTCTTGGCCTGCAGATGCTATGACAGTAACAAGCTGTCCTCCATGACCATTTGCTGCTCCATTCTGTCCAGGCTTGACCGTGTGGAAAAGTCGTGGTGAGAACATGCAAACCTCCGTGGGCGCCTCGTGCCCAATCAGGTTGATTTCGCTGTCCCATCTCGTCCGCTCGATGATAGCGACGGAGCTAACTGGGCCATTGACTGCATTGGCAGCTGCTATGTGGTTGCCGTCAGGAGACCAGGAGCACCGGCGGAAATATGTGGTCAAGGGAGAACTCTTAAAGGGAGAGCTGATGGTCGCATCGAGGACAAAATTGTTAATCATGTCGTGCTGCGTCGCATTCGGCGCGGGAGGGGTGAAGCGGAAGATTTTGATTGTTCGGTCGTCGCTGGCCGTGGCGAAGAACTTGTTGGCTGGGTCAAAGGTGATGCCCTTGACGTGGCTCTGGTGCGCGGGAATCGACTTGAGCTTCTCAAACGTGTGGCCCGACCAAACAACAACCTTGGAGTCGAGGCCAACGGAGACGAGCAGCGACGAATCGTAGGACCACGCCAGGTCCTGGACGTCGTTTTCGTGGCCGATCAGGCGCTTGTACGTCTTCCAATTCTCGACGGGCGGCGGGTCGTTGGTGCCAAAGGTGGGCGCTGGCGGCCCCTTATCCAGGTGGTAGACGCAGATGAGCTTGTCGTCGGCGCCGCTGGCCAGATACCGGCCATTGGGCGAGAAGCGCACCGAGTGGATGGTGCCGAGATGGTGGCTCATGTGGCATAGTTGGCGAGGCTTCTTGTAGCTCTCGTCGTCGGCGTGGTAGACGGCCTCTGTAGACCAGATGCGCACATGGCCATCGCCGCCCGCCGTGGCTATTCGCTTCCCATCAGGCGAGACGTGGCAGCTGTAGACCTCGAAATCCTTCTGCTCGCCGCTGTGGCTAAGCCACGAGGGCTTGATGATGCGCATGTCGAGGAGAGCGCGCGGTCATCCAGGTGATGATGGTGGCGGATCAGTTGTGCCCTGTCTCGTAGATTCGATTTGGTGCGATTCGAGGGGTTCGGCGATTGGAGGCTGGATGGCTCAGTATTTTGAATTGGTTGTAGTTTAGCCCAGCTCTTGGAGCCGAGAAGGGACGCGAAGGCGCGTTTTCGCTGCTAGGCTATTTGGCACCAAACGCAAGCAAGTTCCAATGCAAAGTGGTGCTAAGATGATTGGCAGCGCCGGAACAAGTTTATTGCGGCGCTGTAAATCTTCCGCTACAAAGAGTTTCAAAATGGCAGCTGGCGATGGCCTTGGACAGCTATGACATCATGCGGCAGCAAGATGCAAGACGCAAGACGCAAAACACAATGCAGAGTCTGTTGGATAAATCGTCAAGACATGGATACATGAACATGATTATGGACTATGTAACAGATAGTAAATAAATATACAACATAATGCAGGGTTTACTGTGTAATCGTAAAGACATGTACGCATTAACAAGATTAAGGACTATATAACATATAATAAATAAATAAACACCAAAAATCAAGGCTATTTTTTCCCCCAAGACGCCGCATTTCAGATAAAGTACAAGTAAAGTACAAGTGTAGATAGGTATTTAGCATAATTAACATCCATCATTCACATCAAACTCGTGAATTCGATTCATCAAACTCTCACCGTAGACGGTTTGTTCATCAGTCTCTCGACGCCCTCTGGGTCGGGAATGGTTTCTGCAGTACGGCTTGCGTCAAGCTGAAAGGGCTGATGGCTGTCGGGCTCAGTGCTTTGCGCACCAATGGATTCCATTGTTTCTATCGTTCCAGTAGTGTCAACAGATCCAATAGATCCGACTGAATTATCTCTGACAGGGCCTTGACACTCTAATGGATCCAACTTCAGATCTGAATTGTGCCTCAAGATAGATTCTGCCACTCCTCTGGCAATGTAGGTGTTGATAAGCTCAGCAAGCTCGTTATCAAGGGTCTCAATGTCGCGCACTAACGATCCCAGCGCATGCCATTGAACCACGTTCTTCGCTGCGTTGTTCCAGGTGCTGGCAGCCGCGCATACGCAGTTCATTTCGAATTCGAGCACTTTGCGATATAGTTTCAGCAGGCGCTCTCTCACCCCATCCTTCTCTCTGTTGTAATCGGCGTCACTCTTCCACCCGCTGGCGAGCATCACTTCTGATAGGGCCATGTACCATGGGATACGTCCAATGACATGCAAGGCGCCGCGCTTCATGTCGTCAATCTGCATTGTCGGGCCAAGTAGAAGCTGCCAAGCAAGATTAGCTTCAGATTTTGAATCAATTTACTCCGGGTATCAGCAGAATCTTACTGGTGTGAGAATAGTAATGCCTGACCAGGCCACTGCGGTGGAGGGATAGTCGGCCCAGACAGATTTTATGATCTTCTTGGACATCTTGACCAAGACTCGAGCATAGTTGTCAATGGGACAATTAGCTCCTCGACACTTTCTCAGCCCCGATTCGGTAATTCTGATCAACTGCTTCAATCTATCGTCGTCTGAGCGAGGGAGTGTCTGGTTTATTCCACCGATGGACTGGTTTGGTAGTTCCTGGCACAAGATAGACTCGTAGACAGTCACCAGACCAGATGATCTTAGGCTATCTCGTATGGAGTTGTAGGCGGCAGTCCAGAGTTCGAGGGAGATTTGCGTATGTCGTCCATATCCTTTTGGAATAGAGATGCTGGAGGATGCTGATGGCGGCCCTCTATAAGTGCCCAGCCATTCAGGCGTGGCGACACCGCTGCCGGTATCAGAATCATCGGGATTTGGTGTATTTGGATGGGAGCTGTGATGGAGAAGCCGGCCGACCAGCTTCCTGAGACGGCCGGTTTCAGCGTCGGTGGACCTTGTCATTTGGCTGACTCGATGCGTGTGAATATATGTACGGTGTTTTCAAAGTTGATGCGCAGACGATGTAGATGTAGGCTCACGTATTGTTATTGCAGCCCCGCAAGGCAAAACCATGGCGAAGCGATGAAAAGGATATTTACAAGAGCATACCACTGAGGCGAAAAAAGCCGGGTGGGCGATGGCGGATAGATATTCTAATTTTTTTTAGAACAATGGCTATGACAAGACAAGCTTCGGGCTACCGGCTTGTCGGCTCCAAGGGCTCGTAGTGACGTCTGAAGGTGGTACGCCAGCCCACACCAGCTCCGGCTCTGGGCCGGTTCACAGCCGGTTCGGGCTTCGGCCATCGGGATAAGCACCGCGGCTGAGGGCTGGAGGCATGGCTGGAGGCATGGCTAGGCATGGCTAGGCACGATGGCATCATGATTTCCGATTCCGACCAGCGTGGCTGCAGCTGCCATTGCCCAGTCACCCCAGATTCTGGGCTGGTGGTGGGCTGCGCTGCTCTGGCGAGATCTCCGCGGCGGGCAATGGGGCTGCCATGATGCATCCCGGCCGGGCGTGGACACACTGTATGTCTAGCGCAGCGTCCCCGTAAATATCCGTGCTATTCGCGTCCACACGAGTCCAGCCAAGGTGCTCAGCTACAAACTAAAGTGCCAAAGAAGAGGGTCGAGGGCCAAAAGCTGGAAATGCGGGGTGGATTAATCAGGCATGACGAGCAAAGGGAAACAAAAGGGACTCCCCTTACGTTTGCCATCTGGGCTAAACAGGGAAGACTAGCACCGAGCAATGGTTAATCCATGGAGATGATGGAGTATTTTGTAGCGTAATCCGTACTCATCCACGGTCATAGCTGTGCTGAGTACATTGAAAGAGAAACAGGGTCTGAAACAGCGCCAATCAAAACATGCACATCCCACTTTTGCATGCTTCGCGCAAGGCATCGAATCACACGCCGTCGCCTCGGCCTCTCCTGGCATTCGCATCATCAGTGCCGTAGATAGATGGCCAAGATGGCCCTTCAAAGAAACGTCGTGTCTTTCCACCTGCTGTTTTGGACCAAAACAAAGACAATCCCCATTCCGCCACCGCTGAATCGTGCACCCAACATGCTAGTCCTACGCGGCAATCTTGCCTTAATTCGGCTGCATTGTTTAGAAAATAAGAGCCTAAGCCCATCATGAACCATTGGGCCACCCAAGTTTGGGGACCACGCATGCGATCGCCCATAGTTTGTGCGCGCAACACAGAAACACGCACAACCCGCCGCAGATGATCAGCGTTACTCGCGCCTGGGAATTTTCCCACTCGCCCTTTAATTTCCAGCACAGGCCGTTGGAAGTCAGTGCGACCGGTAGTTGATGGCACTAGCACTCGCTGATGCCCTATGAGCGCGCCTTGATTAATCCAGATGGAGGCGGATGGCACGGGAAAGGGAGCTGAAGCCGCCAACAGATTGGAATTGATTGGGCTACCAATGAATGAGGCCAGCATGAGCCCATCATCACATGTGCACACGCACACATGAATGAATACCGCCGTCGGGTTAATACATAAAGGCGCCATCCTTGCCTGCGGTCTGAAGCTGTGCCTTCTCCTCGCTCTCGGATGATAAGTCAACTTCAAGGGCCCATGTACAGGAGAGCTGAGCACAATAACTGCAGGTTCATGCTGCCCCATTCGTTTCCGTTCCATACTAAATTGAATTGTTGGAACAATCCACGCGCTGTTTCTATTGTCCCGCTGGCTGCCAAGTGTCAATAGAGGCAGGGACTCGAATACTGCCGTGGAGACAGCTTCTCACCGCATACCTACAAAAAGAAACTTGGAAATCTCTGCTGCCTTGCTTTCTGTTCTCTTCTTCCCCTCCCCTTGCCTTTAGTTACGCGTGCAAGTTGCCTCACTTCAACTGGCTGCCACTTATAGCCCAACCAAGCACTCAACAGTCACAACCTTCAGCTCAGTAACTCCAACACCGATATCTCTAAAGGAAAAGGAAGAAGTCCCGAATACCATATTTCTCACCATGAAGACCTTCACCATCTTCGCGAGCCTGGCTGTTGCTGCCGGCGTCAGTGCCGCCCCTGCTGGCTTCCAGAACAGCACGGGCGTTACCTGGACCCCAGCGCCTTCGGATCAAACCACCTGTGATCCGTCCAGCTTCGCCCAAGCCCCCGTGGGCGATGCTGCCGACTGGCGCTTCTGCGCTGCCCTCTCGAGCTCTTGGTCCAGCACCAACGGCACTTTCAGCATCCACGATGTCTCCGGCAGCAAGTACATCCCCGTCCTCAAGGAAGAAGGCTGTACTTTGGGAGTCAAGGCTTCGGGACAGGGCCAAGGTCCTTACACCATGGGAGACCAGGACATTAAGACTATTCTCAGAATTGCGCTGCAGAACTACTCGGATGGAACCGATCTCTCTGTCGAGGGCGACGTGAAGTGCAACGTTGCTACTGGCGGCCGCGCTGGTCTGAAATGGCAAATCTACGGCCAGTAGACATCTTTCGTGATGGGGAGAAAGGAGATTTTTCTTTTGCCACTTTTCTCGGCCATGGAAGCGCATTCTGTTAATCTACCATTCACGGTACGACTGCTATGATGAGAGTATTCATGTGGCATCGATGAGTACTAACTCGGGGTTGTGCAGGACTGGAATTATGCTGTTTCGACGACAAACTAGCAGGGCGTTGAGGGAACATGGACGGCGTTGATATGGGCTCGTACACAGAAGCCAAATGCTACAGTTTAGCCAGCACAAAACACACAGAAGATAATGATATTACACATTTCGTAAATACAGAGCGTACTCTTGACAGCGACTTTCATCAGAGTGGCCAACAATGGCACGATAGAATAAAGAACATGTCCTCAACAGTGTTATTAGGCCGTGATGTAAACGAACACACGTGATATTTCTTGAAGAGAGAGTGAAGTTATAAAACATGCATGCGTAGGTAGCTACATGTAGAGTGCGGGAGAAGCAACTCCACAAAATCCTCCGAGACAGCATTTCATCTGCACGGCATCTATACGTGCACTCAAGCTGCAGCTTGGTTGCATGAAATCAACCACCACTCAATGTACCTCGAAACTAGTGGTTGCTGCGTGTGGTAAATTAGGCTCAATGGTTTCTTCAGTCTATATGTTGAGCCATTGATGTTGCGAAGCTGTATCCTTGTATGTCTCTTGTGCACTTATTCTAGGTATGCTAGGGTTCATCTGAGAAAGAGTCGAGTTTCAGCATCTCTTAGCATTTTGCCTAGGCAACCTTTTGCTTCAACGCGCCGAGCCAAAAATTGCCCCAGCAGATTCGATTACACTTTTTCTTAAAGTAAATATACATGTCAACTTGTATTAAATCGCGCTTATTCAACTATAAGTGACCAAAATTTCACTTTTGTATTGACATCGTGGCTGATTCAGGGTAGGCGACGACAAGATTTGGAGTCTGGCTGCGAAGGTTTAGTGGCCATTGGCTAGGCGCAGAAGCACAGAAGCACAGAAGCCCGCTAAGAGCTGCAGTAACAGCTGGCAAATGGCTTGTGCGCGCTGCCAGCTTCACTTGACTAGAAGCTCAGAGCCTTGCCGCCCAAACTGGGACTAGGCTAGATCGGGCTATCTATTATGCTGCAACGATGCGCGCGAGGCTCGTCGCTTCCAAACTTCTTTTTTCATTCTCCCCTTCTTCGATTCGGATCCGCCTCATCGATTGCTGGCGCCGAGAGCCGTCGATGAGATCCAAACTCGGCTGCTACCACCCAGACTAATCCCCCTTCCCGATTTCTTTTTTTCCGCAGTCGTTTCCTTGTCTTTCTTTTCTCTTCTCTTCGTTCCTTTTCCATCACCGACGCCGCGTTCAACGACTTCGAAAATTTCAAAAGCAAAAAAAGATCACCTTCACGTCGCCGTTTCCCTCGATCAAGTAATGACGAGACTGGCACTGGCATTGTCGACCTAGATTCCAGGGCACAACAATGGCGGCTGCCGATGTCGACGTCGGTTACATCGCAGGCCATCTAGGCCTTGACCAGCCTGTGGTGGCGGCTTTGACGACCCAGCCGACGGTTGAACTCGTCACCACTCTGCTGCAAGCCGTGGCTTCGAAAGCACACGAGTTCGAGACACTGTACGCCGAGAAGCTCCAGACGGATATCGAATTGGAGAATGCCGTTCGAAGCTCCGAGACAAAATCCCAA
Source organism: Trichoderma evansii (assembly GCF_050947405.1). Classification (NCBI taxonomy): domain Eukaryota; kingdom Fungi; phylum Ascomycota; class Sordariomycetes; order Hypocreales; family Hypocreaceae; genus Trichoderma; species Trichoderma evansii. The sequence goes on from NW_028145178.1 coordinate 247,161, forward strand.
ACGTTCAAGGGAACCGCTGAAAAAGCTCTCAAGGACGTAGAGGAAGCCCGGCAGCGTCTCAAAGATGAGGGTACGTGTTTTCTCTCCTCGTGGTAATCCAGATGCCGCGTTTTGTTCTCAGCCTAACCCTTATGCGCGCTTTAGAAACTAAACGACAGTCTTTGGAGAACGACCTCCAGAGCCTAAAAGCCAAGTACTCTGATCACGACGCTGAAGTCAAGGCTCTCAACGATAAGATTGAGACTCTCCAATCTTCAAACCGAACAAATCTGAGCATCATCGAGTCCAACAATAAACGCGATCAAACATTGACCGATGAACTCACGAAGCAGCACCAGCGAAATGTCGAGCTTTCCCGCGAACTGACGACCCTTCAACAGTCGGAGCAGAACGCCAAGGGTCAGCTGAACAGTGCCAAGTATCGACAAGAAGCGCTCCAGCAGCAACTCGACTTGGCCCGCCAAAATGCTGAGTGGCTCGAGACGGAATTGAAGACCAAGAGCGACGAAGCCCTCAAGTACCGTAAAGAAAAGGGCTCCAAGATTGCCGAGCTCCAGAGACAAAATGAAGACGCCAAGGCGCAAATTGATGCTCTTCACCGTTCCGAACAGCAGCTACGCGAACGACTCAATGCTATGCAAGCCAAGGCCGATGACGCCCTCGTCAAATTGCAAAAGCAGGAGGGCTCCTTTGCCGCGACTGTCGAGAGCTACAAGCAAGAGTTGGAGGATCAACGCCGACTTGTTGAGATGTCTGAGCAGCTAAGCAAGAAACACCAGGAGCGCGTGCGTGAGCTAGAGTCGGAGAAGGAGCGTCTCAAAGATAGTTACGAGAACGAACTTCGCCGCGTGCGTCTTGAACTGGAGTCGGAGCGCCGTGTCACTAGCGATATGGAAGAGCGGATCCGACGATTGCAAGGCGACCTGGATGAAGCTCACGTCCGCATAGAGCATGCTCCTGTAGGATCGGCACCGCAGACGCCTCTACTTAATGGCTCTGTCCCTGGACGGGCCAACTCTCCTTTTGGAACCCCTGGTTCCGTACGAAACAAGTCCACCATTACCGCTACGCAAGCAATCGAGCAGCTTTACCAGGTAAAGGGCCAACTTGCTAGCGAGAAACGACGCAACCAGCAGCTCGCCGAGGAGCTCGACGGCATGATTGCTGCCCTGGAAGCCAAAACACCAGAGATCCAGGAACTTCAGTCTGAAGCGGAGACTCTTCGAAACGAGATTGCTCACATGTCTGAGCTGTCGCAACAGAGTTTTGAAGAGCGAGATGCGGCAAGAAAAGCGGCAAGGAAGGCGGAAAGCACGCTTGCTACGGCCCAATCTGAAAGCAAGATCCTCCGTTCTCAGCTGCGAGATTTGGGCACACAGATCCAGATGCTCGTCTTCAACATCTATGCCATTGAAAAGGGCATGAGCCAGCTGACAGAAGAAGAAAAGTTCCGTTTGCAACAGCTCGAGAAGGGCGAAATTACCGAAGAGGCCTTGTCCGATATGTCGGATACACACCAGTTCATCACCCAGAAGTTGGTAGTTTTCAAGGATATCAAATCACTACAAGCCAAGAACGAAGACCTACTGCGCATCACCCGCGAACTTGCTGAGCAGATGGAAAGCGAGGAAGCGCTGGCTGCGAAGCATCAGGCCAAGGAGGATCACGACTTGGTCGAGAAACTACAGCAGGATCTCGCCCATATGGTGGAAGAGATCAAGTCTGCCAAAATCACAATGGAGAGTTACAAGATGGAGCGTGACATGTTCCGACGACTTCTTCAGCAACGTGGTGCGGGCGAAGATCATTCTTCCCTCATGCGCCACTCCATCGGAGGAGGAATGCCCGTCACCAGCATTGAGTCCGTGGAGCAGACCGAGACGTTGACAGAAGCTTTGCGCAAAATTCAGTCTGAATACGACAGCTTCAGAGATGCCCAGGATGGCGCACGAAAGGACTTTAGAGATCAAATCAACCACCTGACAACAGAGAAGAATTCGCTTCAGACTGCCAACATCAAACTACAGGGCGAAGCTAGACTAGAATCTGAGCGGCGAGAGATGTTGCAGAGCAATTATGTTGCCCTCCAGAACGAGAACAATGAGCTCCAAAAGAGAACTCAAATATTGTCTGAGACGGCTGCCAAGCAGGACATTCGTGTCCAACAAGTTGCTGAAGAGCTTGTTGAAGTCAAGGGTCTCTTGGACAGCATGCGAAACGAAACAGCCAACCTCAAGGCGGAGAAGAAGCTTTGGAAGGACATCCAAGAGCGAATGAGCAAGGACAATGACTCTCTGATTGAGGAAAAGAATAGACTGGGCAACCTCTTGACGGCCCAGCAATCTCTTGAAAATGAGCGCAACATTACCGAATCTGAGGCTCGCCGCAAGGCTCAAACCAAGATTGAATCCTTGGAGCTTGAACTGAGCACTGTGCAAAAGAAGCTCTCTCAAACCTCGGATGATATTCAGCACCTGCAACAGAGGAAGGAATACGAGGCCAAGGAGTCTCAGAAGCGAATCGACGACCTTATGACGAGCCTGAGCCAAATTCGAGAAGAGCATGTTAGCGCCAAGACAACTCGTGATCATCTTCAAGCCCGCGTTGACGAATTAACTGTGGAGCTGCGAAGCGCCGAGGAGCGTGCCGGCCGTCTGCAGCCCCGTCCCACGCCCAGACCAGGCCTCATGACTGACAACAACCTACGCCAACAAGAGCTTGAAGCCGAGGTTCAAGATCTCAACAATGACATTTCAGACCTCAAACGTGATCTCGACATGGCCAACACGCAACTGGAAAACGCAAAGGCCCAGGCTGAACAGTACAAGGAACTGAGCCAGAGCAACGAGGAGGCGTTGGAGGACTTGCGTGCATCGCAAGACCAATACAGACAAGAGATTGAAGTTCTCGTTCAAGAGAAAGACAGCAGAATCAAGGAGCTGGGTCAACAGATTGAAGATTTGTCTTCTGAGCTCTCACGATCCAACACGGAACTATCCACCATTCGCGACTCCCAGGGCGAAGTTGCACGAAAGTATGAAGACGAGAAGACGATATTGGAGGATGAAGTGAAACGACTCAAGGAGGAAAGCAGTCGGCACATTGAGGCTGCTCGATACCATCAGCAGGACTTGCGTGCTCAAGCTGAGATTGCTTCCAAAGCCCAGCAGGACTACGAGAAGGAGCTTGTCAAGCATGCTGAGGCTGCCAAATTGGTTCAAGAACTTCGCACCGAGTACAACGAGTTCAAGCAAGAGTCAGCATCGCTGCGCGCCGAAGCAGAATCTGCCAAGGTCGCACTCGCACAGAATGAAAGCTCATGGGAAGACCGGAGGCAGCAGCTGGAACAGGAAATGGCCGAACTCAAACAAAGACGTGAGGATGCCAATGCTCAGAACAAGCTTCTGCACCAGCAACTGGAGAGCTTGACTGGCCAGATTGCAGCTATGCAGCAGAGTCGTAGCGACAAGGCTGATGCGGACGAAGCTGTGTCAGCCATTGGCGTAGGCGATGCTATTGAGGGCATGCGAGAGCTAAACGGATATCTGCGTCGCGAGAAGGAGATTCTGGAAGTTCAATACGACATGAAGACCAACGAATCGAAGCGACTACAACAGCAGGTCGAGTATCTACAATCACAGCTTGATGAGACGCGTCTGAAGCTCGACCAAGAGCGCCAGTCGTCGCAAAGCGGCAACACGTCCATGGCTCACAAGGATCTTATGGACAAGCTACATGAACTCAACCTCTATCGCGAGAGCAGCATGGCTCTTCGGACAGAGAACAACCAGCTAAAGGATCAGATATCCGAGAAGAACAGGAAAGTCGAAGAAATGGTCCAAAGCATCCAGCCTCTCGAAGCTGAGATTGAGAACCTAAAGACACAGAAGGGCTTCTTGGAAGAGGAAATTAAGCAGATTCAGGAAGACCGTGATCGCTGGCAGAAGAGGACTGAGGGTATCTTGACGAAATATGGTCGCGTTGACCCGGCTGAGATGGAGCAGCTGAAACAGACAATTACCGACCTCGAAACAGAACGGAATGCTCTCAAGGAAGGCGCAGAGCCCCTCCAGGTCAAGATTACCGAACTTGAGTCTACGCTTGAGACTGAGCGTGCCAACTGGTCAAATACTCGATCAAAGATCACAGAGCAGTTCAAGGATCGATCTCGCAAGCTCACTGGTGAAAAGAACGAGGCTAACCAGCGAGCCATTACCTTGCAGGAGCAGCTTGACAAGGTTACCAACGACCTAGCTGGAGCACAGAAGCAAGTCGAGCAGTCTGTCGAAGAAAAGGCAGAGCTGTTGAGACAAGTTCACTCCTTCCAGCAAAAGGTTGAGGAGCTTCGCCGACAGGCCCAGCAAACGCAGCCTGCAACAACGCCATCAGCTACCCAACAGCCACAGTCTGACGCGACTGCATCGTCAGAAGTTGTTACTGTGCTTGAACAACGTCTTGCCGACGCTCAAAAGGAACTGGAAGCGGTCAACGCCCAGAAACTAGGAGCAGAACAACAGCTTGTGAGATTACGAACCGAATTGCAGACAGCTACCTCGGAGCGTGATAGCGCGTTGCAGAAGCTTCAAGAAGCTGCCGCCGCAGGTGTGCCATCTACCGATGGGCCATCTGTTTCAAACATCGATGGCGCGGAGAGCCAAGCCGTTACAAATGGTTTGTCAGATGCTGAGAGGAAGTCGCTGGAAGAGAAGGTGGCCGCAGCCGAAGCAAAGGCTGCTGAGTATGAGCAGAAGGCCAACGAAGTTGAAGCGAAGATTCAGCAAACCATCAAGGAGCGCTCGGATAGGATGAAGGACACACTGAATAACAAGCTGAAAGAGAGTCGCGCCAAGCTCGAGGAAGAATTTAAGAGAAAGGATGACGACCTGAAGCTTCGATTCGAGCAAGAGAAGCTAATCTGGCAGGCTGAGAACCCCTCTGGTTCAGCCCCTGCAAAGGAAGCACCCGCCGGTGAACAGGCACCGTCAAGCGCACCACCCAAGTCTGAGGAGCCTTCGACACCTGCCGCTCCTGCTACAAGTGGACCGCCTGACCTCTCTCAGCTGGACGATTCTTCCATTAGACAGTTTTTGTCTTCGAACGCGACTGTTAAAAACATTATTGCCGCCAATATTCGCAAGAAGCTGGACGCAGAAAGTGCTCGAATCAAGACGGAATATGAGAGCAAGATTACAGCTGCCCGCGAGCAAGCTCAGCTCATGGAATCTAAGAAGTCTACTCTACGTATCAATATGGCGGAGAACAAACTGAGGACTGCAACAGCGAAGCTTGGTGTTGTTGAGGTGGCAGCGAAGGAGACGCCACAGAAGCCAGTGGTGGAAGTTTGGGAGGTGGCCAAGTCGACCCAGGCTCCTCCGCCAGTACAAGCAGCCAAACCTCCGGCTCCAGCTCCGGCGGCTGCTCCAGCTTCAGCGAACACCTCACCAATGAAGCGACAATCCGTCTCTGGCAACGTACCAGCTTCAACTGCCGCCCCTGCCGCAGCCACGGCTGGCCAGCCCGTTTCTACTCCTGCAGCAGCGGCCCCAGTACAGGCTGCTACTGCTCAACCTCCAGCAGATTCAAAGGCTCCGGTTGCGCAAGCGGCTAGCGGAATCCCACCTCCCCAGACTTCAAACCCATTTGCTGTGCCCTCAAACGCCACCGGCTCTGAAGCTCCTAATCCCTTTGCCACAAACACAGAGACGGCCACCAACGCTCCATCGGCCCAAGCTGCCCAGACACCAGCAGGTCTACTGCCAGCACTACAACAAGCACAGCTGCCGCAGATACCACCTCAACCTCAGCAACAGGGCCAAATGCCCGTGCGATCTGGTATCCCGATGCCTCGCGGCGGCGGACGTGGACGAGGAGGAGCCTATGTCCCTCCTAGTCAACGAGCCGCAAGTGGTAACCAGGAAGGTGGACAAGGCCATGCTGGCCGTGGCGGACGTGGAGGCGGACGTGGAGGCCGCGGTGGCATGAACCCGAATGCTTCTGACTTTCAGCCTGGAGCGAAGCGACCAAGGGGTGATTCTGAAGCCGCTGCAGGAGCCAAGAGAGCCAGAGGAGCTCACTAAAGGGAGGTATGCATGATATTTTTTGCTGTATCCAAAGTTTGGAGACTGGTAGAAACTGGTAGATATTTCGGCATGAGGCTTGCCATGTATAATGAAGGAGAGGATGGGCTTTGAATCTAATTGAATGATTGTGTTTGTGTATTGGAGGCGGGAAAACAAGACTTAAGATAAAAAAATGGACATGGAGAGGCACATTGGAGGATGCATCGCTGTACTCTAGCACTATTACTGGTCAAACTCGGAATTTCTTTTACTTTCATCAATTATTCTAAGTTTTCAAAATACTTTTATGACATTTGCCTGACTCTGAATTTATCGTACATCTATAGTAGAACGTTGAATCCAATGATGATAAGTGGTTCTAGAGAAACTGTCAAGGTACATAATACTGCTGTGTATGTGGCTACGCGCTGCTTAAGATGGTGGGGCACAGGTACTTGGTACAGGCGGAAACGATCGGTGGATCGGCGCCTAGTGTGCCGGCATGGTGCAGATATTGCAGCTAAGGAAAAAAAAAAGTTTTTGAAGTTTCAACGAAACAGTCTCGAGATAATTCTACTTTGATTGACGCTGGTACCTGGCACTGGGACACACGACTATAGCCCCTGTTACGCCTCTCCAAGACAATTCCAATGGTACCTCCGTCAAAGAAGCGAAAGCTTCAATCCGTCGCTGCGCCGGCTGCGAAGCGCAACAAGAATTCCGCCAAAGGCGCTGTTGCAAAATCCGGTAGCAAATCGAGTGCAAAGGCTGCGCGCAAGTTGGTCGACGTTGCTGCTCTCGGCTGGCAATCGGTCGGGGAGGAATTTGGCGGCCTCGAAATCATCGAAGGAGTTGATGTGGTAAGAAGTGGTGGGACTGTGCAGTTTTTAGTGGCGGAGAAGCAGCAGCAGGAGCCCGATTCTTCCGACAAAAAACAACGACAGGGGGCGAGCAAACACGAAGACCGACCAGACGAGACCCAAGATGCCGTCGATGAACCTTTTGAAGGGCTTGGGGACGGCCCTGTGGAAGGCGAGGATCTCGATTCCGGCGAAGCTGGCGATTCTAAAGGTGGCGTGGAGGGCCAGGGCAGCAAAAAGAAAGGTACAGGAAAAGACAGGGCCGGCGAGAAGAAGGACGCAGACAAGAAGCAAAAAGCGCGGAACAACAGCAAGCTGGCGACGGCCGACAAAGAGCTACAGAAGCCCGCTTCACGCAAGCAGCAGCAAGGCAACTCGTTCGACGCCCTCATGGCCGTGGACGACGCAGCAGCCGCAGAAGAAGAAGCAGACATGGGTGCCTGGGTGGAGCTAAACCTCTCGACGCGCATCCTGTCTGCGATTGCCAAGCTGGGATTCCCGAAGCCGACGCTGATTCAGGAGAAGACGATTCCGGAGATTCTGGCGGGCGAGGACGTGATTGGCAAGGCGCAGACGGGATCGGGAAAGACGCTGGCGTTTGGAATCCCCATCGTGGAGAGGTGGCTGGAGCTGTATGAGGAGAAGAGAAATGTTAAGCGTGAAGGTCCTACGGCGGTGGTTCTCAGTCCGACGAGAGAGTTGGCCAAGCAGTTGTCGGATCATATCAAGGCGCTTTGCGATGGATTGCCAACGGCGCCGTATGTCTGCACTGTGACTGGTGGTCTGAGCATTCAGAAGCAGCAGAGACAGCTGGAAAAGGCGGATATTGTCATTGCGACGCCAGGTCGTCTGTGGGAGGTGTTGGACGGCGATATGAGCCTCCAGAATTCTTTTACCAAGATTAAGTTTCTCGTTGTCGATGAGGCCGATAGATTATTCAAGGCAGGACAGTTTAAAGAGGCGGAGGACATTATCGGTGCGCTGGATCGAAAAGACCCCGAAGCAGACGACGATGACGATGACGGTGAGCTGCCACCCCGACAGACGCTGGTTTTCTCTGCGACTTTTGATAAGAACTTGCAGTCCAAGTTGGCGGGCAGAGGAAAGGGCCCGAAGGCGGGTGCTGGCAGCAGCGACGAGGAGAAGATGGAGTATTTGATGAAATGCCTCAAGTTTAGAAGCGAGCCCAAGTTTATCGACGTCAACCCGGTGTCACAGATGGCTACTGGCCTGAAGGAGGGCTTGATTGAGTGTGGTGCTATGGAAAAGGTGAGTTGCATTAATGCATTTTTGCTGTTTTTGGCTTTTATTTGCTAATAATCATTACTAGGATCTCTATCTATATACCGTCCTTGCTCTTAACCCTGGCAAACGCACTCTCGTCTTTACAAACTCCATTTCAGCCGTTCGTCGTCTCACTCCCCTCCTTCAAAACCTCGGTCTCCCATCAGTTCTTCCCCTACACTCTCAGATGATTCAAAAGGCTCGTTTGCGATCAATAGAGCGTTTTGCCGCCTCCAAAAACTCGATTCTCGTCGCGACAGATGTGGCTGCTCGTGGTTTGGATATCAAGGAGGTGGATCAAGTCTTGCATTACCATGTGCCTCGTCAGGCGGATACTTATATCCATCGATCTGGTCGAACTGCTCGTGGTGATCGCTCTGGTGTGAGCGTTATCCTGTGCTCTCCGGAAGAAGTCTTGCCTACCCGTCGTCTGGCTGGCAAGGTGCATGCTGAGCGTGACGGCAGCACCAGCCTCAAGCGCGAGCACTTCATTGAGACACTATCAATCGATCGGAAGATTGCACAGCGACTCAAGTCTCGAGTAGACCTCGCCAAGCGCATCGCTGACGCCGTTTTGGCAAAGGAAAAGGGCCACAGCGAGGATCAATGGCTGCGCAATGCCGCCGAGGAGCTGGGCGTGGACTACGATTCTGAAGAGTTTGATGGCAGCGCGCCGGGCAACTGGGGTGGCCGAGGAGGCGGCCGCAAGAAGAAGGAGAAGGAGGCTCGTCAAATAAGCAAGGCTGAGATGAAGGTGTTGCGGGCACAGCTTCGTGAGGAGCTGAGCAAGCGGGTGAATCTGGGCGTGAGCGAAAAGTATATTACGGGTGGAAGAGTTGATATTGGTGCCCTTTTGAGGGAGAAAGAGAAGGGGACTGTTGGAGGGCTGTTTTTGGGAGGAGATGGGCTTTTTGGAATGAACTTATAGATGTATATGCCTCTGGATTTGAAGAAAAAGGATTGAGGTATAATTGGCACTGCAACATATTACAACATTAAGCAACTGAATATAAAGCGCTAATAGAGCTCTTCGTTTTTGCTATTTCTTGACTTGATAATACTGGAGATCCAATGGATAGCGATGAGATTTTAAAGTCAACAGACCCTGCGAGTCTTTACTTTCCTCGAGATAGGCTTATTACAGTAATGCTACTCCTTGGTTTTTGGAAATGGCTTGGCACAAGCTACATGAACCATTCCTGCTATAGTTACGTTATCTGGGCCAGCCTGTTTTTTTCCTGAGGTCTTTCTTCTATCTGTTCTTACAATTTAGCATAATTTATGTTTAATGTCACACCCTAAAGCCATGGAGATTTTATGTAATCTATTTTTTTTACCTAATATATATGCATATACATATTTTGCTTTACATCAATTATTAATTACTTTCGTATCAAGGGATTTAATACCAAATAGCCGTCGGCAATTGTATTTTTTTGATATGTATGCTTGAGGGATATCCTGCTATGTTTGGTGGTTCTTGCATTTTTAATACATATTCCCGAAGGATTTCGTTGTTGGTTCTCGTAGTTGTCAGTATTTATTCCCGAAGGATGTCGTTGTTGGTCATTGTAGTCTTTAGTATATATTCCTGAAGGATTTATTGCTGTTGGTAAGAGCATGTCTGCATTTAATAGTGTAAAAAACTCCATGCAAGGTAACATCGCTCCACTTGCCCTGCCCAAAATCTTCCAGATGTGGTAAAAGCCGAGTTCCAAATCAAAGAACTTTGGTTGCCTTCCCTTGGCCTTTTGTCTCAGCAATTACATATTCATACCGGGGTGTCGGTAATTGTAAGGATGTTTATATATCACATAGATATGGATGTTCAATTCAGGGCCATTTGCAGCAACTTATAAAGAGCAGACATCTCGCCTCTGACGGTAGAGTCTGACAACATTTTGCAATTATTTATTATACTGCGTTATCAAAATTGCAGTTTATTTAACATCTTGAAAAGATTATCGAGAAAAGACGTCTAGCTTGTGAGTTGCAAATGCCTATCCTCGGACTGACTTGGCCCGTTGGGGACATGAAGCAAAGAATGCACTACTAACTGAGACAAGATAACCAATGGCTTCCCTACTTGAGCTTTCGTTGTTTATCCTCTCTCTGATCGGATTCACCAACGCTGCCGCTGCGTTAGCGCCAGTGTACGTGGATTGCCAAACCGTTGACTCACACTGGGACTATTGGTGGTATGGTGCGAGTGATATACTCCAATGCGCACAAGGACAGCAATGCCAGATTTCTACGAGTACAGCGAAAACAGTTTCTTGGTCTGTCACCAGTGGTGTTAATTTTGGCTTCACAATCTCGGAAGCAGCAACTCTCGGTGCAACCTCTACTTATACCTACGGCCAAAGCGTCACCTCGCAGCTGACATATGTTATCAACTACAACGGACCAGCCAGGGACCGCCTATGGCGCAAACAGTGGTTCGCCGTCAACACTATCAGCTGTCAAGAATGCCAACCATGTCTTGGTATTGGTTGCAAGCCGCAGTGCGGTGGTCGGGTGACGAGCGTGGCTTGGGTGCCGTGTAGTAACGGGGACTGCATTGAATACCAAGTGAGCGATGCTGGCGCTGAGTGCGATAGCGCCAACCATTGCCAGCAGAACTAGTTGACTGTTGACCTTTTGAGGTTAACAAGGCTAAACTGTGGCTGACTATCGGAAGTATATAATAAAGATAATCTTGAGTGTATACTATTCTTATATAAGTGTTATAACCTAACCTTTGTTTATTTATATTAGAGTAATAGCTGTAGCTTAGCTAAAATAATTATGCAAGGTTATAATTATAAAGTAACTGGATGATATGCCAGAAGAAAAAGCCAAAGGGATGGAATAAATTGTATGGCCGATGAAACTCACGATGCATTGCCAATAGACTTAATAACTGGCACAGCCACATTACGCCCCCAACTTTTAAGCAAAATCCAAACGAACATCGGGCACTAGTTGTAGGAACCAGGGACTAGTTAACTAATCGGTGTATACGAAGCACTTGTGATAGGTGTCACTGCCTCTTCGTGAAGCACATGAGCTCCAGAAAGTATTATACTGGGGATCTTTTGTGGTAGTAATTAAATATAATAGTAGAATTATTTTGAAGTTATAAAAGCCATCCGGCATTATTATTATTTTCTTTTTTTATATTTCTCTATCATTATACAAGCCATAACAATAACCCTTCTGTAGCTGTCACCAAATACAATACTTACCAAATCTTCTGCCGCATAACTACATGTACTTCAAGATCCCTGGGCAGTCGACAAAATTCATGTTACCGTTGGCAAGGAGCATTATTAGCCACGGGGAGACTACTGACAGGAGTTAGCTGCGCAATCCATCTATAGATGTATATGCCTCTGATTTGAATGGGAAAAGGTATAATTGGCACTGCAACAAATTACACCAGGCGTGTCTTCCATGGCCAAATGCGAGATGCTCAGGGCTTGTCGTTACCATCCCCAGTCCTCGCATTCGCGTCCCTTCTTCAGGCTCATTCTTCTTCTCCTCATCTGACTTTGCGTCCCAAGCTTCTCTCATCCTGGAATAACGGAGTGGGTCATATGATTGGGGATTCTCACAAAGGTCTTCGCAGTGATGAGTCCCTTCGACGTTTAGTACAACTAAGCTGCCCTTGGGAAGAGTCAATTCTAGATCTGGGTTGTAGATTCCATTTTCGGAGACGACCTTTCGTTCAATCATGGTGGATGAGAAGTTGCTCAGACGCTGAGACTCTCGGATGGAAGAGTCGAGAAGTTTTGAAATGGCAGCTTTGGTCCAGGGTCCAGATTTGGGCTTGTTGGCATTGATTTCAGCACGAAGAGTATCCAGGATGCCGGTTTCGGGATCAGAAGCGAGCAGATCTTGTATCCATAGCTTACTAGTCATGACGGTCGTGTGAATTGCGGCAAATTCAATAGGCAGCAGTCTCTTGGACAGGATGACGGGATCGAATTCGAATCTTTTATTTTCCGCAATCGCTTGTCTAATCATCCAGGTGAGGAATTCTTCGGGCGGCACATAGTTCTCGAATTCGGGATCTCCATTGGCATGCTTCAGCATAGCGTTGAGGCGCTCCTGAATTAAGGGCTGAACTATGGCATCTGCTGAGCGCCAGTGCATATAATTAACCATGGCAAGTAGTCGTCCGACGACGGGATGAAGGGCTTTCGGAACCATCTGGAGGACGAGTATGTTACGGACAACGTCGTTTGAAAAGCTAGTCATGTTTTCCACAAACTGCTTATTGCGACAGAGCTCAGGCCCAACAAGCAATCTGTTGATGACCGGGGGGACGATTTCCTTCCAGAGATTCCATAGTGTAAACGATTTCCAGTTTTCTGTGTCGTCTCCAAGCATTCTGCTCACCACATACCGGACTTCGTCATCGATACTGGGTATAACGGTAACCAGATGCCGGGCTAAATGCTTGCGCATGACTTGGTTGGGAAACGGATCGTGGCCTAGGCGGCGGCCGAGAAAGTTGTATCTGTTGAAGAGAGCGGCTTGGTGGGCGGCATAAGTTGAGAGGACGTGATCGGGCTGGTCTATCATCCAACCAACTTGGCTGCGAGGCATGACGACCACTGAATGACGAGATAGAGGCTGCGGTACGATAAATGACAAGCCTTTTTTGCCAAATTGAGAATAACAGGCGGATGTGAACATGTTAGTGACCACAATGAAATTGTGCCATGACAAGAGGTACTGGCAACTCACCTTTGAGTATCCGTCTTTAATCCATTGATTATAGTTTTTAATAGATCGAAATCTGTCAATAAAGGAGTTGAACCCTCCGCTCTTGCCCATAGAAGGAATATGACTCGGAAATCGTGGGTGGCTGGCGAAATCTCTGACAAAATCGATGATACATATCGTCACCAAAAGAAGAGCACCAAAGCTCCAGATTTGGCTCCAGGCCACTGAGCTCAACAGCTCGGCAATAGCCATTTTTGGATCCAGCATATATACGTCGACTATTGCTGCTAGAGTTCTCGCTTGCTTAACGGATTAATGTATCGCCCACTGAACAACAGTAGCTGCTGTAGCAAGAAATGCTTTGATGGAGACTCGAATAATGAAGTAAAAGCTCAGATGAATCGGCCATGTGACAGTGGAAAGGTGAGAAGAGGGGAAATTGAACTGTCTTAGACATTTGACCATTACATGCATATACAAGGTAACCAATGGCATACATGGATAGGCTACGGTCTTGGCAGGGGCTTGAGCAGGGAGGACTTTTGTGTTCAGATTGGTAAGTTTTCTTACTATTGAGTAAGTAGGTATTCTTATATCTAGTCCCTTGTAGTTCTATATATAATATGTATGTTCTGTATATCTACAAGACAGACATTTTCTAGCAACTGGTTTTGTAATAGCCATGGCAGCCGAAGAGCTACAAGGCGATTGAGACAGTGTATTCATTTTCAGTATACAGAGTACATTCTACACTTATTTTGTTTACAACTCTCTTATATAATTGCTTCAGCTGTATCTACCTCTTAATCAGGGATTTATAATGGCATTCCCCCGTTACAAACAGCCTAGCTTTGTCAGCCGCAGGGGACAGCATGTAGTCACTGCATGTAGTCACAATAAACCGGGAACTAGCCATAGCACCGGGCACTAGTTATAAACATTGGGAACTAGTTCACTGATCGGCAGCCAATATACCAAGCGCCTATGAATTATACCAGGGCTCTTTTTGAAGTAGCAGCTAACTGTGTGAACAGAAGTTACGTCCAAGCTAAAAAAAAAAAAGTTATCTAGCATTATTATTATCTTCTATTATCATTACATTCTATTATTATACACCTATAATTATTGGGTCTAGCGTAGCTTTCGTAGCTTTCACCAAATCTTTTACCAAAACCAAAACCTCCGCCCTATAACTACATGCACTTCAAGACCCCTGTTGAAATACCAGGGCAGTCGGCGAAGTTCTTGTTGCCGTTGACAAGGGACGTCGTTAGACACGGAAAGACTACTGACAGAAGTTAGCTGCGCGATCCATCTTTTAGTAGAACGGCTTCTGCACCTGCTCCCTTGCGGTTAGCATGATGCGGCTCATGCGGAGCGATGCCGTGACGTCCGAAGGATTCATCTGATTTATCTCGATACGGTAATATCAGCTATTACCCTTTTTGATACTGTTATTACCTGTCAAAAAGTTGTTACTTTTGGAATACGAGTTGGAACCCACTTGTACCTTCCCCCCGTTCAAACTAGAGCTCTTGTTCTACAGCACTGTGGTTGCAGCCTGTTGAGATGAGCTCGATTGAGTTCCACCCAGTTCCTCTGTAGTTTTGAAGCATGCGTTCGTATGCGTCGAGCCTCGCTGCAGAGTGGCGTATAGAAAGTACCGAAGTCATAGATGTTGTAGTATTTTGCGAGTCGTTCTCATCTTCGGCAGCATCCTTTCCATTATGACACTGAGACAACCATTCTTGAATGACCAAAGATGCGCTTTCAACTTGCTCTTCAAAAGGCTCAGCTAGCTTCTCTTCATTCGTATTTCCTCCTTCATGGACGCATGATACACCAGACTCTCTCTGTGGGGATTCACTATCGCGTTCAGAGATGGGATTAACATGTCTTGGCCTAAATGTGTGGGCTATCCTTGGCGACGCTTGGCCTGTAAGAGAGAGTACGATCGAAGAATAACTCTCATGTCTTTGAGTCTCTGGATCGTTGACAATTCCTTGAATGTTCTGTTGCGCAAGGTCGTTTACTTCTATGTCGTGAGCGAATATATTGCCACTGCAGTATTGTCGGAAGAGCGATTCGATCGAGATGGCTGTGGGGGCGTGTTAGTGAAGCCTCAAAACCCGTATGACTAGTATCGCGGGGATAGCTCACCCTTTTCTCGCCAAGATTCAAGATGGAAAGTGCAGGGCCAAATGTCTCTTGGTTTGAAAGCATTAACTAGATCGCAAAGTTCGGCGTACGAGGAATGTCGTGAGTAGGGAAATCGAATGATGTTTGGAAGCACATCTCCGCCATAATCTTCGTTTCCCGTAAGAGAAGAGCCCACTTTGAGATGCTGGTTTGCGATAGGGAGTATGGCCTTTCGCAAATCAGTCAAGTAGATATCTTCAGAAGACGATGAATTGATGTTTAATTGCAAGTTGCGACCGCTCGCTAATGCGTTTGTCAAGAGTCGCGCGCACTCGATTCGAGCTTCTTCTGTAGTGTTTTTTAATGCACCTATTCTGTAAAAATATTAGCCCCGAATACTGAGTCGTAATCTCTATAGATCCCATGTACGCACATTTGGAGCAGATCCTGGAGATCGCTCGTACTGGGAACTCCCAGTTCCATCTCCCGCTCCAGGTCTTCGCCACCTCCTCCTATTCCTGCTTCGTGCATGACTTTGCCATCGGAGAATGAAGCGATGACGGGCTGGATTCTGACTACTGAAGATTGCCTTGCGACAGAACACATGTTACCGCTTTCACAGCTATGAAGACGCACATCTTTATTTGCAGTCAAGCAGCCAGGATGAGCAGAATTTCCACACATGAATCCGGACAGAGCAGCCGCAGTTGATGTTAAATGTGAGCCAAAACCAGATTGGCTTTCTGGAGACAATGAGGTTAGGGAATTGTATATGCGGAGTTTATAGTCGTCAACATGAATGGGAGAGTTTAGAGCTTTGGATAGAGCAATCCAAACATCTTCGTAGCCATATGTCCAAGATTGTATATAGAAGATTGTATCTATTGGATACCGTGCGACCTTTCGTAGCAATTCTGCGATGCCTTCAGCCTTTGTCTGGAAGGGAATGTTGTCGGTGAAAGAGGTGTCGAGATATATGGTATCTAGAGTCTTGATGCCACAAGTGTATTCGATGAGAGATGGATTTCGAGCAATGGTATTGACAAACCATGCTTCACAACGCACGTCGCCAGTATAGAGAATTGCTTTGCCATTCCCCTCAATGACTTGAAGAATATTAGTCAAGAATAAATTTATTATAAGGAACTATGCTCTACTTACGGAACATGACAGAGCCAGGACAGTGATTTGCATCATATAGAGTCACTTGAATGCAATTTCCAGGCTGGAGCTCGATTATGGTCGGAGTTTCGAGTGGAAGTGGTTTCTGCTCGAAATTTAGCTGCCACATGGCTCCTCCTTGGGTCCTTGGTTTCATGATACATACAACAACCTTGCTAAGATGTCTGTAAGTCTGCTGCCGCGCTTCAAGGATGCCTTTGGAGTAGTTGATGCGGCAGGGGTAACGCTCAAGGCGTAGCAAGATTTCCCGCGTAGCTGCAGAGCAGTAGACACTGGCAAACAGCAAATCAGTACTGCCGACTCACCCGCCCTCATTCTCGTGAAGCTTACAAGGGAGACTGAAGTGTCTCAAGTCCGGAGAGATGGTCACTATGAATATGACTGGCAATACTTGAGCATTTTGCATATTGAAACCTTTGTCTTTGCAGATGGGAAAAAGGCAAGATTACCTCAGGAAGCAAGCCAATGGTGGTGATATTTTGTCATGGAGTCTGAAGTAGTCAACTGCCAGCATGTCAGAATCGTTCATTTACCGAGGGGGCATTGATGTTCAAACTTCTGATGTCTGGAAACTCGCGGACCAGACCATTGAAGGTCGACATGGTAATCCCATGGTGCTATGAAGGGCACCGTGAATTGAATCAAGCAGCGAGAAGGCTTTTACTCGGGCGCTAAGACCGCTATAAATGGCGCCAATTAGGCAGCACAGGCACTTGTACAGGCGGGTGGGCACCCGTCTCGCACTGTAAATTTTGCGGAGTGCAGTCGCAAGTGGCGCACAGATACGCTTGTACTTGCAACGTTAATAAAATGATGGGAAGTTGTGATTCAACGGCCCAATTTCGTTATCTAGCATCCCAATCGTAGCTAATATCGCTAATTTACAGCTATTCCAGTCTTTTTTTACTGTCTACTGTCTCTACTGTCTCTACTGTCTCTACTGTCTCTACTGTCTCTACTGTCTCTACTGTCTCTACTATCTTTACTGTCTTTACTGTCTTTACTATTTTTACTGTCTTTACTGTCTTTACTGTCTTTACTGTCTTTACTGTCTTTACTGTCTTTACTGTCTTTACTGTCTTTACTGTCTTTACTGTCTTTACTGTTTCTATTATCTCAAGTGTTGTATATTTCTTAAATAATTATATGCACAGACTAATCACTCTTCTGCCAACAGTCCTGAAGACAATGACAGAAAACTCTCCGCAATCCTTAGGGTCTTTATGTCCGGAGACAATAAAGTAAGCCCGAAAAAATACCTGAACAATTTCCAAGGAGGCATTATGAATTCACATATCCTGTGCCTGAGACTGTGAGAGTGCAGCAAGGTGCTCATTGTCATTGTCAAAGCTTAGAGCACGCGTATTTATTAGGGCACACCACCTTGGGGTCCGTTAGGTTCCAGGCGTTGATGAGGGATACTGGAGAGAATACAAGGCCGTTGCTACCAATCACTTCTTCTTCGCTGCCAGGGCAAGCCCCGGCAAAGCAATGAAAAAGAAAAAGTTCCAAAAATTATTACCCTCCCGCTATCAAAGAGGAGGGACCTCCCTTTCGCCCTACCAGCCACCCTTGAAACGAGAGATAAATTCCCCCTCCGAAAAGTGAGGAAAAAACCCTCCTCCGAAGAGAGAGGGAACACATGAAGAAGGGAGAAATGAAAAAGAAGAAGCGGCGGGAGAGGAAATATATAGGGCACGGGTAGGCAGCTGGTACGATCGACTAGGTGTGCCGACTGCGGAGTGCGAAGATCGTGCAGCTTGTTGCCGGCTGCCAACCGTTGAGTGGATTGTAATTCATTTTTTTTAGGACATACCTTGGTGTTAGGTGAGAATTGTGTGAGCACGCGATTACATCTGAATGATTGCAAAATGCGCAAAGTGACTTTGCCTTCACATCTCGCGTTCGAGGTGCTCCAGCTGGCGTGTCATGTGTTGATTTGTGCATTCCGTATCCTGTAGATCAGTGCAAAAAAATGCACACTTTGGATTTTTACGTCAAATTAGGGCAGTTGATTGGCCACTGAAAACATGCGCTTTGTACTCCGGTCTCGCTTCCAGTTACGATTACTACTTTGAGTTTTGAAGCCGAAATGGAGTAGCTGATGGCCATGATAGCAAATTGTCATCCAGGTCAGCCGATCCTCGACGATTTATCGATTCAGTAACTCATCTGACTTCTAGCGCTGCGACCTCTGCGACCTCTGCTACAGACTGAGCTTGAAGCCCCCTACGCTTCCATCACTCCACAACGATTTAAAAGTCAAAAGGGACCTAGTTACAAAGCGAGGCTTGCATTCAGCATGATCCAGCAGTTTGGCACTGCAAACGCCGAAATCTCGAATCTCCTTAGCAAATATCCCCCTCTCGCAAACCCGAGCAACCATGCGTACAAAATCTCACCAATTTTCTTGGAGAAATTTAACAAGTTCAACCAAGATCACCTCACTACCCACAAAAGGCTTGGCCGCATCAAGAATGGCATTTATTTTGTCAACGGATGCCCTGGAGCTGGCAAGACGAAATGGAACATGGTTATTTCGGAGCTTATCCAGTCACATCGCTCACCGGCCAAAAAGCGAGTTCGCCATCAGATTCTCTTGTTGATCAACCAGACAGTCTCGGATGCAGCCGACAGATACCATTGTCTCTGTAAAGCGGCAGGTCTCGATGTTCGAATTATACGGATACACGGCATATGAGATGCGCTATTCCGAGAGACTAAACCAAACTGGCAGCCAGAACAAGACCAGCAAGTCCGTCGATGATGTCTCTGTTTTCTTACTGATATCAACCAGACAGTCCCGGATGCAGCTGACAGATACCATTTCCTCTGAAAAGCGGCAGGTCTTGATATTCGAATTATACAGATACACGCCATTCTGAGAGACTAAACCAAACTGGCAGCCAGGGCAAAAACCAACCAGCCTGTCGATGATGTCTCTGCCACTTCTGCCACTTCTGCCACTTCTGCCACTTCTGCCACTTCTGCCACTTCTGCCACTTCTGCTACTTCTGCCACTTCTGCTACTTCTGCTACTTCTGCTACTTCTGCTACTTCTGCAAACCAGCCTGTCGATGATGTCTCTGCCACTTCTGCCACTTCTGCCACTTCTGCCACTTCTGCCACTTCTGCTAGGCTGCTACTTCTGCTAGGCTGCTACCTCTGCTACCTCTGCTACCTCTGCTACCTCTGCTACCTCTGCTACCTCTGCTACCTCTGCTACCTCTGCTACCTCTGCTACCTCTGCTACCTCGACAGCACTTTCCAAGAGCAAAGTAAAAATGGCCTCTTTGTCAAAACGTTATACCCAATGCACGAAACCGCGCCATTTGATCAACGCCAAACTACACCTATGGCTGGTTCTACGATTCCGAAGCAACTACCGCGGGTTCCCGTATCAGAGTCACCAATTCCATTCCGCACAAAGTAGTCAAAAGATTCTACGATACAAATATTGATATAAGAATGTGGCTTGGCTTCGGACATTTGGTGAGTCCGTTTATGTAGCCTAATATTACCTATAACTGTCAATTAAAACCATCAATAACTCTAACTCACTTCCATTTTAATAGTCATCACCTTCAAGACCGATAGTATCTTCATATACACTTCACGCCACTCCGATGACCCATTAATTGCATATCTCGACCTACCGCGAGTAAGCGACCGACGCAATGAAGCAGTAGAGTCTGTGTATTTCAAGAGACCGAATTCCTGCATAATAAATCCGACTAAAGCGGTTGCGCAATATCTAGCCAACCAACGAGACAGAAGACCTATACATAGCAGCAGTTCTTGTAGCTTCAGCGTAAGAGAAGCAACGTAACAAGCTGAAGGTACAGAGCCCTACTCCTACAGCTACCCACGCGGACTCGGGCAATGGGGATCCTCTTTCAGTGGAAGTTGCTGCTCCTTTGGCTGCCCCTACCCCAGCCCCTCCCGCTTCTGATTCTTTTTCCCGCTGATCATCTCGCCTCAAGGCTAGAAATGCAATCTCGAAGCCTTCTGGTCTCGCATCTATCCGAGTGGGACGTGCTGTTGACTGTCCATACATCAAGAAGGGGGATCTGGTGGACATTGTTCACCGGACTCGCGCTAACACCCGCCGTAACAAGGGGAAGGCCGAGTACCCTGCTCAGGCGACCCGGCAGGCCGAGCCAAGAACGAGGGAGCGTCAAACAATTCGTCAAAAGAGTTCACGTCTTCGCTTTTTTCAGAACTCAGGATGTATAGTATTTACTTTTATAGTACTCGTATCCAATATAAATTTGTGGACCAGTTAAACAACCCATCGCTGCATATCTCAGTCATGTTTCATAATGTCAAACTTTCCGTTCATAAACCACTACCATGGAATTTGGCATATACAAATTCTCAAGTGAACTATGAAGCCGGCTTAGCAATTAGCTTTTTATGTGGATATGGGCCAGCCTTTGCAGTGTTTTGTTTCGGCTTTGAGCAACACCAATAAATTTCAGCTGCGGAGTATTGAAAGTTGCAATAAATAATAGAGCATCGTTTTGGATATTAGCAATCCTCATTCGCTTTACAAATACTCGGGCATCTCCAATTTAAATAAAGGTAGGCCAGGGGTCCTTTTCAGATTTCTTTGAGTCTTGGCTGCCTGACAGAACCCTGTAATTGACCGATGGAGAGAGTTCTCTTGTTAGCACGTTGTTATTTCAGGCGGCTTAAAGAGACCCCGAAACAGGCGTTTCAACCGCCCAAGCACGCATATCTATTTTTACGCCCTGGCTTAGGGAAAAATAACTGTGAGATCACGATCGTGTGATTGTTTGGCTAGGTTATACGGCCAGGATATATACGGTACCGCCGTCAATCGGTACAATCAGTCGACCGATTTCGGGACTGTGCTAAACACTGTTCATTGAGTCAGTACTAGAGGCATGGCATTTCTCCAGCTACATCATTAATTTACATAATGGATTAAACTTGTGATGGAAAGAGGAGAGAGCTGCATTTGTAATCCGATAGGTGTTGCAAATCTTGCGCGGCTCAAATTTGTGGCTGTGAATGTCAATCCGTTTTGACCACGTTGTCTCAACTGGCCACGTATTAGACCAAGACCAACGAGGGGAATTTTATACTACAGAAATATTAATTCACGGTATATAAATGGCACGATCTAGAATTACAAACACTATGATTTCCGACAAAGATCAATGCAGAGTCATCCTCTGTACAGAATCGATACCGCTTCGCTGAGCGCCCTTCAGAAGTCCATCATCAATTATGTCGTCTTTACAGACCCTGGAGTTAGATACAGCTCCAAATGACACTTCAGTCATGATGATGGAGTTGTCCGAGCCAACTGGGCTCGCCGAATCTGATCTATCCATCTCAAAGAGCCGAGCCGTTGCCATCATCTTCTGTATCACATGCATAAGCTGCATTAGCAACTTGTTGGCTGGACTATTAACAGTCTGCATTCCAGTCATCTCAGAAGATTTGGGATTTCCCCCAGAGCTTCAACTTTGGCCAGCCTCAGCCTTTGCTCTGGCATGCGGCTGCACGTTGCTTCTCTGTGCTGCCGCCGCCGATGTCTTGGGATGTCGACGTGTTTGTCTAGTGGGCGCATTATTGCAGTCTTCTAGTGCTCTAGGAGCAGGACTGGCAAAGACTCCATCACAACTTATAGCTCTGCGGGCTATCGCAGGAGTTGCAGCGTCATTCTGTCTGCCAAGTGCTGTTGGAATTGCAGCTCGCGCCTTTCCTGCTGCAACCAGTCCTCGAAGCCGCAGTGCTGCATTTTCTGCGATGGGCGGAGGACAAGCTGTCGGTTTTGGGCTGGGCCTAGTGTTGGGTGGCGTCTTCAGCGATACGCTTGGCTGGCGCTGGGGTTTCTACACGACTGCCATACTGAATGTCATTGTCTTGATTCTGGCTCTGTGGGCACTGCCATCAGACATAGATGGTACCATCTTAGGGAGAGAGGCCCTTAATCGCCTCGCACGAGATATTGATTGGTTTGGTGGTGTTCTTATTAGTGCGGCCCTTGCTCTTCTATCGTATGAACTCGCAATTGTCTCAGGATCTGATGCCAGCAGGCATATACGTGAGCCGGCAAACTTGGTCATGCTCTGCATTGCTCTAGCACTTTTACCTTTATCTGGGCTATGGATGCGTCACCAAACCCGTCACTCTCGACCAGCACTGATATCAAACGAAATATGGAGAAACGTCCCTTTCACTGCTGTTTGTGTTACTGTCTTTTTGGTCTGGGGAGCTCTCAATGCCAGCGAGCAGCTCACAGCGTTGTATCTACAGGAAGTACGCGGGATTTCTGCATTGACGACGTCTTTGTATTTTCTGCCAGCTCCTATTTGCGGCGCCCTGATGAACATTGCCATTGGTCTTTCGCTTCCTTATCTGAGGCCATCGTTTGCCGTGCCGATTGGCTGCCTTGTAAGTGGCATCGCGCCACTGCTTCTCGCCACGCTATGCCGTCTCGATGGCCCGAAATACTGGCACGCGGTATTTCAGGCAATGGCGATAAACCCTTTGGGGGCCGATCTGATTTACACCATCGCGAATCTCGTGGTTACATCCGCATTTCCGACAAAGACACAGGCATTAGCTGGTGGAGTCTTTAATATGCTTGCTCAAATCGGAAAGAGCGTTGGCATCGCTTCAACAGCAATCATTGCGCAGCAGGTGACAGCATCGTCGCAGTTGGCAAATACGAATGGGGCACTACTCCAGGGGTACAAGGCGGGATGGTGGTATAACAGTGGGCTTGGATTTGTAGCGGTGCTGGTAAGCTTCTGGGGGCTCAGAAGCGTCGGTAAACTGGGAGTCAAGATCGATTAAGTGAATTTTCGTCATTATTATTATATATATGCTTTGAAATGAGTAGTGTTTACACGCATAAACGCATCTCAACTTGGGTAACGACCCCCGAATGTCAAAGATTCATCAAATTTCACGTACCCTTTTCCCTTAACAAAAGTAGAATTCCTATGCGAATATTAGTAGTAGAACTGGGTACTTGGATATTTATAGAATATTGAAGTTACCAAGGTCCTTGTTCTTTTTCTTCTGCCAACGTAAGGTAGTGTTCACCATGAGCCTCAGGACTGGGATTGCCGTATCTGGGCGTCCCATCTGGCGCACGCTCATCGGTGTGATAGAACCTGCGTGCCTTTGTTAGTATTGCCCGTTTAATCACAACTCCATACATACTTGTATCCACTGGATTTATACACTTCCGCCAAATAGTGAATCATATGCGCAGATGCCGATTTTCCCATTCCAAAAGAAAGTAGAGGTTCCAATGTCATCAGATGCAACTTGTTACTGGTGTAAATGAATGTCTTGGAGGCATCTGGTGGTAATTCCGCAAAGCCTTTGATTGCCAATTGAACAGCAGCATAGGCGGAAAAGACATTTATATGAGCATCAGTGATTACACGCGATAATGGTTCATCGATGCCCTCTGGAGAAAAGATGAAAGCTATCAAGGGAGATGTATTTCAGCGTATGTTCCGCTCGTCGTACCAGCCAAACACTTCCTTACCGTTATACACAACGACACTCGGTATCCCCAGCTTACTCCTGACGGTGGTGAATACGCCCTCGACCGAGAAGGCATCTGAAAAGTCTGCTTGAATCCATAGGTAATCGTCGCCAGGCTCAATTGCCTTCTTTGTGCGAGACACCACCGCTATTTTGTAGCCCTTGCTGGCGAACGCGCGAGCTACACCAGCACTGATACGAGGTCCAAAGCCAAATATAAGGACTATCTTGTTCATTTTGTTAGTCATTTTGTATACCTCAACGCTCTCGTAGAGCTTTCCAATTTTTTATGGTATTGCAAAGGCAATATGAGTTAATGTTATGAGATGAGACAGCATAGTTTGCGAGGGACATTAAAGCAATTATAATCGTATGTGAAAGCTACATATCGCTTACGTAGCCATATAATACATGATTACTTGTGCTGAATAGTTAACTGGCTTCACTGTGTTATAGTTTGGCGCTTACTTTCCAAAGCACCATAAGCGTTGAGAGTGCCTATAGAGGCACGATGGGATGTCTACCGGCCTATAAACTCAACAGAATAGCGATCTCCTATAGCGTGGCTATGGCGCTAGATAGTTCGAAAACAGAGTTGGGCGACGGTGGCTTATGACAATGGTTGATGTTTTTCGAGCATGATTATTAAGGACACAAATCAATCTTACAATGCTTTACATTTACAACGAACATGATCCTTCAAAACTCTCTTAAACAAAGGCTTTTGGTTGGTGATATTATGCAACATTTATTCTACATCTAGCTCGACTACAAAGGAGGATAGTTTAGCTTCATAAACTCACGGAAACCAGTTGGCTTACGCCCAATCAATCGCCCCAAGTCTCCCGTCGTCTCCTCGAAATCGCCATCATTCATCGTCTTCACCCAAGCAAGCCTGAATTGAGGCATCTGCTTGGGGGCACCTTTTATCCCATCCCAGTCAAGATATTCGGCCTCACTAATATTGTGCGACGACACCTTGGTGCCTTTGACTTCGCCTAGTATTTCGGCAACCTCCGAAAACGAGAGCGCCTCGTCGCCACTCAGCTTATAGGTCTTATTCTCGTGTCCAGGCTGCGTCAGCACAGTAACATTGGCTGCTGCAAGATCGTCTCGCGTCACAGGCGAAGTCTTTCTGGCATTGCCAAATGGCATTCGAACGCCGTCTTCAAGCGCATTGGGACCAAAATACATGTGAAACGTATCCAAAAAGGCTGGCTGCATCATGATAGTGTATGCCATGCCGGATGCGCGCAGGGCTAGCTCAGTGAATGTGTCGCTCTCAGTAATGTCCCACAGCACCACGCCTGAGCCTTCCCGGCGCTGGATCGAGGTGTAAGCGACGTGTTTCACTCCAGCCTGTCTAGCAGCCATTATGACATTAAAATGCTGCTTGATGCGATCGGTAAAGGCATGTGCACCGATAAACATTATTTTATCAACGCCCTGAAAAGCAGAGAGGAGCGAGTCGTAGTCCAGGTAATCCGCCTTGTGCACCGAAACCCCCTGGTCAACGAGGCGCTTGAGTTTCGAAGGATCCCGGGTAATGACTGCGAGCTGGGAAGCAGGCACTTTTTCGAGAAGAAGGTCGATTGTCTTGCCACCCAGAAGGCCTCCGCCTCCGGTTATTAAGATCTTTCCTGAAGACATGCTTTTTTGTCGAGCAATGCGAAGAACTCTAAACTGGTGGAAGTTTGGATTATCGTCAATCGAAGCTCAGAAACAAATATCGATGAAGTCAAATTGATACAGTCTATTTAAGAATACTGATCTATACAGACAACTACATGGAAACGCTCCGTATTTACGCTTTATATGTGCACCCATCTCGTTGGTTTCATTGCGTGTAACAGCTGGCTCGGGATAAGTTGCTCTGTCTTTGTAACCTAGGTCGAAATCTTTAGAAGCAACGAAATACATGGCCTAGCTGTACCCGCTTATGGTCGCCGCTTAGTCAACTCGCTCTTCGGCATTATTCGTCATGTCTCGCCTCTCGGAATTTCTTGCCTTCTATTAGATCTTCTGGTAAACCGGGTTGCGAGGTTTTATTATTCGTCCACTAAGATGTGAAAGCTTCTCTTTTTAGCATTGGTCATCATATGTTGGTTTTAGATGTCGTTTAAACCTCTTTTACTATTGTGCACGAGTATTTGCCTACCAATCGCGCAGTCATCTGGCTTAGATACACAGCATTCGTAATTGATCCTTCCGACAAGTCCGCAGCGGAGATAGCTATAAGGATAAGTCCGCTTCGACGAATTTGCTCAAAAATATTAAAGTCAGAAGCCAACCGTATTTTCTTTACATGGAATTCAGTCTTACAAGTAACTCGCTTAATACCGTATTCCCTCGAAAATTGGACTGTGGGTATTGATGGAAATCCCTCCACTATTTACTATATAGGCTACAGAAGACAGTCAGCATGATATTTTATAAAGAAGGGCCCACAGTCCAATTTTGTAAAGGTATACGGTAGTTAGATAACAGCCGTAATAGATGTCATAAAGGAAGTTTAATGTGTTTCAACTAGTGTATTATGTTACAAGTCACTCCTCAAAGCCGTACGTGACCTGCAAATCACTCACAGACTTGTAAAAGACTGCAAGTAAGGGCCAAAATACATCCAGTATACTAAACTAGCTGCCTGCCTGTCACAAAATATCCACGTTGCTAGAACCAGTTATGTTTTGTTTTAAAATGCTCAATGACATGACGGAACGAGTTGAGGCACCTACAGGTGTATTGGACATGCAGGTACATGTACCTATCTTCACTCAATTCCAGCAGGTTGTGCACGTACTAGTGCGGATCGGGAACATTATCAGAGACATAAGAGCGCGATCGCAACCAATTGAATGCGACTTCGGCCAATCTTTTTACTTCAAGGGCCAAAATGGTTATTTTCATCACTGATATCGTGTTTTTTTCCTTTCCAGCTAACTCGAGTTGGCGATATCATCAATCACGGAGTTAACAGTAGTCATAATGCACGTGACTCATATACCGGTAACTCATACTTATACCGGTATCGGTACCACTCTTTTTAGAATACTAATAAACGATGTGCTCTGTGTCAGACAGTTTCGACTCGGTTACGAAATAACCAACCAACCAAACTCCAGTCAAGATGGCCAACAACGTAAATTCATTCAGTTCTGTACCACAAGAGCTGGTAGAGCTACTATCCACAGAGTTGCCATATTCTCTACCATTATTACGGCGACTGCAGTTTACAAAGTTCTCGCATGGAACTTCTCAACATGCCCGAGTCATCTTTGTCTCAGATACTCAACTTTCATCCCGGCCTAAAGCATATACGGCAGCATATCTAGACTTTTCCAAGATGGAGTCTCAGATGTTCATATATTCGACTCTGGAGCACTCTCGCAACAAGGATGGTACCGATAGTGGTGGTGTGTACGAGCAACAGCTAGGAGCAGTGGTACAAGAAGTCATTCGTTTACGCAAAGAATATGGACAAGAGCTATTACAGATATTTACTAATCCAGACCGTATTCTGGTTGGGTCTCTCCACTCGGAAACTCGTTCCGTCTTGGAAAGGTTTGAAGGCAGAGTTGCGCCCAGGCCTTCTGGCCTTTTTGATAAATGGCTCATGAAGAGAGACGCATTACCTCCCCCAGATGACAGCCTCCCATCAGGAATGTACTGGGATAGCGCAAACCTTGATGACTGCAGGATTATCGTCTCCCGAACCGACATCCCACGATCTCCGTAGGTCGAAAATCTCTGCTCTATAAATATATCTTGGAAACTAATCAGCAAACTGGCAGCGAGGAGCTTGTAGTTCTCCCAAATCTTATGATTAAGCTACAAGACAAGACACCGATAGTGTGGGCGTTGCTTTCTATTGACGGTTCTCTCATAAGCGTATACTGTGAAGTTGGTGATGGCCCTGTCCCGTCTTTGGTAGACACATGCTAAAATGAAACCAACAACCAGGAGCCTTATAGACGGCGAGGTCTAGCTACAAAGCTAGCCGCAAAGCTATTACGAGAAAAGGCTTCCCTATATGGTAATGATGGGCTCATGTCTGCTGATGTGTCGCCTACCAACACAAGCAGCCGCGCCATGTGCAAGTCTTTGGGTGGTGAACCAGACTGGACTGTGTCTTGGTGAGAATATTTGCCCATTTGATCTTGTTTGTATAAAGTATACTCGCTAACATCGGCTTCGGTCATAGGATTTGCCTAGACTTGTCAGAAACTCTAGCAAATCTTAATTAAAGCTGACTGGGATAGCCCGTTTAATTGAGGGCTCAATGTTACTGGAAGAGTAAATAGCTTAGAAATACAGGTAAAGCTTGGACTTGGATACGCTAGACATGTAGAAATGAGGGGAATAGATTTAAAAATAGACGATTATTGCCACAAGATTTCGTTTCTCTCGCTACATTGCTATTTATTATGCACATTGAGTAAGCATATTGATGTACAAGAATATGGGGAGCGCACACCTTCGTGTACTTTGTAAGCCAAACTCACTACAGTTATACATCCATAAAAGGTAATTTGGTTTCAATTCGAATACCTTCAGCCTTGGTGTCATCACTCCTCATCATGCCCAAAAATGGAATGAGAAAACGGGAATAGCAATGAAAGTGGAGGATTGCGGAAGATCTAATTCCCTTGGACCTGGGCATATTACTCATCGCCCCCATGAAAGTCCATCGAATCATGAGATTCATGAAACCAGCTGCCCAATTGCGTACCAAAAGGATCGAGCTCCATACCTCCAAGGCCCGCCCAGGTCTGACTTTGTAGGACCTCGAGGCCGTCGCTTAGACCCCCACTATGAACGAAGCTGTCCATGCCAGATCTAGATTCCATGTATTCCCTGGATGACTGCATCTGCAAAGATACGCCAGTGAGCCCTGCACTATTGTTGGGACCTTTGCCAGCGTCTGGGCTAGCGCTGCTCGATCGAGAGGCAAAATGTTCTTTTCCTGTAACTTCGACATATCTCGCCGCTACATTGTAGAGGGCCTGGAAGATCCGTAGCTGTTTAGCGCAGGTAGCATAATCAGGCTTTTCAGAGAGAAGCTCCATGGCCTGGATAAGAGCTTTGAGGCTATTCAAATCATCTATATTGGCTGTTTTAACGATATTGCAAAAGACGATATTGAATGGAATAAATGGGAGAAGCAACAGTGCACCATTAACCCAAAACTCAAGCTGCACAGAAGGCAGCTTATTGTTAAGCAAAGTGATGCATTCTATATGTCCCTGTAATGCCATTCGGGCGGCAGAGGTGCACTCGGCAGATATCGAGGTAGGCGTCCGACCTGGTATGGTCCAGTAGATTGCCGTGAGCACTGCGTAGTCGACGACCTTGCTGGCATACTTGGTAAACTTGATCATTGTACACTCATTCAATTCCTCAAAACTTCCTGACGACTTCGTCTTCGGCATATTAGTAACGGAAACCAACAAATGACATGAGGGACATCTACAGACCAAATTTTCAGCTTTGATTCTCGAAATCTCCTGCCACTCAGCGGCCAATGTATGAATACGCGCGACTCGTATATCTGATGGTTGTGCTAAGGCCCTTGGGCTGTAGATGTCATCGTAAACAAGGCCATAGATGCGAGCAGTATTGACAGAATCCAACAGACTGTGTCTACTGGTAGTGGATTTGCTAGGTTGTGGATCGGGCTTGGGTATTGTTATGTCATGATCCCGAATTGTTGATTGCCGTAAGAGACGGAGTGACTCGGCCCTTTCAAGAGAGTAGATGGACCAGAACAAGCACATCTTGCGATGCCGTTCCTCGGTTGTGTTGCCAGCCATGGATGCGCTGCTGTGCAGTCCGAGTGCTTGAGCATGGAGTGATGCTGTCGTAATAAAGGTCCAGCAAGCAAAGACTTTACTCTTTTGAAGGCAGTAAAGAGTCTTTAAGAGCACAAAGAATGCATTCGGTCAGATTTTAAAAGTGCTAGACGGGCCGGAGGTCGTGGAAAACTCACTGCCAGGTACATTGCCAGAACATAGTCGATTGTGGTTGGGATATGGAATCCCAAGCTCGAGAGTACCGTCTCGAGGCTGCTTTGGCATATCTGTGCTTGTATATTGAGATCCTGTCTGGCCTCATTCGAAGCCATAGTGGCACACTCCATGAACAGCCAGTAGAGGCCCACGTAGGCAATGATACGTTCTGCATCTGTGACAGGCCCGGGAGAGCAGACTTTGATCACATAAAGTGAAAAGTCACCGAAAGATTTCAGCTCCCCAAGCCAGGACATTGAGGCAGGGGCGTAATCTTTATGGCGGTCAGTTCTCAGACAAGGTCAACGAGGCTGAAAAGGGATACCAGTGCCATACGCACCTTGGGCCATTCTCAAGCACGCCATGATCTTGTCGATTGGAGGAATGGGCAGATTTTTCGTGGTTGTGTTTGGTGGAAAAGATCTTGGAAACAGCGGACCATCTTCATTGGTAGCATTTCGTCGCTTTTGGGCGTCTACAACAACCTGAAGAGTATCGAGCGCCGACCTCATCTCAAGAGCAGTATTGGAAGCTCGCTCGCCGCTATCGACTTTGACAGCTTCCTCGATAAATTTTGCCGCCGAGATGGCATGGGAAAACAAAGAGTTGTCGATGCTTTCGTGATCTGCGGTGGCAAGTCGAGACCCTCTGCTGTTTTCCACTGGATATGTCTCATTTCGATTACTACTAGAGCTGGAATACAATAGCTCTTTGACTGGATTATTCAATCCTTCCATCAGTCGGGTTAGGTCATCAATCTTTTGCGAGATGTGTTCAATCCTGCTCTCGCTAGGCAAGGGGATGGTATGTCAACTTTCTTCCTAGTCCATATAAGAAAGTCCTACTGGGGATTGACCCACTACATGCTGGATATCAAGACCCTTTGGCGCTTTGGCCGTTTCTGCGCTACCGGATACGAACATTTTGACTCTGACCGAATGCATTGGCTGCAAGGATGGATGCGATTGCATTTTATCTGAGCGCAGCGTGGTCAGACAACAACGAAGAAGTTCTAGGAGCGAGCGGTTTGGGTACATGTAATCACCTTGCGTCGTCGACATCTATCACACTAAGTTTGATGAATCAGCCTCAGTCTCTCACTGGTAGGATCATTACAGGTCGGATACGACTCGACGTACAGCAGTCTTTTCCGTAGTTGGAGCATCTAGTTCTGGTATATCTGTGGTGTTTCCTTGGTCGCTGCTGCAGTTGTTGTCATACGCTGGAGAAACGTCTTCATCAGGGGCACTTTGGACCGTTGATGAATCCATGGCCGGGGGCAGCCACTAAAGCAGTAGCTCCCGGAACTCTAGAAGCGACAGGGAATGGCAGCTCACTGTAAAGGGCGCAACAATGGGCTAAAACAAGGCTGTAGTTTGATTCGTGAAATCCGAAGAATGGAAATGAACAAGTCAAAGTTGGGCGGGATGGAGAGTCGAGGTGGCCGCGGCGCTCCACTAAGGCCTGCTTGGCGCGGACATGCGGGCCGCCGAGGATCCGCAGGCCGTCTTTATCGGTACGGGATGCGGCGCTTCACCAGGCCGTTTGTTTGCATTGCAGCAATGACAGAAAATAATCAGGGGTTTTCATCATGGAATTCTGGCCGAGAAAATTTATTAATATTAATACCCGTCTTCACTTTCGATTTCAATGCCAACGCTGCCTTTTCCACTCTCTCGTAGGCTAGCCATCATTTTGAAACTTTTATATTTATACACATTCTTTTCTTGTTCTATTGCATATCATAATCCATTGAGGCTTTCCTGAACCGACTACAATCTCTTTTCTTTCATTTTCTGACTTTTGGAGACACTCTCTTTATCTCAATCCATCCGCCGTATTGGGTCTCAAAGACCTGCTCGATCGTCTAAATCTATCATGCCGCATCTCGATGAAAAACGACCCGTTGAAAAACGACCCGATGAAAGCAAATCAGACAATGTAGCTTCCGAGACTGACAAGACAGCTCTCAAAGCCAAGGAACCATCCGCTTTCAAAGGATTCTTTGTACATCCCCTCGACAAATACACGCAGCGCCCCTTACTTAGACGCATTCGCTGACTTTGTTGCCCCACAGAGAATCTTTTCTTTTGGAAACCCGACCTTGTATGCCTTGTTAGGAATTTCCTTGATTGCGGCAGTTGCTGCAGGAGTAGCCCTCGCCATGGTCAACGTCGTCATGGGCAAATTCATCAGATTGCTGGGAAATGTCAAAAGCGACGGAACCTCAGATGGATTCATGAGTGCTGTGAGCACGACGGCGTATGCGCTACTGTATCCGTTTCTTGATTGTAAAGCTGATAATAATCTATATTTCCCAGACTCTACTTTGTTTACATTGGGATAGTCCGTCTTGTCACCATCTATCTGTATGCATCGCTCATGACATACGTGGCGTATCACATGGTTCGTAATATCCAACAAATATATCTCCAATCAGCTCTCTCTCAGGAAATCGGCTACTATGACCAAGGTGTTTCTGGCTCAATCTCGACTCAAGCCACCTCTAACGGTCTCTTAATCCAATCTGGAATTTCAGAAAAGCTCGGCCTCGTCGTCCAGTCGATTTCCACGTTTGTGGCAGCCTTTGTCATCGCTTTCATCAGTCAATGGAAGCTCACTTTGATCCTAATCTGCATTATCCCAGCGATACTCATTCTCGTTGGCGGAATTGGAACCTTTGATGCCGTGATCAACGCCAAGCTCTTCAAAATCTATGCAGAAGCCGCGAGCTACGCCGACAACCTCCTTAGCGGTATGCGAACTGTCCACGCTTTTAGTCTTCAGTCTAGGACACTGGCGAAGTATGACGAGTTTCTTCGGAGCGCATTGAAACTCGGCAACAAGAAAAGCACATTCATTGGCATATTATTCGGAGGGCAATATTTCGTCATTTACGCGGGAATGGGATTGTCATTCTGGCAAGGCTTTGACATGATTGCCAGAGGCGAGGCAGATCTGGGAGCGGTCTTCACGTTGGTTCACCCCTGACACTTTGCGGGCTAAGATATGTGGCGTGCTGAGTTTCTTTTTCACAGTGTCCTCTTTTCTGTCATTATTGCTGCTTCAACCATCATGACGACAGCACCGCATTTTGTGACGTTTGGACGTGCCGCAACCGCTGCTACAGAGCTCTTCAAACTCATCGACAGAGAATCCGAAATAGACGCTCTTGACTCCTCAGGTCTGCAGCCAGAGTCAATCAACGGAAACATTAGGATTGAAGCAGTCAAATTCATGTACCCGACGCGCCCCAACACGACAGTCCTAGATGATCTGACTCTGTCAATTCCGGCCGGCAAGGTGACAGCACTGGTGGTGAGTGAGCACTGGCATCTAGCAACTGGCAACACGTTCGACTGAAGTTTGTCTAGGGACCAAGTGGCTCAGGAAAAAGTACCATTATAGGCCTCCTCGAGCGCTGGTATAATCCTGTTGCTGGTACAATCAAGCTTGATGGTCAGGATATCAGATTACTTAACTTGGCGTGGCTACGCACGAACATACGACTGGTGCAACAAGTGAGTAAATTATCTCCGTCGCTGCAAAGCATAAACACTAATAGAAGCCGTAGGAGCCTATCCTTTTCAACGGCACAGTATTCGACAATATCGCCCATGGCCTAGTGGCAACCGCTTGGCAGCATGATTCGCAAGAGCAGCAAATGACTCGAGTCGTGAGCGCCGCCAAGATGGCTTTTGCACACGATTTCATCATGGAGCTTCCGGACGGTTATAATACACGTGTCGGCGAACGCGGCGGGCTTCTTTCCGGCGGACAGAAGCAGAGAATCGCCATTGCACGCAGCATCATCTCGGAGCCTCAAATTTTGTTGCTCGACGAAGCTACCAGCGCTCTTGATCCCAACGCCGAGGGCATCGTGCAGAGGGCTCTGGATAGTGTTTCTCGACACCGCACGACTATTGTGATAGCTCATAAACTATCTACCATCCGCAACGCCGACAACATCGTTGTCATGTCTCATGGAAAGATTTCAGAACAGGGAACTCACACAGAACTTCTAGAGCGAGATGGCATCTATTCGAGACTTATTAAGGCGCAGGATCTTTCCCCTTCTAATCATCTGCCGTCTGAGAGCGATGCGACTTCCGAAGGCACGGAAGAGTTCAAGTCCTCCGTTATTGAGCGTGTTGCCACACTTAAAAGGCTGAGTACTACAAAAGCACAGCAGTCTTCGATGTCGGAAGATCGGGAAGACCCCGACAAGCACCAAGCAGTTGGTCTCTTTAGCTGTGTCTTGCGCCTCGCCCGCACAACCCCGGAGCTGACTCTATGGTACATCCTAGCTGCTTTGGCGTGTGTTGGAGGAAGTATATATTGCCTTTCAAAAGCATTGCATCTGACTATCAACTAACTGAGCCCTTTCGTAGGTGCCGTTTACCCTGGGCAAGCCTTGCTCCTCGCAAAGATTACAGATATTGTGGGCATCGACGACCCCAGGTCCAAAGCCAACTTTCTTTCTCTGATGCTTTTTGTCATGTCTCTCGGTTGCCTGGCGTGCTTCTACATTCTTGGCTGGGCAATGAATGTCATTTCCAATGTGAGTCACCGCTTCTCTGGGGCTATTCGAAAGCCAGACAGCTAATCGCCTGCTCAGACACTGAGCGCCAGGGTCCGTAAAGACATCATGTCCTCGCTTCTTCGACAAGATCTACGTTTCTTCGACCGACCTGAAAACACTGTCGGCGCTCTCAGCAACCAGCTGGACTCAACCCCCCAAGCCATCTTGGAGCTGATGGGCATCAACATCTCCTTTGCCATCATTTCCGCAATCAGTGTTGTGGCTTGCTGCGTTCTATCACTTGTTGTGGCATGGAAGGTTGGTGTTATTGGGGTATTCGTCGGACTCCCGCCAATTGTACTCTCCGGGTGGCTGCGCATCAAGCTCGATGCTCATTTGAACGCCATCATCAGCAAAGCTTTCCTGAAGAGCGCCTCATTGGCTTCTGAGACCGTCCTCGCGATTCGTACAGTCTCGTCTCTGGCTATTGAAAACAGTGTACTGCAAAGATACACGGATGAACTCGATGATGCCATCCACAGTTGCACAACCCCAATGTTCCATGTCATGATCTGGTTCTCTTTTACTCAAGCCATAGAGCAGTTTATTCTTGCACTAGGCTTCTGGTACGTTTCCAATACCTCCTCTGGGTCTCTCGCGACTCTATCCGTGATTTCTAACATATCTTGATACTTAGGTGGGGGTCAAAGCTTGTCAATGATGGCGAAATCACCTTTTACCAGTTCATGATTGCCTTTATGGGTGTATATTTTTCCGGAGTAGCCGCCGCAACGCTCTTTAGCTTTGCCAGCAGTAAGTCAACCGGTATCGTTGATGCAATCACGGTGTTTCTAATCTCGGCGGCAAAAGGCTTTACCAGAGGAATCCAAGCAGCCAACTATTACTTCTGGTTATCCGACCTGGAGCCGACTATAGTGGAAACGGAAACCAACAAGGCCTTTGGACCTCCTGATGGCTGTAGATCTTATGCGTTAAAGGATCTCCAGTTCTCGTATCCTCTCGCCCCCGATAACAAGATTTTGAATGGTGTGTCGATGGAGGTAAGTACTGGAAAGCACAGCCGATATGATTTGCCCGGCCCTTCCGTTGGTCCATATGACTGACACTTAAATAGATCCAACGCGGCGACTTTGTGGCCTTTGTCGGCGCCTCGGGATGCGGCAAAAGCACCATGGTTTCACTCTTGGAGCGATTTTATGATCCCACCAGCGGTACCATCTCTGTTGACTCGCAGTCCCTGGCATCCTTCAGTCCGGCTAGATACCGCCAGCACGTTGCTCTTGTACAGCAAGAACCATCCCTGTTTCGTGGGTCCATTAGAGAAAACATTTCCCACGGCACCGATTCGGCCACCGTGTCTGATGCAGATCTTGAAGCAGCTTGTCGAGCAGCCAATGCTTGGGACTTTATCTCTTCTCTGCCCGAAGGCCTTAATACTCCTTGCGGGACCAGCGGCATTCAACTTTCCGGGGGTCAGAGGCAGCGCATCGCAATTGCCAGGGCCCTCATCAGGCAGCCTGATGTTGTCTTGCTTGACGAGGCGACAAGTGCGCTTGACACGGAATCTGAACGCATTGTCCAGGCCGCTCTTACAGATACTACCACCAGAGATAGGATTATTATTGCTGTTGCACACCGTCTCTCGACTGTTCGCCAGGCGAACCAAATTTTTGTTTTCTATAATGGCCGGGTGGTGGAAACTGGAAACCATGAAGAGTTAATCCGCATGAATGGCATGTATGCTAAAATGTGTGAAGCACAGAACTTGAGCCACGAGGGCTAATAGAATAGTTGTATACTATTATAATATTTATTCTAGATATATAGACAAAGATATCACTTATAATTTGGATTAGACTAATAGCTATTAATAGAGGCATAAAGACGTATATAGAGAAATCAAGTGGCTTTCAATTTCCGAGGTCGGTCATTTGGCATACTGTCCATTCACGGAGTTCCAGACCCAGCTTTCATAATTATTAAGGCAGGCAGGTGATACACAAGTCATTCAGCCAAAGATAGCACAGGGATAGCTCGGCTGGCTGCGACTTCAGAGCTTGCTCCGGGCATTCCTCTGCTTTCAAATACGGATCTCCGTGAATATCGGCCCAGGCGAAGAGACCAAGATATAACATATCCGTGGTGAATAAGTCTTGGTCGTAGTCTTGTATAAAATTTTGCAGCCTGTTTGTGAGTTCCTTGGGGAAGACCAGGGCTTTTATACATGGAACTGAGTTATATAAAACTCGATATAAGAGGCTTTTTTCTTCTAAGGAGAACACTATCACGCTGCAACTCTAGCCTCCTACGACTAAATAGTCTCTTATATTAGTCAGGTCGAAATAGAAGTTCTGGGTCTTACATTGCTGTATTGTGCTCGTCGAGGGTGAATGCCCGGTATTTGATAACGGGTTTCACAGCCTCATGCTTCCAGAGAGCTTCAACAGCATATCTGAACTTGTCGCGCACGGCTTGGAGTCCTTCCGACGCTCCTCGGTAAAGTTTAAGAAGTCTTGACCATCTACTAATAGCTTAATGGGTTTCATGTTACCAGGCTGCAAAAAAGAATAGCGAGGGATGGTTCGGATCCCTGTTGCTGAGCCACCGGGTTCCATTTTAAATTGGTTCCCGCTGAAATTGAAGGCATTGGCTTGCAACTTTGTCCTTGGCCTCACGGTGCCAGCCTTCACTGGTTTGACAAGCACTGGCGATTTGCCATATAGAGACCATCCTATGTACACGGCTGGCATCTTGGGTTCAGGGCGAATGGTATACTCAGGATTCTGGCGGTGTCGCTCGGCATCTTCTCAGCCGTTCTAGTGTTCCTCAGGAAAAGTGCGATCGTGTGCAACAATTGAGAGTTCCCCGAATAAATTTATATCAGTAGTTCTTCTTTAGGGTGCTTCAGGATGATAATTTGTGGTGTCATAAAGGTTACGTCCTCTTGAGAGAACATCCGCTCAATCTGTGTGCTATATCCTTCATACTGATGCACCATCTGTTATAGTTCCGCTGAGATCGTCTCCATCATCGTCCACAACGGTATATACATGTATGCTCGGATGCCCAGATGTCATTACGGAAACTAAAGACATCGTACCGGTCAAGATTAGGCAGGTTTCGGGCTTGACTAGCATTTTGTCAAGGTCAGCACTGCTTCTATTGCTTCTATTGTTTCTATTTCCTTTTCTTCTTCTTTTTTTTTCTTGTCTTTTCTTCTTTTCGATAATGACACAACCGAATTCGAGTGCCATGTCTCATAACTCTAGCCTCAAATTATAGAAAACTTCGATTAAGACAGCAAGGGCGGTGAGAACGAGGGCGAAACAGGCTTGTCAGATAACCGCTCAACAAAACTTTCCGGATTCACACGGCAAGAAGTCAGCCATAATGATAGTACATACCCCATATGACTTTAATCTAATCACAAACGGATAGTTGACTTTGCTTGATCGGATAATCTCAAACTTTAATAATGGGTACTGGACTGCGGCGACGGTATACGAATCCACTAACGGATTATAACTCCTAAAGCTCCATTAGCTTGTCTTGGCCGTGCGGCTGGGCAAACGACGTAATAACATGCGCTTTATAAATACATGCAAGACAAAGAAGCAGATGGATGATCGGGGATTACGGCTCAAGCACATGTAATCGATGCGCAGCTGCGGATTGTCGGGATAATTACTTCAGCATGGCCGAAAATGTATGCCGAATTTTTCCTGCACTACACAACTGCGTGCATGTGCTTTGTTAACCAGAGCTGAGCCCTGTGTAAGTCGCAAGCCACAGCAGAGGTGGCTACATGTACTGTATTCAGCTACTGTGAACGATCAGTAATCACAACATATTTTTTTTCTGATTACTGATCTACTCCCTCGATCTGCTGCTTGCGCTCCTCCGGAAATTCGGTAGATCAGCCATCCCACCGGCTAGATATGAGCTCAGACTATGGAAGCCATTAATCTAAAGCATGTAGCTGAGGCGACAAGGCGCCCTTCAACAGATTTGTGATCAGTAATATGATGTCGCCAAGTGTCTGGTTTCGCAACAAAACGTTGAGCATGGAAGACACACCGAATGGGCGAAGGGCAGCTGTCAATATAAATATTTAGCTTCCCCATCGACGAGGAAGCAGCTAAGAAGATAGAAAAATAACAAACACAATCAACTGCGGAAGAAACTTGTGTTGCATCTATCACTCAAAAGCCACCCGTTTTCCCCTATTCAGCTGCAAATGGCCCCTCTCGTTTTTGTTGTGGGTGGAACAGGCGCCCAAGGAATACCAGTCGTAAAAGGTCTTGTCAAAGATAGCGCCTATTCAGTGCGTTTTTTGACTCGTGACGCCAACTCGGCCAGATCAAAGCAGCTGCTTGCCTTGGGAAATGTCGAAGCCCTCGAGGGCACCTTTGCAAGCGAGAGCGATCTTCGCAAGGGATTTCGCGGAGCGCAATACGCCTTTATCAATATTGATGGCTTCAACAGCGGCGAAAAGACCGAGACGTATTGGGCAATAAGGTCGTATGAGTTGGCGTTGGAAGAAGGCATCAAGTTCTTCGTCTATGGAAACCTCGACTATGTCTACAAGAAGAGTGGATTTGACCCAAAGTTCAGGACGGGTCACTACGATGGAAAGGGACGCATCGGCGAGTGGATCTTACAACAGAATAAGAATCCTGAGATTGCTAAGAGAATGGGCGCTGCCCTCTTCACGACCGGTCCATACATTCAAATGGCACTTGGCGCACGCACGCCTATGTCTCCCGTCATAGAAGATGGAGTCGTCACCTGGAAGGCGCCTCTCGCCGACGGGGCAGTCGCCCATACCAATTTAGATGATTGCGAACACTATGTCCGCTGGCTGTTCGACCACCAGTACCGTTCCAACGGATTAGACCTAGAAGTTGCCATTGAACTTGTGGACTATAACGAGATGGCCAAGGCCTTTGAAAAGGTGACTGGTCATCCTGCCAAGTATGTGGATGTTTCCTTGGAAGAGTATTGGGAAACCGGTCCTCTCAGTGCCGCAAAGAATGCTACGGCGGGATACAATGCGGACCCTTCTGATTCAGCCACGATGAATATTCGCAATAACTTTACGGGCTTCTGGAATATGTGGAAATACACCTACAAGGGAAATCGTGGAGTGATCAAAAGAGACTTTGCTCTGCTGGATGAGATCCATCCCAATCGAGTCAAGTCAGTGGAGGAATGGTTTAGACGGGAGGAGGAAAAGAGCAAGGAGCAAGGATTGCCTAGCTTGTGGGAACGAGCCATCAGCCTGAAGCCTGTCTTAAAACTCGCCGAGGATGGACGAAAAGGCCGTCTATAGACAGATTGGAATATGGTCCTTCTGCTTTCAAGACATGTACTAGAAGATGCTGAGTGGCGATTGTGAGCCCTTTCTCCCTCGGCTAGCAAATAGATGCAAAGAGAACGTTAGTAGTACCCAATGAGACTTGTTTCTCCTGCATTATTTTCATGGTTAGCCACATAGCGATGTAACAGCGACCGTAAGCAACGCGCTACGGGTAACAGGCCACTTGGCTCAGGTTGTTTATTTTTCTGTCTTCGGCGTTCCTAGATCTAGCAGTAGTGGCAACGCTATGCTCTATGTTCAAAATACAGCCTGGCGATGGGGTTATGAATACATTGACAAGTTGCAAGAGGTTCAAATAGATGTAGCTTCCCAGTAAACCGCACTCAAATGGTGCCGGCACTCTATGACGCTGTCAATTGGGAAGATGATAAGGTCGGGAATGTAAAATTGGAAAGCCGACTCGTAGTACGGAGATGCCGTTCATGCCGACTTACCGCCACAAACTGAAGCAAAATAAGGCTCATCGATGAAAT
Source organism: Trichoderma evansii (assembly GCF_050947405.1). Taxonomy (NCBI): domain Eukaryota; kingdom Fungi; phylum Ascomycota; class Sordariomycetes; order Hypocreales; family Hypocreaceae; genus Trichoderma; species Trichoderma evansii. Next base: position 287,338 of record NW_028145178.1, read on the forward strand.
CTATAGATTACATCTCTATGGGAGCGGTTTGGGACGAGTTAAGCTAGTCTAGAGTTGGAACGTATTCGGTTATTTGAGTAGACATGGTTTCTTAGCAGCTTGTGACACTTTAAGCTAGTCCAGAGTTGGAACGTATTCGGTGATGGAGTATTACTTCCTTGGTGGCTTGGAAGACTAAGCTAGTCTGGAGTTGGAACGTATCTGGCAATACTGCTTTGCTATTCCAAGGATTTCCTTCTAATTTACATGTTCATTATGCTTAAAAACTCTCATTTTGTATTAGGGTAGCAACTAAGTTCTAAGTACGAGTTGAAAGCAGCAATAGAATTGATTATGCGGTCCATAGATCCAATCTCGTCTAGCTATTGCTATTGGCCTCGATATGAAGTAGCAAAGGGAGATCCAATATGACAAATATTCTCGGTATTGTTTTGGGAAAAAAGTCCCTAGAAGAAGCTAGTACTTTGATATTTGCTATTTAAAGTCTTGGAATCTCCAGTCGAGGAGCATTCAAACTCAGAATTCTTTTGAAGTAACTAACTTTGATTGCAACTAGCTAGTCTACGAATATTAAAATGTCCTCAAACACAACCATTGCCATTGCTGGCTTTACGGGCAAAATGGCTCGTCTGATCACCAGTTTTCTTTTAAAGAACCACTCCGATGTCAAAATCCACGGCATTTGTCGTTCCATTGATAAAGTGGCTGCGAACCTCCGCTCCCATCCTAATATCACACTCTTCCACGCAACATCCACCGACATCCCTGGCCTCCGCCGCGCTCTCGCCGGCACCTCGGTCTGTATCTGCGCCTACCTAGGCGATGACACTCTTATGATCGATGGACAAAAGACTTTAATCGACGCCTGTATTGCAGAAGATGTACCTCGCTACATCGCTTCAGACTGGTCTCTCGATTTCCGCGGATTAGAGTTCGGTGATCATCCTTCCAAGGACCCAATGAAATATGTGCAACAGTACCTTGATGAAAAGGAAAGCGAGGGGAAGATTAAGGGTGTGCACGTGCTAAATGGTGCATTTATCCAAGTTGTATGGGCGAGCTTTTTGGGCTATGTTGATACCGAGAAGGGGATGTTCCGATACTTTGGGACGGGAGACGAATTGCTTGAAATGACAACTTATGAGGACGCTGCTGCGTTCACAGCTGAAGTAGCGGCCGATCCCAACGCTAATGGATTTCTGAAATGTGAGTGCCCTTGAAAACTATCACTATAAACATTCTGTTCACTGTGACTTACCTCTATGATGCCATAGTTCTCGGAGACAGGAAGTCTGTTAAGGAACTGGCACAGCTGTACGAGAAACAATATGAGATAAAGCCCGATGTTCAACGATTAGGATCTTTGGATGATCTCCATATGAAAATGCAAGCTACCTTTAAGAGCCAGCCCAAGAACCACTTTGCATGGATGGGAATGTTTTACCAATACTATTTGCAGAACGGTTCGACATGGTTAGGAACAGTGGACAATGAGCGCTACCCAGCTGTTCAACCGCTCACTGTCGAAAAGTTCTTGAAGGGCCATACAAAGGAAACTTTGGGCAAGAGTGCATTCTTTTAATTCATAGCTTCACATTATGCTAGTGAGAGATGTATTTAACTTCGTATAAATTCAACTTTACGTTAAAAAATTAACCAGCTTTGTGAATAAGGATGATGTTTTGTGAACACGGACAGGTTTTCTACTTAATTCAATCCAAGCTATCCTCGAGAATTCCCATCATTCCGCCACAGCTTTAATCATTCAACAGATAGCCACATCTATTCGCAGGGAATTTTAATAATACCCGCGTTTGCAAGTCTGCAACCTTGTCTAGGCTTGCGCAGAATTCCCTGCATTTAAGTATCGCAGAGCGAACAATCCACCACTGGTCAATTCTGCATATGAGCGCAAACCAATATGTCATAAGTAGCATCGCTCTGGGATCTCTTTGCAAAACTAGTTGGATAAATTCGTCTGGTAGCTTGCCGATAAAGGCCATGAACCTCCCAATCGTCTCGTGGCTTTCATCCGAATGCATCAACTGACACAATGTTTTTAATGGCTGCTGGTACGGATTTTCGTTGCATGATGAATCAAAGGGCACTCCACAAAGGCTGTGGAGTGACCTTGAAGTGGCTGAAGCCCATGAATCGTCTGCTTCGTCTATGTGTTGACAGTTGCTTTCTTCCCAGCCTCCTGATTCAAGGAATACTGGGAGCCAAATGCTCTGCTCAAGATAAGGAAGAATATTGTAAGAGCTTTGCAAGATTTTGATGCCTTGCATGGTACGCAACCAAGCAACAGCGCCATTACTGTCATCGGCCTCCGGTGACAACCTGGAGATGTTCTCAAACGCCAGCATTGTTTGAAGATATCCGCACCCAATGATCGAATCTACATTCTCAGCGTCGAAGGCCAATTGAAGTTGCCGGGAATAAGACGTCAACGCATGCTGATAATGGGTAGTTGCAGCTACCTCATACTTATTCACCTCTGGCTGCAAAAAGCTCAGGTGCCTAGCGGATATTGCGAGGATAGAATGAAGCAGATATGGAGCGCTTCGAGCGATCGCGAGCCCTTCTTTTTGCATGACATGTTGAAGCCTGGGAGAACCAAGCCACGGGGTAGTAGTGTCGCAAAAGTGATGGATAAGATCGAGGCCGCTGCTTCGTGTGTAAGCCAGATCCTCTAGCCCCAAACAATAACTATGAGTTTCATTTAAATGCTCCAATGTCCGAGTAGTTGCTAATGAGCGAAATGTGGAACTCTCGGTGGAATTGAAGGAAATTATGCTGGTAGAGCGGTGAGATATAGTATTCAAGAACTCGCACTTGAAATTTCGATGAAGACATTGACCACATTTTGGCTTCGACTCATCGCACTATGTCTCTATTAGCTGGGGTACTTGATAACTGAAAACGCGACTCGCTTTAATTCTTCGTTGCTTGCAACCTTGGCAACCACTCCTTGACTTTTTGTGTGATCTTCGCGGCCGGTAGAGGAAGTTATCCTCCACCCCCAGAGATTTGTCGATTGTCGACTCAGGGTTCTCTGCTATCCATACGAGCCGACCGTTTCCCGCCATTACATTAAATTAAACGACCAAGCTACTTCATAGCATGCAGCAAATCCGATCAAAAGCGGATGTGTACAATAATTTGAAGTTCACTTAGTGAATTGCTTATGTCATACTTGGTCAGCAGCTATTAGCTCAATTGGATGTATGGCTAAGTTATCCATTTGATTCCGGGTTTTCCTCTCCCGCCAGGAGTGAAGGATATGGCTGCAGGTTTCGGGTGCTGTGAGGAAATAGAGTAAGGCGAAGAATAGTGTTAAGATAACTAGGTATGAGCCATTAAGTTATATGTATGTTGTCAGCTACCTATTAATGTATATGGGACATAAAAAGCCGCCCACTAAATAATGCGCGCAAGTTGGCTGCGACCTTTCTAGTGCACGCTGGCTCCAACGGAATCGCCCATCAATTACATGTCCACGGGTACCTACATGTAGGTAGTCCCGGAATATCGCACTAGCAGCGCATCAGCGGTTACGTCGTATAAATGCTGCCTGATCACATATGCAACGGGGTTAAGAAAAGTGTTGAAGTGGCTGGGCAGAATTGTTGCTGGGCTTGTTGCCTTTTATACAAATGCTGGGTCCCTGGCTTTATCTCGCAGCAATTTAAGAGCCTCGCGCGCCGGGAGGAACCCTTGTCCATGTTCTTTCGCAATCACATCAGCTTGTGGGTATGGAGGAGGTCGCAAGCGACTCTCAACATCAACCGCCCTGCGGCCTGAATATCGGGATATGTTCTTGGAGCAGCAGGTCATAAGAAACATAATTGAGAGAATTGGGAGTGCTATTGGCCTGCCACTGTTCGAAATTTTGTATAAAAGTCGCTTCTAGGAGAGCTTCAACCGCATTCTGTCGGGTGGGAGATTCACGCTACCTGCCAAAAAATTAAAAGAGGCTTGCACGGTGATGGAACATGAAGCGTAGATGGACGCTACCTAAGAGATTATGAAAGAGATTATGTTAGCTGAGAAAAAAACTAGAGAATTTCGTCGCTTTTAATGTAGGGATGCAGGATGGAAGATAGGGGAAGTGGTTACCGAGGAAAAGAAAGCCCCAAACCTTCAGCCTCCGATGGAACTGAAACTCCAAATCAAGGAGCGTAGCCAAAGAGTTACCTACAGGTCCTTCAACTTGAGTGGGTCCCCGCTTTGCGATGGGAAATGTGTAGATGCGGCTTGTAACGTCAGGGCAATTGAGGAGCTGAGATAATGGCCGAGTGACAGCTAAGACGCACTTTGAGAAGAGAACATAAAAAAAGAAGAAACTCTGGAAAACTTATGGTGGGCCCTGGTCAAGATTGAGAGCCGGAACAGTGAATGCAAATAAACTCGAGTCTCGCAGCTGGCACGAGTGACACTGGTGGAAGTGACTTTAGTATACGGTACGATTTGAAAGGGGCGCCAAGTACCAAATGCTCTTGGAGTTCCTGTGGTTCGCTGCTGGTCTCAACATGGGCTGGAGAAACTTCTCTATGCATTTGTTTTTCTTTCTCGACTTTCCTTTCCCACCTCAATTTGTTTTCTCAAAACAAACAATCCTTACTATTACCAACTGATTGTTCCTCACTTGGCAAGTGATGCCTGGGTCTCTGTTTCGTCTTAAGAATCGTACTTCTTAGTTTTCTCAACACTAAGTTCTTTATTCACAGGTATTTATTTCACTTGACTGTTTTTCTCAGAGACTCACCTCCTTCACAGATTCTTGCTACACCTCTCCCAAAAGAAGCCGTCCTCAGTATCAGAGTTGCGCTTGACCTCTCTCGACTGATTTTCCTGCCGTTTCATCTTAGGAATCACGATTCTTAGTTCTTTCGAGACTAAGATTGTCACTTATTATCGACCCAACCTTTTTCGACCGGTTTTCTACCGGTTTTCTACCGCTATAAAGTTGAAATCGGGCTGCTTAGTTTTTTTTTTTTTTTTTTTGAGGCTAAGATCGTATTCATTATATATTTAGCCCCATTATTTTCTTCGGAGACTCAAATCTTTCCAATACTCTTCATACACCTCTCTGCCCTTCTGCCTCGCTGGCTTCAGTCTCTCAACAATGAACTTCCCCTCTGAAATGGTCCACCCGTACCTCGACATGTTTCGGGCCCTGGACCGGACAATAGCACACTACTGGTCACACCAACAGCTACACCATATCCAACGGCTGGTTATTACTGGGCGGATCACTGTGTCCGACGGCGTGACTCTCCATATCAATGACAGAGGATTTGTTACATCGACGGATAGTGGCGCTCTCCCGAATAGCCTGCTCCAGCAGCGAGCTCCATTGACAATTTCTGGATTGCAGGAAAGATTGCTGTACTTGGAGAATCTACAGGGTCCTTTGTCCATATTTAAGGAAGAGATCGAAGACCTATCCCTTGTGGCAGACTTAATATTGATAACTCTGGCACAGGCGCCAGCAATGCGATGCACTGCCTGGAAAAGATTTCATGTGACCCTCTTCACTGCCCCTCCTGCCGAGACAACAAGAACCAGGCTTTTGAGCCTCCTTCGCCCTGCCCTTGAAAAGAGGAAACCCTCTGGGAAAGACTTCAGACGATTGAACAGTCGATGTCGTTGGAGTTGCTGGCAAGGCTGGGAGCGGAAGACTTTCTACTTCCCATCCGAGATTTAACAGGATTGCAAGATGATGAAAGGGATCCGATACAGATAATTGCCACGGCATACCCCGAGATGTCAGATGCTCTGATTGCCATGAGAAATATACTTGCTCGACTGGAAGGTACCCTTATTAACGATCCTTGGAATGGTGAGACAAACCAGCGAAGAGTGCGAAGGGTTATTTGGGGGGGTTTTCATGGAACTCTGGTGATGTGAGCTTTTTTTTTAGTGGCGTATATTTTTGCGGCATGATATTTATTGTTGTTCTTTCTTTCGCTTCTTGCTTTTCTTTGATGGGACGCTCGGCAATGATGGTATGAGATAATTCCTTAGTACAGGACAGCGATATTTGCTTTCGCTGGAATTCTAATATTTGAGCAGAAATTTGCAGATCTTTCTTTCTTTTTATTCTTCCTCCGCGTGAAGTTTTTTTTCGTGGTTAATTCTGTCATTGTTAGGGACTCTTCGTTATTTTGGACGGGATGACTACTTTTTGGAAAGCTGGGGACACACAGTTCTCTGTGTCGCCCGTGTTTATTAAGAAGCCAGTCACCACCTTGAGACTCTCCACTTCTTTAGTTACTACATAAGTTTTCCGAGACGCGACTTCTTTGTCGCACTCAATCTTTGTTGCATCCTAGATGAATACAAAATACAAAATACACGCCACCGCTCGCACTGTTAATAAGCCAAATTCGTGGGGTAAATAAGGTGCTAGCAGTGTCAATTACACTTTAAACGTTGCGCTACTACGGTATTCGGACGCTTGACAGCCACGAAATACGGGGTACGAGTTACGTCGTACGAATACTACCATACATGTAGCTAAACAATCGTCCCGTGAAAAGTGGTCGATTAATATAGGAAATGAGGCTGGGGATCCTCAGTCCCTTGTCTCGGCCACGCGGAAGTCGGCATCCGATTGGCTGAGCTGGGCATTCCCAAGGATTCAATTCCACCACAGCTGGGTCGGGATCAATTCCTTCCACACGCGAAGCTGCGCGGTGAGTTGTTAGTAGTGCGATACAGCTGCAAGTGGCCGAAACTAGCTTCTGGATAGCGGTAAACAAGCGGCCGAGAACAATCGCATTGGTCCTTTTGAGATGCCTAGCCGGGCTAAACGCCATCTTTGTAACGTCACATTCACTGCACCATTAGGAAGCTTGAATCTGCACGCGCAGGCCCAGGGTTTGCCGCAAACATTGTTCTGCGGGAACAGACGTCGAGATATAAACGTAGGCCTCCCCCAGTTTCCAGGAAATAGGAAACAGAGAGAGTAGGTTTCACCGGACGAAGAGACCCAGGGCGAACAGTACAGGAGCCAGGAAACCAGCACCTCATCTCACCAGACACAACGCAAGACAAGCCTGTACAAGATGCATAACCTTTTCACTCTCACGGCTGCCGCGGCTGGCCTCTTCGCAACAGCCTCGGCCACCAAAGTTCCCAGCGTCAACGTGCCCTCTTGTCCTCGCGTGGGCAGCATCAGCTACAGCAAGTCGGTCCCTGATCTGACTCCCTTCCCACGCACGCAAGTCGATCTCTGCTACACAGACACTAGCCTCGAGCTTACATTCACCGCATACGACGAGGTCAACTACTTCTTCAACGCGTCGCAGGGCACCAACGATGACATCTGGGAATACGAGGTCATGGAAGCCTTCCTCTACAAAGGCACAGACGATCCATCTACGTACGTGGAATACGAAATTTCACCGAATAATGTGACATACCAGGCCTTTGTCTACAACCCCTCAAAGAATCGCACGGCTGGCGCGCCCTTTGATCACTTCTTCGTCACGGATCCTGCGACTGATGGCTTCAGCGCAACAACTGTGCTTAACAAGCCTGCCAAGACGTGGAAAAGCAGCGTCACTATTCCTCTGGCCATCTTCAATGTAGACAACTGCAAGGCCAAGGGCACGCAGTGGAGGATGAATTTCTTTAGGACTGTCGTAACTCCGCAAGAGTATCCAAACCAGCAACTCGGCGCTTGGAGTCCGCCAGATGAGGCGAGCTTCCACATCACCAAGTATTTTGGCAATGTGAACTTCGTGTAAGCCCTGGGATAGGGCACAGGTACATGAGCATGAATATGAATAGATGTCGCGTACCATAATGAACATCGCTTGCTGTCCATATTTTTTTCCTCTTCCAGTGACTTGCTTCTTTTCATATATATATTCCATCAAATTCTGGGAAGCCATTGACGTGGTTGGAGTTGCATCGTGATCAATTGCGCGGCATCTTGATTGGCACTACTATATGTCAGTATCCCATATTAAATGTATTTTCGGCAAAGTCCGCATGCGCACTAAGGGAAAACAGGAAAATTAAAGACCACAAAGTGAAAATACGTAAAGGACGAACGAGGTTACAAATTATAAAAGAATCCAGTCGTGGTAGAGGTAATAGAAGTAGTAGAAGTAGTAGAAGTAGTAGAAGTAGTAGAGGTAGTAGAGGTAGTAGAAGTAGTATGAAAAGTAGAGATGTTAGAGATAGTAGGGATAGTAGAGATAATAGAAATAGCAAAGGTAACTGAGGTGGTAGAGATGGTAGAAGCAGTAGAAACGGTATGATAACAGTGTGCGTAATAGCAGATTTGGGTTATAAGATTCCCCAGTCTTTGGCTCCCCGCTTGACACTTTCTGAGGTTTGCATTGTAATTGGCATATAATACTTACTTTTTTTCTTGAGTGCTCCTTTTTGTAAATTTAGGATCGTATCAGTGTTGCATCCTCGACTCGGCGCTTTCAGTTTTCCCGCGTGGAAAGGCACGCCATCAGGCAGACATTATGGACAACCTGAGGCTAATGGAGGCCACAATTAAAAATCGCAAAAAGAGGAGACGAAAGAATAAGATAAGATGAAAACAATGCTCGTAGCAGCTATTAATGAAGGATATCGTTCTGCTTACGAAACCCGCGTCTGGTGAAACTGGAAAGCTGCCACCTTTTTGAGCTGAAACGGGGCTCTTCTTATTGCAATTATAAGCCGCGAATGCGAAACATCCGGCGATATATTCGGCAACAGATGGCATGTGATTTCCAAAAGATCGTCCCTTCAATCGGGTGTTTGCATCGCATTGTTGCACGTCCGTAGTTCAGCATAGCGTGGTAAACAGAGATGTAACCGTCCAATAATGGCGATCTTTTCTCAGTATGGGAGCTTTTATGCCAGATGAAGGCTTACTGATGTTGTCTCCTCTTTGCAGTAGATGCCTTTCGCGTTTTCTCGATGCGTTCGGCCCTACTGCGAGTGATCAACAGCAACGCAGGAACTATTCTGCCAAGAATGCGACTGGCCATGTGGAGATGTCGTTTGCAAAAAACTGCTTGGATTCATAAATAGCTGCGGAGTCGCCTTCTCAGTTTATCCGGCAAGGCTAGTAATTGTAAGCAGTGAGATCTATTATTAACTACTAGTGTTTGCTGTAGCGAGTGAGGCGAGCTAGATGAGATACGAACAGCCGCGATGCTTACAACCAGAGACAGCCTGAGGCGGGGCGTTGACGCAAATCCTCACCAAAAGAAGTTTAAAAAAAAACCCGCGAGACTACGGTGCCGCCAGGTCCCTGAATCTGGCTCGAGCGTCTTGCGACTTGCCTATTTAGATGATGCGAATAAACAGTTGTCCCAGCCCGGTTGTATGTACATGATGTGCGCTCATCAGCACGATCTAAGCCGATTAGTGGTATTGAACGTTGCCATTGTTTCTTATGGTTCAAACGGACGTGACGACTTACATGCAGCCAGCCTCACATGCGGGTATACGGCACTTTCACATGGCTTGGCTATGCCCATGCTTCCCACTCTACAGTTTATTGCAAGAGTATTTGTTACATGTACGCGTAAGTCACTGCTTTCACGTAGACATTCATTCTGTCAAAGTGCGCTTAAGGCAGCCGCCTATCCGGACATGCTGGTTACATGTCTGCAGGCAATGCTCCGTAGTCTGTACATCGCAATATTCCCGCCTTACAACCTACCTATTTCAGCAGCTCCCTTTGCCTTTAGTTGGCTCTGGTTGAAACAGAACCGCTGGGATTTCAGAATCCTTGCCCGTAGCGTAGTTTCATCCTGGTACTAACCATGTGAGGTGGATCATGAACTTTGTCATGGGCGCATAGGCTAGATGGGATCGCAGATCTTAACCCTCCGTAACAGGTGCCACCTTCTTAGCCGTGCAGCTCAGTACTAGATTAGGCAGCCGCTTCAAGATGTGTGGATCGAACGGGTGAAAGCCTAACAGTGGGATACTACTACGTGTAAGAAGAAAAACTACAATGGTGTCATCCGGATGAAGACGTTGAATATGTAAGCGGGCCTATGAGGAGTGGTTTTGCATTGATAGATGGCTCATAGTCTACAAATAGTTATCATAGCTAGTATTAGGATAACAGTGAATTGTATCTATTAGGTGACAAAGTGAGCACGTTTAGCAGTATATCCTTTAACAATTAGCAGCTATAAAGGTCAGACTGCAAGCGCCTACTCTAAAAATTAGCCTCCGACGTAGCCTCGCACATGTCTGCGGTTACTGTTGATCATTTCTTCACTGCAAGTAGCGCCCTGAAAACCCCTTCCATAATAAGCAGTGTCAGATGGAAACGATGATCACAGCTCGAAACGGACTCTGTATTATCGGACGACAAGTCTTTCAGGAACGTAGCATCTATCAACGTGGGGATCATGTCCACTTTCACCTAGCAATTGGTAGTAATGAAGCTACCAGGTAGCCGCGATGCACTGCGCGGAACTGTTGGCTGTATGTGTCGAAGCGTGAGGTCTCTTCTGAACGTTGTAACCAAGGCTAGTCTTACGTTCTTGGAAACAAACGTGGAGCATACACGGCATACCCGTCTGTCTATTGTTACATTACAGTCATCGCAGTAGTATATGCAGTTTTCGGTACTTAGAATCACCTGGCAAACGATTACGGTAGGCACCGATTTTACCATAGATAGTGAAATATCTGAAACATAAATATGGCTTCATCTTCCTCTTCTCCCATTCCTTTTGCTTCACTCCTCACTCACCAACGAGACCTTCAGTCTACAGTCCTTTCTTACAACAAAGATCCTTGACGGATCCCTTTCATTCCCTTTCTACTTTACAGTACATACAGTCCTTTTTGACGCCTTCATTCGAGCTTATACTCTTCGACCTAAGTCACTTGTATATAGCCAAAAAAAACTCAAGATGCTTTATACTGCTGCTCTGACCGGCGTCATGGCCACTGCTGCCCTTGCTGCTCCTTACCGCCGACAGGCTACTGGCCAAAACGTTGTCTACTGGGGCCAGAACGGCGGTGGGACTATTGAAAATAACGATCTTTCTACTTACTGCACTGCTGAAGCTGGCATCGACATTGTCGTCCTTGCTTTCCTTTATGAGTATGGTTAGTTTCATCCCCGTTGTGCCTTTGTAAATTGCAATCCTGTGTACTACTCTTACTAACCATTTTGTAGGCAATGGAAATACTATTCCTTCAGGAACTATCGGTCAGAGCTGCTCCATTGATACCTCCGGAAACCCTTCAAACTGTGATGCCCTTGCCTCGGCCATTGCTACCTGCAAGTCCAATGGAGTCAAGGTTGTATTGTCTCTCGGCGGCGCCGTTGGAGCCTACTCTCTCTCTTCTCAGCAGGAGGCCGAGACAATTGGCCAGAACCTCTGGGACGCATACGGTGCCGGCAATGGAACCGTCCCCAGACCCTTTGGCACAACTTCCGTCAGTGGATTCGATTTAGATATCGAAGCTAGTAGCGGCAACCAGTATTACCAGTATTTGATTGCCAAGCTTCGTTCAAACTTCAACGGCGGCGACTACGTCATCACCGGTGCTCCTCAGTGCCCTATTCCAGAGCCTAACATGCAGCAAATCATCACCACTTCTCAGTTTGACTATCTTTGGGTCCAGTTCTATAACAACCCATGTAAGTAGAACTCCATACTGTTATACTAAGAGATATTAACCGTGAATACCGTAGCTTGTTCTGTTGGAACCAGCTCTCCAAACTTCCTAGATTGGGTTTCCAACGTTGCCAACACTCCCTCTGCCAATGCCAAGATATTCCTTGGTGTACCTGCAAGCCCTCTCGCTGCAACAGGCACCGAATCTGGCGCCCAATACTACCTCGAGCCTTCTGCTCTCAACACTCTCGTCGGCCAGTTCTCATCCAACCCTGCGTTTGGCGGTATCATGATGTGGGCTGCGGGTTTCTCCGATGCCAACGTCAACAACGGATGCACTTACGCTCAAGAGGCCAAGAAGATCCTTACCTCTGGCCAGATCTGCTAAATATCGAGACAATAAGCCTCGAATTCGCTCTCACGAAGCATGAAGAACAACCCCATCCTTTTGGAACGTTCACTTTCTTTTTCTGCATCCTCTTCTTTCATTATCTTTTCTCTTCTCTTACTTACTGTTTATATTTGCCTTTTTGGACTGATGTACTTACTTTTGCACTCGCTGGTAGAGGATATACATAGATGCTCACATGTATATACATAGGTAGCTGATGAGCTAGATGACATGCCATTCGGCACATTGGACAAAAATGACATTTGCATATAACATTACGTTGACCTTTAAAGTGAAAAATGATTTTTTTGACTATATAAAATTAAATCGCAGTTTAGGAGAGTTATGAAGTTGGTTGCAGAGCCGAGTTGGTTTGCATATTCTGCGACTTCACAGACCAATCTAGTAGATGCATACATAGGTATCGATAAGAACATTGAAGGCAAGCGCCGCATCAATGACAGCATTAAACATTAGAATTCTATTTTTATTACTCCTGTTATTGTAAAATCGCAAAATACCACCCAGGTTTCGGCAGATATGTCGTTCCCAAGTCTCCCTTCAGCCAACATCTATGCTCGCTTCCCGCATCTCCCGGGATGATACCCCATCCACAGCCTGTACAACCCGGAAAAGTAACACAGCTGGCTATGCAATCCTCCATATCTATTGTATATGAATTGGCCAATTCGACTGCCTGACCCGCACCGCTGTAGTCTCTTCCGCAAACAAGCAAAAAAGTCTTTTCTGAGCCGGGGACGGCGTATTTTGTATTGTTGGATTGGGGACAGCCAAGCAGATTAGATGGAAGAGACTCAGTTGGAGAAGCAGTCTTTGTACTCGACGTCGAAGTTGATGTGTGAGCAGAACTTGTCGTGGGGCTATAAAGAGTCAATGTTAGTGCATGGCATTGGCTCAATAGACTGGATAGTCATGAACAGGCCATTGGAAATCCCATCCTAGCATACCTTGGTTGAACAGCTGCCTTGTGAGATTGCGTGAGCCCAACGCCGACGCCTACACCAACTCCAACCGCCACTAATAACCCGATAGCTGCCATGATAAGCCAAAACAACCGGGTAGTCACTCCACAGATAGTACCTCGTGGTATCGGCGCTGGAGGTGCGACACGGTCATACTGGTAATCGTAGAATTCTCCTGCTTTATGGAGAATGTTGGTGGTGCTCGACACATCGACATTGGTATCTCTTGTCGTTGGAGGAGGTGGAGGCGTCCCTTCGCGATAAAATGTCCGGGCGTTTTGGTCAATCGATCTGCCCCGGTCTGGAGACATCGGAGCCCCGTCTGGAGTTGCACGGATCAGATTTCGTCTGCCGCTGTCACTATTGTGATACAGGACGCTTTGGCTGCTTGTACTGATGGTAGCTGAACGTCCACGCTGTGCACCGCTGAAATCGCCTCCATTTCTCTCGGCCTCGCTGTGATGAGGCTGAATCCCCATTTAACGTCTCTAGTAAAGTGTTTCGCGTAGGGCGCGCTGGAGTCGTCTTAAGCAATTTCCCAGGATTTTTTTTTTTTTAACTCCTTGTTCTCTCCTCTAGCGCCAAACCCCCGAACGCGTCGTTGACGTCAAATGTGTCGCCGCTCAGATAAATCTTGAGACAGAGCCTCAACTCAGCAAGCCCGAGTTTGCAAGCGGCAGAGAGCTCCTTAATTTAAATGGCAATGCGCTATGTCATCATCTCTCGCATCTTTACATTGATTGTCCTTCTTCAGCGCCATCACGTGGCGTCACCCCTGCCAGGTTCATGCAGACATTCAATAGTGCGACGCTTTGGGAGCCGTTATTCATACTAGCGTTCTAAGCAGCTCATGTCGCTGCGGTTGAGGGCGGGCCGCTAGACGTAGCCCATACTAATTCGCTTCCCAATATCCTAGTCTTGTCATTTTGCTTTGGCCGCGATGTTACCAGTGGTTTTGCTGTAGCTTGAGAACATGGTAGCAGCCCTTGTTGACATATCCATTGTTACCACAGATGTGGTTGACCGTAGCCGAAAGTAGTAGCGCTTGATCCTAGACGGCGATCTCACGATCATCGTAGATTGATAGTGTTTAAACTTTGAGCTCAGTTGTCCACACGTGATTGAGACAAGAGAAAGCTATTCTTCACCGGTCCACGTCAAATTGTGCTCATCTAACATCTCTCCGACGTTGCCTCTTTGGGACAAACTGATCGTCGCCAGAACCGAGTCCAAGCTACCCAGGCGCCGAACGCAATAGCTTATCCACGCCCTTTTGCCGGAATGAAAATCGTGTAGGTCCGTCATCAGCAACATTGGCTATCCGACCAGGGTCATAAACAACAATAGGTTGAAGATATATGTATGGCTCACCTTGGCGAATGAGTGTTGAATCTTGGAGTTGCTGCGATAAAAATTAAACACCGAGCTGTCCCATCAAGACAGTCCCAGGCAAAGCATTCACCGGTAATAGCGCGCGCAGCCGAATGATGATCAACTATCCACCAAGGTTGTAATTGCTTTCCCACACAATAAGTCTGAGATCTTTATGAGATACAAAAATGCTGCGAAATTACTTTCCCTGTTTGCATATGCTCCGCTTTACCGTAGGAAATGAGCTTCTCGCACATACATATGTACTTGTGTTGATTGCGAAAGCATGATTGTCAATGGAGGCTACGCCTCGCGCGTTTCTGAATACATTCGCTACTGCCAACAACCGCGATTGTGGGGTTTTGACCTCTGAATCTTGTGCTGGCTGTATTGTGGATATCGCAAAAGCATATGGCCTTTGATCCGTGATTTTGCGGCGATTTGCGATAGTTTGGCGACATAGCAAAAGTCATCCTTGCTTTGTCAGGCTACGCTGAGCTCCATTTTCGCAAAGATCTGTGCTTGCCTTTCGTTTATTCTTTTTTCGGAATCGGAGTCGTCATTGATGTGGCGATTGCTTAGCTAGCAAGCTATGGCAGCTTCTCCGCGGGAAGACACGGAATTGAGACTATTTCGAGAAGCTGATGAGGCGTTGAGCCTGAGCTGACCAACACGCGCATCAACGTTGATACCGGCATTGGCGGCTGGAAAGTAAGTACATGACAGATGGAGATAGCACTGGGTGTGTTGGTATAGATCTCGTATACCGGATAGTGATTCAGGGCTTGATTGGTTGTGGCGAGCAGGCATGTTGCGCATTGAGCTTGAGCGAGTCGTGTTTGCTGGACGCATCACCGCAGTAAGATATTCATTCCATGTAGTAGGCACATCGGAATTAGGTTCCATGGGGCTCTCGGCGATCAAGCTGCCAGAAGCTGCACACGAAACGACTTTGATGAAAACAAAATAACGGATAAGCACCCTGCGAATGAGCAAAAAAGATCAAGTTAATTTGAAAGAGGAAAAAAAAATCAAAAAACAACGACAGAGGCAGGGTTCGAACCTGCGCACCCGAAGGTATTAGATAGCGAGAATCGCGGTTGATTCAAGTCTAACGCTTTAGACCACTCAGCCACTCTGCCTATTGATGTCTTAGATGCGGGGTAATTTTACCTAAGTACCACTTGCCTCTCAGCAGCGCAATTACCTGCGCCAGCTTCTCTCCTCATTTCCAATACTGCTTGCACTCAGTAATTCTCACTTAGGAAAATTAGTAGTAAATGTCTCTTGTTCGAACTACTTGCGACTAGTTTCACAATTATGCCCGCTACGGCTACTGGCAATCAGCATGTTTTACAATTAGCGTATAGTACTACATGCCCATCAAGGTACATACATGTATTTACATGTTGGATTACCACTGAGAATACTAGATTTTACAGCTTGGATTATGCTTCAAATTCAGCAATAAAGCCAAACGCACTTGTATTCTATGAGAAAAGCAGAATATACACCTTTCCCATTTTGATAGATATTTTTCTCTCCATATCAATGCAAATTTCAGAGCCCAGTGCATGTGCTGCCACGGTCCCGGGTAACTCGGGTACGGTGCGACGATGAGCCGAACTCGAGCCCGAGCACATGCAGTGACACCAACCAACAAGCATTATTACTCCATAGGTAGTAGTAAGCCGTGTTGTTCGACAGGCTTCCCCGCCATCGTCTCGCAACGCTCGATCTGGTCGGCGCCAAGATGCCGGATATAAGAAGCCCAGCCCAGGGCAGCCAGAGCCAATCGTCTCCCCTCATCTGTAACCAACCAGGTACGTCTACAGATTTCTTTTCCCATATTCCTCGCGTGCTCCCCTAGCGACTGATGACGCGATTGATGGCGCGATTGAATACCATTGCTAACTGCCAATCTCTCCTTTCAGTGTCCATATCATTGCGCTGAGAGCTTCCGACTCAGTAGCAAGGCCAACCATGGTCTCGTTGAATTGCTTCGCCAAGTATGGCATCGCCAGCCTGGTGGCCGCGAGCCAGGCTTCTGCCTTGATGCCCATCAATCTGATGATGCACCGCGCGAAACCCGACCCAGAGCAGCGCGTTTCGATCAAAGAGTACGAGGAAAAATACCCCAATATCAAGGCGTACAACTTATCGGTGCCCACGGACCATTTTCACAATGAATCCAGGTACTCCCCTTCCTCGGAGGATACCTTCTCACTGCGCTATTGGCTCGACATCTCGAATTATCGTCCAGGAGGACCAGTCATCATCCTACACTCTGGCGAATTTGATAGCGAAGGTCGACTTCCATATCTTCAGCATGGAATCGTACCTATCTTGACGAAAGCTACGGGTGGTGTTGGACTTGTCATGGAGCATCGATACTATGGCACCAGTTTCCCAGTCCCAGACCTCACGACTGAAAACTTGCGCTTCCTTTCAACAGAGCAAGCGCTCGCCGACACTGCATATTTTGCAAAGAATATTGTGTTTCCCGGCTTGGAGCATTTGGACTTGACCGCTCCCGGGACTCCTTGGATCATCTATGGAGGCTCTTACGCCGGCGCGTTTGCTGCCTTTGCTCGCAAGCTGTATCCTGACGTGTTCTGGGGCGGTATTTCATCATCCGGAGTCACTGCTGCCGTTGAGGATTATTGGCAGTATTACGAGGCAGCGCGCCAGTACGCGCCTGGCGACTGCGGACCCACCACCCAGAAGCTTACTCACGTTGTAGACTCGGTCCTCTTCAGCGGTGACAGGGCCAAAGTGCGCAAATTCAAGGAGATGTTTGGTCTAGGAGATCTCGAAGATGATGAATTTGCTGCTGCAATCACTCAGGGCATCGACGGGCTACAATCCACCAATTGGGACCCGGAAGAAGACGAAACTTCTCTCGGAATCTATTGTGCAGTCGTCGGCAGTGACGTCCAGCTATTTGTTTCCACTACACATCTTATCCCAACAGTGCGGGAACTCGTCAAGGAAGCCGGCTTTGCTACCGAATCTGAGATCCTTTCCAATCGCATGCTCAATTACATTGGCTATGTCAGAGATTACGTCAAAAAGGGACTCAAATCGGCTGATTGTAGAAATAAATCTGCCGTGGAATGCTTCTCTTTGCGTCATCTTGACAATGACGCTAGTCTTAAAGCTGCCTGGCCACGCAGCTGGTTCTACCAGGTGTGCACACAGTAAGTATCTCTCTATCCTATCTTGTCTGGTATCTTGTGACACTAACTTGCCTTTTCTTTAGATGGGGGTATTTTATCACTGGCTCTGGAACGCCCAAGGATCAGCTTCCAATGATTTCTCGAGCCATTACTCTTGAATACGCCTCAATCTATTGCAAGAAACTTTTCAACATCACTGCTCCTCCTGATGTGCAATCCATTAATAAACTGGGAGGATTCAATTTCAGCTATCCTCGTCTGGCAATCATAGATGGAGTGCAAGACCCATGGCGTGGCGGGTCCCCCCACGCCAGTGGCCTGCCCGATCGAAAGTCAACTACCAGCGAGCCATTCATGCTTATTGACTGGGGTGTCCACCACTGGGATGAGTATGGCCTGCCCGAGGATGTTGACGTCCCAGGTCTGCCGCCGCAACAAGTTACTCAAGCACACAAGGCAGAGGTGGATTTTGTCAAGGCGTGGCTGAAGGAATGGGAGGAGGCAAAGGGAAGCTCATTGCCGGAGTTGGGTCGAGAAGAGGAAGAGATAGTGGATGAGCTATAATCCGTTTGTGAGATACGGTTATGTATTCCTCGCAGGCGCGTGGAAGCTATCTTTCCATTTTAATGAATTAACTATATGTCTGTTGTCAGTAATTTCTTCCTCTGTCAACGTGAAGCCATGATGCCAATTAAAATCGATGTTCTCCCTCGTCTTTGGCTTTCTGGAGTATAGGACATCTGGTTTGAAAGAGCCTAGATTTTAGATTGTAGTGCTTTTATGGTCCAGCGAGACTAGTGCTCATCATGATAATGATGCGAGCTGATATCATCAATCCCTTGCGACCAATGCCGTCGCGTTTGAGATTTTGATTTCCTTATTTTATCAAACAAAATCTATAACAACCTAGCCAAAAGAAGCCGCTTGAGGGATACGAGCTCGCGACTTTAACGAGTCACGAAAACGGATATGGCAAATATTCCGCGGACATCATCCCTCTGGATCATCTACGAAACTAATCATCTTGGCGGCTAAATGGCCCTATTGGCCACTTTGAAGGTATAATAAATTATTAGTTTGTAGTTGCATCACAAACGATCAGGGATTCTCGATGGTGGGTCTGGATGGCCTTGGCGATGCATGTGATACGACCCAAACCACCGTCATTAAGGAAAACGCGTTATACTTCCTGTATCCGCAAAGGTGGTATGCAGGCAGTAACAGCTTTTCGAAATACAGGCCATTTACAATTTATGTTTAGTAGTGGTAGAAATAGTAGAAACAGTAGATGTGGTAAAGCTAGTAGAGGCAGTAGAGGCAGTAGAGGCAGTAGAGGCAGTAGAGGCAGTAGAGGCAGTAGAGGCAGTAGAGGCAGTAGAGGCAGTAGAGGCAGTAGAGGCAGTAAATACAACTAGTAGACGATAATTGAAGTAGTAAAATAACAGTGTGCATAATAATAGAGCTGTGTGCTTCTGCAAGATTCCCTATCTTTTTTGTTTCCTGCTTGACAGACTCCTCAAACTGCATCTCGGCGTCTTCGCCCTCTGTCTTCGCCCGCCCCGTAAACCAAGCAAAAAAGGGCAAAGATCCCGGGTAGCGCCATCCATTTCGGCCGCGTCGCCGAATATGTACTCAGGCTAGCAACTAAATACGGGACAATATTTGACAGCTATAGCTGTAGCTCTAAAGAAGCTGCTGGGCATCGCGCAGCGGAAGCTTCGGATATGAATGTGACACCTTGAATCTATGCCCTATATCCAGTGGCCGATAGACTTCGCAACGTTTATTCATTGTTTCATCATGCAAGACCAAACAGGAGGATTTTC
The DNA here is from genome assembly GCF_050947405.1 of Trichoderma evansii. Taxonomy (NCBI): domain Eukaryota; kingdom Fungi; phylum Ascomycota; class Sordariomycetes; order Hypocreales; family Hypocreaceae; genus Trichoderma; species Trichoderma evansii. The sequence goes on from NW_028145178.1 coordinate 306,700, forward strand.
CTCGAGGTTCTGCTTCGAATTTTGAAGTGCCGAGAAATCAGCCGCGTTTCTGTACAGTGGAGACACAAAAGCATGTTGTATTTTGAAGGGTTAATGTGGAGTGTGTCTTAACTTTTGCAAACCTACGTAATGCCTGATAAGAGACTGGACCTACCTACCTAGGTATCTATTATCGGGACACCGCCGGAATTGCTAATCAACGTCACAGCTGCATATACCGTATGCATTATGATCGTATCACTTTCCATATAATACGGAGCAAAATCGCCGCCTATTCTCGGGGCTTTTGACGCCGTTGACAAGTACTCACGATTGGAAAGTCTTCTATCTTAGTAAAGCGGTGATTTTCCACCGAGAACCACAATGCCAATATATAGTCCCGGTACTTGTACCTAGCTAGCAGGCGGCAGTTCAGAGATAGCGCGGTCTTAAGGCAAAAATCGGCCGATGTATACATGACCGAGTACCTAAAAGCTTCTAGTCTCCCTCATAAACGCCACATTTAAGGGGTCAATCTGGTGGCGCCGAACGGCTGCTCGGAATCGGATCTAGCCGTGTAAGCAGAAATTCTCCTTTGCCTGCAGCAGCAAGCAATCCACGATGTTCTGTAGATCTGCGCTGGAGCCTCGCAAGAAACACCATTTTAGCGGCTCGGCAGCTTCTACGCATCCGTGCCGGACCCTGAATCCGCGGACAGAACACGTGAAGCCGCAGAGGTTGCTGCATCATCAGAGGCTGATTAGTATTGCCTTTACCCAGACAGCCAACAAAATGGCAATTCTGACGATCTACGTGGTGATTAAAGTAAACATTTGCTGCATGAACTCTGCTTGTTTGCGTGGTTCGGCCTCGAAGTAGCGATCCCTGCTGGTGGTGTCCACGGACAGGTGCGCCTAAAATAGACGCTCCACGGAGTAATGACCTGTCTCGAAGAGCTCCATCATCTGGCCATACCCATAATTCGTCAAGCGGTCTCGGATAGAATCACTGACTCTTGATTGTGTTGTGTAGAGTTTAAGGGGAGGTGGTATTTTGTCGGCGTTAAGTGATTTTGGCTGTGTCGGTCGCCCCGATTGCATACCGTGGATTGGTGGAATGGTGGATTGTGGATGATACGTCATACGGGAATAGGCACGGGAAGCTTTCTCGGTATATTCGTTATACGTTCACTCACGTTGACGCACGCATATATAATGTAAATATCCTGTCGACGATGAAGGAAAAAAAATCACAAGAGCAGTCCTTTATTAGAATATCCATCCATTTTACAAAGAGCAAACAACTACAAAGCGCAATCCTAATTTTGAAAAATCATTTAATCCATCTTACACAGAGCAAGCACCCACCTACAAAGCACAATCTTAGATTTTATACATCTCCTATTTTACAAAGAACAAACAACTACATCTAATATGGGTTCCGTCACAGCACCAGAAGAGACTCGCTCCATCATCAACATTATTGAAGATGATGCTGCGAGTGACCCCAGCCGCCCCTTTGTCTTTGTACCCAGATCAACAAAACCTCAAGATGGATGGGAGCCAGTCACATACAAGCAGTTGACAAACGCTGTCAACCATGTTGCTCACATAATCACAAAAATGGTTTCCAACGACATCTGCAAAGACCACTTTCCGACAATTGGCTATATCGGCCCGAATGATGTGCGATATCTCATCATCATGCTGGCCTGTATGAAGGCAAAATGCCAAGTCTTTTTACCATCACCTCGAAACACTATTGAGGGCCAGCTCTCACTCCTGCAGGCAACCGACTGCCATTACTTCTGGTATGGAGAAGGATATTTGCCAGTTCTTCAAAAGATTCTCGCACATCGACAGCTACAAGTATCTCAAGTTCCTAGTGCCAAGGAATGGCTCGAAGCCAGACCCAATCCTTTCCCATACGATTACTCGGCCCATGAGACTCGGTCACATCCCTGGATTGCTCTTCATACTAGTGGCAGCACTGGGATTCCAAAACCAATGTTTATAAGCCAAGCGAATCTTCAGCTTCTCGGCAAGCTTCGCAATATCCGCGACCAGCACGATAACTCTTCTTTATACAATGTATGGGCTTCTCGATCAACAAGAGTCTTTAACCCTATGCCGTTATTCCACGGAGCGGGACTGGGATTGCTCATGTTGCTCGCTCTCAATTACAAGATGCCCTGTTCCTTGAGCATACCAGAGAAGCCATTAAACGCTGAGCTGGTGAAGCAGTGTTTGTCTTATGCTGGAGCTGATGGAGCTCTCTTGCCTCCCTCAATTATTGAAGACGTTTCTTCCACTGAAGATGGCCTAAAAGCACTAGCAGATCTCAACTTCCTCTCATTTGGAGGTGGTAGTCTGTCAGGGCCAGTGGGCGACAAGCTCGTGGAGAATGGAGCATACATTGTCAACTTTTATGGAGCCAGCGAGTAAGTGTATAATTAAACCAATTTAATCTGTCCAATTACTAGTCGCTAACTATTATCTTAGAACTTTCCCACTGGCACTGCAAGAGCAGACGAATCCACACCTTTGGCAGTACTTTGTCTTCAATCCCGAACTTATGGGAGCCGAGATGATTCCAACTGCATGGGAGGGAATTTATGGGTTAAAAATACGCCGCAACCAATCAAGTGTTGGCCTCCAGGCTGTCTTTAACAACTTCCCAGACAAGCAAGAATTCCTTACCGGAGACTTGTTCCAGGCTCACGAATTCTTGCCTAACAACTTCAAGTACTACGGGCGAAACGACAATGTCATTGTTTTCTCAAATGGAGAGAAGCTGAATCCCGTGACTATAGAGGACATGGTCGTTGCTCATCCATCCCTCAAGCACGTCCTGGTTGTTGGACAGCAAAAGTTCCAGCCAGCCATCATCTTGGACCCGAAGAAACCCTTGGAGAGCGACGCGGAAGCAGAAGCACTGATTAATGACGTCTGGCCTCTCATTGATCAAGCCAATAAACAAACAGTTGCGCACGGTCGGATTGTTCGACAGCTGGTCGCCATCTCAGACCCCAATCTGCCGTTTTCACTAGCTGGTAAAGGCACTGTGCAAAGGACTCAAACTGTTCATTTGTACAAAGACTATATTGAGGGCATCTATGAGCGAGCAGATGCTGCTGTGAGCAATGTCACCCTCGATATCAGCAGCCAGCAAGCGCTGGCGTCATCAATCAAGGAGCTGCTTCAAGACAAGCTTGAAACTGAGCAGCTTGAGCTAGACACCGACTTTTTCTCTGTTGGCGTCGACTCACTAAAGGTTATTTCTATGGCTAAAATGCTGCAAGCAGGGCTTGAAAAGTCAGGGATTGAGTTTGATCCCAGTATCGTCGCCACTCGCTCCATCTATTCTAACCCTTCAGTCGCACTTCTCTCCAGCTTTATCTTCCGATCAATATCCAAATCTGATGGAGAGAGTGGCGATTCAGCAGAAGCAGAATGCAATGCACAGCAGATTAAGGCCATGGAGGATATCGTTGCAAAATATACCAGCAATCTGCCAGAAGTTAACAACACCCAACGAGACCCAAATGAAACGAACCAAACAATCATCTTGACAGGCTCGACAGGCTCTCTAGGAAGCTACATGCTGGATCAGCTCATCAAATCACCCCGCGTTGGCAAGGTATACGCACTTAACCGCGGTACTGACGGCGGCCATTCCCGACAAGAGGATATAAATGCGAACCGTACTCTATCTAAAGATTTCTCAAAGGTTGAATTTTTGGACTCGGACCTATCAAAGCCAAACTTTGGACTTGAGCCTGCCAAATATGAAGAGATGCTGTCTTCCGTGGACAGAATAGTCCACAACGCTTGGCCGGTCAACTTCAATATGCCAATCACTTCATTTGAGCCATTCATTCGCGGAGTCCGCCACTTTGTTGACTTTGCTGGCGCATCACCCAAGAAAGTTGCTGTGGTGTTTGTATCAAGTATAGGTACTGCAAATAACTGGTCCTCTAGTGAACCTGTGCCTGAGAGGCGACTTGATGATCCGAACTTGGCAGAGATGGGATATGGGTTGTCGAAACTCGCAGGCAGCTTCATCCTGGATGCCGCGGCGGCAAAGTCAGGACTAGCCACTGTGTCTGTGAGAGTCGGACAGATAGCAGGGCCCCGAGCGAATTCTGGTGTCTGGAATCCGCAAGAGTTTGTACCAAGCTTGATTGCTAGCTCAGTTCATCTCGGAGTCCTCCCAAGTAACCTGGGTCCATTTCAAAATGTCGACTGGGTCCCGACAGAAGATGTATCTGGAATCATCCTTGATGTGGCTGGAATAACAAATTCAGTTCCCATTGCTGAAATTAATGGTTACTTCCACGTGCAGAACCCGGCAAAGGTGCAATGGTCAGAAGTGGCCAACTTCCTCAAAGAATTTTATGGTGGACGCATCAGAGAACTCTCAAGCCTGGGGGAGTGGGTGTCACTTTTGGAAGCTAGCGCTTCTGATGAACAAGATTTGGATAAAAACCCTGCCGTCAAACTTCTCGACACGTATCGCGCGTTTAGCGAAAAGGAGGAAGCCGGAGAGGCACCAGTTGTTTTTGATATGGTGAGAACAATCTCTAAAAGCACAACTGCCGCAGCATTGAAGCCTATCGATACAGATCTTTTGCGAAAGTGGTGTACTGCTTGGAATTTTTAAGGGCGAATGCGAATCATACGGTGAAAAGTATTTTTACATTATAATGTGTTGTTTTTCTTTCAGTTTGCTTGTTCACATTTAGAACTATAATAGAAGTACATACATGTAATTTGAATGCAAGTTGCAAAACCACTCATGAATTCTGCGTTGAGGATTATCAAGTGATCAGCGAGAAGATAGAGCCATATCGATTTGCCAATAGCTATATACCACCACTAGTTCAAATCTCTATCAACCACATCTTCTAAAATTGTCTCATTCCTGGCTTCAGCAACTTTGCGTGCTAGTTTAAGTGTCCTGGTGTCCCTTTCTGTGTTTCGTGTAACCCACCACGTGAGAAGAGTGACCAGCATACACAGAGCGACCAAGGCCATGGCCACAGCAAAAGGCACTGTGTAATGAGGAGCATATTTACTTCTAAAGATTTGAGGTCCTATTGCTCCTCCGATTTGGCCATAAGAGTTTACAAACCCAATCGAAAATGCCGAGCCTGTTGCTCTGCTTGTGGTCTGGACTCGCCAGGGCCACATAAGAGGATACCATGCTGCTGCACAGCTGTTTCCGATTAGTGTAGCTGTATAGATACCGGCGTTATTTGGATAAGCGACAAGAACTGCGTAGCAGGCAATGATCGTGAGAAGACATCCCAGGGGATACAGCGGCCTAGGATACCGGCCATTATCAGCAAATGCCCCGGAGACGCCAATCAAAATTAGCGACGCAGCCGTAATGGGTATGTTGAGAATTTGAGCCGTCGCAATGTTCCTAGACAATCATGTTAAAAGGCTTATTCAAGTAGTACAACTCGGCGGGTTGACCAGTCAGCCCGCCAAGTATAATGGAGTCTCACGTAAATCCTAAATTTGCAATGACGGTTGACTGATAGAACCTGACTCCATTTGAGGCCGTGGAAAATAAAGCCCACGAGACAGTGAATAGCCAGAGTCGTACATCTTTAAGCGAGTCTACGATTTCGCTAAATTTGAAGTTTTGTTCATTGGCCCGAGGAGCGTTGGCAGGTAGTCGAGCTTGAATGAAGGCCTTTTCTTTGTCGGTCAACCAGCTTGCAGTCTCCGGGACTAGCCATTAGTGCGTTAGCTTAATTTACGTTCTGACTTAGAAGATAATACTAACAATCTGGAAGCAAAAACCACACAGCAATTCCGAATACAACCGTTACAGCTCCTTCGGTGAGAAATAGCCTGCGCAATACTTGTAAGTTATACTGCCCAATGGCCTCAGCAGGCGCAGAGATTTACCATTGCCAACCCGAAAGCCCAGAAGACCTAGATGCATTGTCAAATGCAAAAGCCAAAAGACCACCAAATATTCCTGAAGTATTACCGCAGATGTCTTAAAAAGGATAAGTATAGATACAAAGACCAAAATACTGCGATGAACTCACAAAAGTATAACAGTCTTAATGACATCTCATCTGGTCGATACCAGTAGCACATTTGAAGGAGGATTCCCGCAAACTGGCCTGATTCTGCCTGTACTCTAGTAAGATTCCCAGCTCAGACTGGGATGGAGAAACGCACAAGTCCAAGGAGAAATCGTGTAGCATAAAGGCCGCCTTTATTATGTACAGCAGCATGCAGCATCAAAAAAATACCCCACGTAACTATGATTCGTGACTGCCATTTTGATGGCGTAAAGTATTTTAACAGCAAGTTCGATGGGGCTTCGCCAATAATGTATGGTATCTTGTCTCCAGTTAGATGTTGATATGAGCATTAAAAGGCAGATAGTATTTGGATTTGGCATACATAATATACTACCGTTACTAGATTGTACTCATCTGATGTCATGCCAAGCTGATTCATGATATTTTGATGAGTTCCCTGGTTCATAATTCGAGCATTTGATACCTGAGATAGACCAAAAATTTGAGCACTATCATAACATAAGCTCGGTGATTGACTTACATTGTCTGAATCTAAGTTTTTGAACATGAAAATAAGCGAGCACAAAGGCATTAGGTGCCAATCAATGCGCCGTAACAGCTTCTTCTCCTCTTCGGCAGTGAGAAGCGTGCGTGCGCCCTGGCTATCTGCTTGAAATCCATCAATGGCTTCGTCTATTGGTAATTGAGATATTATCTCTCCCCGTTTCACATAATGAATTTTGGCTTCGTGAGATTTAATCGTTGTATTGATTTCAACATTTTCGTGCAAGTCTTTATTAGTAGTCATTTTGCGTATTTATCATAATACATGCTTTTTTGTACATTTACTTTCGATATACTATCTAAAGCTTCCTTATGACTTGAAATATGTCATAAAAAAGGAAGAAAGAGACGCTTCCCATTGATCATGCCATGTACACCCTGCAAGCACGCATTACAGAACTGCTCCGCAATTTAGCTGATCAAACAGTAGGCTATTTGAGGATGCAACGATAGACCGAGCATTCGGGTGTTGATACATCACTTTCGATATGCATAGTAATTAAAATAAACTAGATAGAACGTTATATCCGGGCGATTTATATGCACTCTATATATCATGCGCCCGCTTTGCAGATCTAAACTCACGGTTGGAGGTTAGGAGGGGCAGGCTCGCAATCATTGTGCACGATCACGCAAGGCAGCTATGATCTCAAACACACCAAACAGAGACTAAATGGGTTACGGGTTGCATTTAGCCAGGAAATACGATCGGCATTCACAGTCAATAGTCGTACGTTCAATATATAACGGATAATATAAGTATCTGAGCATGGCCAAGGCATGATGGCGCCTGGTTAAAATACTTGAAATTACTCGTATTGTAAGAATACAACGTTATATTTCACTCAGTTAACAGAGTTAAAAAATATTGGATATGACAACGGTAATCAATCTTGCACATGGCCCTGCTGAGATCCCCACGTACCATCAGGTACCAGAGACAGCTCATGAATGTATGATATTGGAATATTCCTTAATAAATCACTCATTACTCACATGGGATATTTGAAAGTGGATTGGGCCGACCTGGTCACTCTGGATCTCTCTCAGTTTGAGAAACCAGGTAGTAAAGCACGTCTAGCAAAGCAGCTTCAAGAAGCCATCCAGAAGATTGGTAAGTAATATGTATTCCTGTATCTGACTCTACCAGTGTTAAACTTGTTTGGTAAAGGCTTCTTCTACATTACAAATTTTGGTTTAAGCCAAGAACAAGTGGATCGCCAATTCGCCATCGGCAAAGAAGTTTTCCAATTGCCCACGGAAGAGAAACTCAAATATCGAGCCGAGTTAGAAAAGGGAGGCTATAACGGCTATAAGCCGCTGGGTATTAGAGTAAGTAGGATTTGTTGCACCGCATCACTCAATGTTTACTAATATGCCGTGAGTAAAGGAAATTGCTCCTGGTCTCTGGGATAATACTGAAATCTTCAACATACCCAAGTTCATACCCGCCTATGAGCGTCCACAGCCGGAAATCATCAACCAGAATCGCCACGAAATCGAGAACTTTGCACGGCATATCCACGACCATATTGTAGGGAAGCTTTTGATCCTCTGCGCCATTATTCTAGAGCTACCGGAATATTATTTTCTGAATCACCATCGCTACGATGAAAAATCTGATTGTCATTTGCGATATATGAAGTATCATCATCGTTCGCAGGAGGAAAACAAAGCTCTCGACAATGTTTGGGTGAAAGGACACACAGACTTTGGGAGTCTCACACTGTTGTTTCGGCAGCCTGTATGCGCACTTCAGGTACGAACTCCAGAAGGTAATTGGCGCTGGGTTCGCCCATATCCAGAAAGTATAACAGTCAATCTAGCTGACTCGCTCGACTTTTGGACGAATGGGTTCTTGAAAAGCTCAATTCATAGGGTGGTAGCCCCTCCACCCGATCAACGAGACGTAGATCGACTGGGTGTCTTGTACTTTGTACGACCGGAAGACAGCACAGAATTGAAGCCCATCACTAGCACTGTTCTTCAGCGACTCGGTTATACCAACATTACAAACACGAACGCAGCTGGGATCACAGCTGGTGAATGGGTTAAGGCTAGAGTCGCCAAGGGAGTCGCCAACGAGAATAAGCCAAGAAGCCAGATCGAAGAACAGATCATAATTGGTGGATTAACTGCAAAATACTATGATTAAAGAGATCTTAGAACTCCGATTCGAGCTAAGCATCATCTTCAATATATTGCCTATACACTGTAGGATAAAATTTCTGTCCGTTGATTCTATGGCTTCGAATCTTTGTTCTCAGTTGGTCTGAGAGACAGGATTAGTTTAAGTAGTTGGCATCAAATCTCCGTTTGTAGCGTTGGTATTTGACTTACTTTCGCCCCAAGTGTCATATTTGCCGTGTAGAAATGGAGAATCAATGACTTTACTTTCCTCTGATTCGCGGCCAGCATCGCGCCGAAATGTAGAGAAATGATCCTTCAAAGACTCAAGAGCCTCACTTTTCGTCAAGTCTCGCCGTACGCCTTGAAAGAAGGGAATGCTGAATCTTTCATCGCCACTTGAGAGTACTCGATGTATTGTTGCCTTGCAAACGCCATGCGTAACCACTTCGAATGCTTGACCAATGTTTACCACGAGCGTGCCTGGAATCACAGGGACATCGATCCAGTTGCCAGCTTTGTTGAGAACTTGCAATCCCTTGACACTTGGTGGCGAAGCTTGAAGCAAAAATGTCCACCAGCCAGATGAATCTTTGTGAGGGCCGACTCCTTGACCATCTGATCCAGGAGAAACTGCTGAATAATGGACCATTTTTAAGCGATGCTTAAGCAGTCAGCATCAAATCTCCGATTGTAGCCTTGGTATTCGCCTTACTTGGTCTGAGAGAAAAGATTCAAATGTGTGGATGGGTAAATCGAGCGCTTGAGCGACCAAAATAAGGAATCGCTCTCCAAGAAGAGTCAACTCCGAAATATATTCTTCAACGATGGGCTGCAGCTCTGGGAGCTCAGTTGGCCACTGCGTCATGAATGCCGAGTTAGACATTGACAATGAATGGCATGATCAATTTTGTTGCTACTCACCTGGTTAGGGCCCCTCAACCCTTCATAAAGAGGGGCATCAGGATCTGAGACGGCTGTCAACTCTGTTGCAAACTCGATTTGCTCCCTTAGATCGGCCTGGCCATTTGTGGTTTCCGTGCCTGCCCCCGAATATCCAAGGAAATGTTTCGAATTCTCCAAAGCTGCTGCCTTTTTCGCACTGTCTGGGAGTGCAAATAGCCTCGGAAGTATGTCAACGAGATTTTGAATTGCTTGTTGAGACACCTTGTGATTTGAGATGTATAGGAATCCCACATCAGTAAGAGCGATGCGAAGTGCGCTGAGGAGAGTCAGGAGCGATGCTGGATCATCTGCTAGGGCCAGGTCGATTACAGGAATCTCCTGAAAGCTACTTTTGTGGCCTGACATTGTTTCGCAGTAAATAATCTGTGATGGTAGCGATAATACTCAATTAGGCGGCTAAAAGTTCGAAGAGAGAATTCAGCTTGAGATTTTGAGGCTTTTGCGAACCTATTAGCCGAAGTCGCTACTGATTCTGCTACTGTAGATAATGTTCAAGCCTGCTTATGTAAATATCTCTTACAAAACACGCTACGTTGACCACTGTAGTCAGAATGTCTTTCGATTTGAGTGGCTCAGCTAAAAATGATGCAATTTTAAAGCATGACTAACTACATTCTCGGGATTCTCACTATCATACATGGAAAAATATGCCGATGTGACTAAATCTGTTAGTGTAAGCAAGAACTCCATATTAGGTTTGTTTCTTTCCAATAAGTAATATCGTAATACGCATCATCTTATTTCCTAGCCAAAATGAAACATACAAAATTGTTAAAAAAATTATAGATTTGGCGACAAGGGAAGTCTTTAAATCATCGGCTTATCCTACTTGTTGCTGTGCGGCTGCAAAATTGGTAATTGGGCTTGAATTCAAATTAGGCAAGTTGCTTCCCTTTGTTGTTACAGCCGGGCTGCTCTGAAGCAATATATCTCTGCTTATGGTAGGGTGACTCCCACTAAATTTCCTGCCTATATGTATATGGAAGTTGGTTTATTTCGGACTTTATGGACTTTCGTCTCCTAAGCTGAGTGCTGAAGCAGCTTCCTGCTTAAAGCTAGTTTACTGAGTAAGCCGGACTCTAGGCAATTGCTGGCCTCTCTCCATGTACATACAGCGTTTCCCTCGCTGCTGTCAACGTAAAAGTAAATCTTAAGATACCTAAAACTAAATGTCTTAGACTTTACTCCTTTATGCCTGTTGATGCCTTTTCTCCGGATCTTGACGTAGTTTCTACCTCACTGGCTGAAATCCTGAGCAACTATGTATTACGCGGATGAGCCCGAGTTACTTCAGCAATATCCAATAACTCACGCTCCCTCAAGAAAGTGAAATGAGTTTTCTCACATCTTCAACTTTGTCCTTCTAACTTAGGCAAAGAATTTTTTTTTATCTTTTTGCAGGGGATGCAAATGCCGAATGGCATTCATAAGTTACATCGTTCTGTACTCCGTCATGGCCCAGATAATGGAAAACTACTACAGAATACTACATGGGCAACATCTACCTACCTAGTACACGTCATTAGGCGCATGGTAGCTGGCCCCCACATAAGAGTTTGAATGAATATTGATACTCTGCATGGATGGTGTCCTTAATTCTGATGGGCTTAATTTAGCATTCGCTGCAGAGCACATGCCACCATCCCAAAATGCTGGGACAGCTGACGATGGAACGATCGTGTGGTTGTGGGATGCCGTAATTTATGTGGAAGATACATGAGTTGCGTCACATATGACACTGACAATAATAATGTTGATTACTAACCAGTTGTTAATATTACTGCTCAATACACTGGCGGCTCTGGCTGTTATCTGCATCTTGGCTTGGCGATGCCATGTAACATCGCAAGGCAAAAACCTCGACCCTGGGGCGGATAATATCGCGGTTGGGCAAGAGCCCCAGCACCAAGACTTTACCCCGATAGTGCAAGTAAACGGCTGCCAATGAGAGCCCAAGCCATCCATATCTCCGTGGGGTTTTCTTGCAAGGGTCCTGGGCAGCAACTTGCTTCACTTGCCGCCACTAACATCACATCCAACTTTTGTTGTTACGTGACCTTCAATGCCATTGAAGAGCTGCCGTTATACTTCTTAGAAAGATGAGGTTTCGCTGAAAACATAAAATACGCAGCATAGTGAATGTATTCCTGTTTCTGTATTACAGGTCATCATCGGTGCCGTGTTAACCGTGTCGCAGAGCTCAGTCTAATTACAATGCTATGCTAACTACGATTCGGGCCTTCCTAGTGGATATCTAGGCGCCCCCGTTGGCGCTGTTTTGGATAGGGCCAAGTATAGTAAAAGAGCACTCAGATAGGATTAGAGATTAAAGCATGCTGGAAATAACCAATCACAGTGTCAGATTTGCTTACAATCATCAGATCTGATTCGTTCAATATGCCTTGTAGATGGCTGAAGTATCAGCTGTTATTTGCTGCCGACATGTAGTACTGCTAACTTTGTCCCCAGGCCAAGGTTGATTAGGAGGTTGGGCCAGGAAAAAAAATGTTATGTGTATCGCTCCACGCTAAAAGTCCATGTAACTTGAGGCGTTTCTATACCCAACGCAAAGTACCCCAGATTTGGTTTCTTAACCACTCTGCGCAGTGACCACATCGTCAGCCCAGCGCAACATTAGACGGGTGTGGTAGCACAAGCGTTCAAAGAAAGACAAACGTATGGAGTAGTTTGCTTCTTTAGGGCTGCTTGTGACGCCGGGGTGCAACCCCAGACCAAATGACTGCCGCAGCTGTTGTGTGCACGCACGTGGAGCGAGAGAATTAAAAAGGAATGGGTGCAGACAGCTACTGATAACGGCTTAAGCACTGAGCCTACGCGCTCACGGGAACAGTATCAACGGACCCTCTAAGCGTGAGACCAAAGACGGGTCGTTGCGCGGTTGCAGCTTCTACCTTACAAAAGGAGCGTGGGCTCAAACACCTCGCGATCCTAGAACTACCTGATTGAGCCTAGACATGGTTCCCACGGCAGCCGAATTACCGAGCTGTGTAGCAGTAATCCAGGAACGCGAGATCCAGTGGCCAGGTTGCAGCCAATCGCCTTTCTCGTCGATTCTTCATTGAGAACCTGCGTCGGCTCTTCATTCTGTACCATTAACTGACGGTCCGTCACTTGATCCTTCATCTAGCTCTAGCGGGCAGCTATCCACACGATTGAGGCCATCATGTAACGTCCCCTTCCCGGATTGGATGTTTCTTTCAGATTAGGCATCAGAAAATGTAGGCGCGAATGCGGAATGAGGGTGTATTGGGGCAGGCTGCAGGGAGTCAGCGTTTGTCTGGGTTTCTTAATGGCGTTTGAGTTGATGTTTAAATACATCTCAAAATTCCTTCTGTCGATCCTTTTCTGTCGGAGCCAAGAGATTCTTCGCTACTTTTACATTCCCATCAGGTTTCTCCAGGTCCTAGACGGATCGGTCCTTTCCTTCCGGATATACTTCATCTTCCGCGTATATATTACATCGTTTGCGTACATAACATTCTAAAAATATGCTCTTTCAGAAGACTCTCTCTGGCCTAGGCCTCTTGGCCAGCCTTGCCTCGGCCGCTCCCTCTCTTAGACGTCGACAGGCGCCAGGTGCCCTCAACGTCGTCTACTGGGGCCAGAACGGCGGTGGGACTATTGAAAATAACGATCTTTCTGCGTACTGTACAGCTACCAGTGACATTGATGTTATTGTCCTCTCGTCCCTCTGGCAGTGGGGAAATGGCGCCACGGCCATGGGAGGCTCATTTGGTCAATCTGTTTGTTCTCTCTATTCTTTACTAGCTCTACGGAATACATATGTTGACAATTTGTAGTGTGGTGTCACCAGCTCAGGTGAGCCCCAGAATTGCGATGCCCTAACAGCGGCTATCACGACATGCAAGAACGCTGGCGTGAAAATAATCTTGTCCATTGGTGGAGCTGCGGCTTTCTCTAGCTTCACAACGGCAGCAGAGGCCTCAGCAGCCGGTCAATACATTTGGAACGCATATGGCGGTGGAAGTGGTGTCACCAGGTATATACCAATCTCATCTGCAAGTATCCAAAACAGTTACTCACTCAGTATAGGCCTTTTGGTAACAACATTATGGATGGATTCGATCTCGATCTTGAGGACAACGCTGGATTTAACCAGAACTTCGTCAATTTCTTCCAAACTCTGCGATCCAACTTTGCCAGCGATCCCAGCCACCAATATGTCATTACTGGCGCGCCCCAGTGCCCCATCCCGTTGAGTCTTACCGGAATTGACAGTTAGACAGGTGATTACGGTTTGCTAACAAGAACGGTGGAACAATAGAGAACCAAACATGGGCGTTATCATCCAGGGTGTTCAGTTTGACTACCTCTGGATTCAGTTCTACAACAACAACAACTACACAGTACCTTGCAGCTTAGGTATCAACGGTGGAGCTCCTTTCAACTACAACAACTGGACATCATTCATTGCAACAACTCCTTCTAAGGGAGCTAAACTTTTTGTTGGTGAGTGATCCTTCATGTGCTGGCTACAATTTCCCTCGTTCTAACAACTTTCAGGTGTACCGGGTTGGTTTAATCTTCATTTCTTTGGTGAATTATATATTTAGAATTTGTTTATACTGACTATCTTCGAAAAAAAGCGAGCACTTTAGCGGCTAATGGGTCCCCTACTGGCTCAGTCTACTATGCTACGCCGCAGCAACTGGCTTCGATCGTCGCAGAGACAAAAGGCAATTCTAATTTTGGCGGAATTATGATGTGGTCAGCTGGATTTTCTGACTCCAACGTTAACAATGGCTGTAACTATGCTCAAGAAGCCAAGAACATCCTGTTGACCGGCTCTCCTTGCTCTTCTGGACCTGTTACTGCCTCGCTTCCACCGGTTCCGACTTCGACTTCGGCTTCCTCCCCACCAGGAAGCAGCCAAACTCCTCCCCCAGGCTCTGGTACCGTTCCTCAATGGGGACAAGTAAGTTTTACCCTGAAATGTGTTAATGATTATTTTGTCTAATATATAGAATAGTGTGGTGGTGAGGGCTACACAGGGCCAACTCAGTGTATATCACCGTACAAGTGCGTGGCCACGAGTGAATGGTGGTCACAGTGTGAGTAAAGCACTTGGTGTTCAATTAAGAACTACAAGTAGCAGACTCGGGAATGAGAAGCCAAAAAGAAAAACCTCCTGTTCATTGTATATAGCCATTTTGATGCATCTTTGCGTCTATTCAAGTACATACTTTAGGAATTTACATATCTCGGATTTTATTTCAGTCTAGTCTCAATATTGTATTACTCGCCTGTAAATCTAGATACAAGGCCAATCGTGACATACGGAGCCAAGTGTTTGCCTAATTATATTAATTTCCCCCTGAAAATTGAAAAACATAACTTAGTTTAGATAAAATGGGTTTCAGGTTTATAATTTGGATGGTTGGCGGCAGACTTTAGCATGTCGCAGTAGTTGTTGTTTCCATACACTTAATTCTGACTGGCTTTCTAACCAAAAAATAAAAAAATAAAAATATTATAAAGCAGAAACCTTTCGGATTTTAGTGGTACGGAAAAAGTAAGACGTTCCCTGTGATGATGCAATACTCAAAGACTTATAGCAGCTACTCGCTAGTTAAAGAAACAACACTAATTTTTCCTTCACAAGCAGATATTTTCCATTTCCATTTACTTTCTTTCACAACTCATTTTTCTTTTAAAACTTAAAAATCTGGCTAAAAATAAGACTAGCACTTCGCTAAGCTATTGCAGCTGACCTCGAGGAATAAGGCATACCTGGGGGGTACTAAGGGTGCACCGACTTGGCTCCAGCTGCCCTATTGCCGAGCTGTAGATTTATCTAACTTCTGTATTCCTCATTAAAAATAATGGCAAGTAAGAAAGCAATAAAGTAGGGGCTATGCTAACCAGGTGATATGATAGCACCCGAAAGGAGGTCTCGGTAAATTTGGAAGCATATAGTGCCCATAAGCTGAAGATTTCAATGTTATGAAAGTCAGACAGGAAGATAACCCTGCTCACTTTACTTCTGTTGAGGCCTGCTCAATAGTTTTTCAATACAACTTCATGTTTTTCTTCGAATCCTTCAGATATACACTTGTCCAGCATATCTATTGCTCCAATCCATTTCCCAACCATATGTGGTGGATCGTTACGGTACTATGACTCGAAAAAAGTAACGTAGACGCTCCGATTACAGTATTACCATACGGAACTTTTAAAATGACTTTCTCGTCCTCACAATTGGCCTGGAAAAAGAAATATGTGGGCAAACAAGCGTCCCTCTAGTCTGAATATGCAAACGAGATACGCATGTAACGGCTGCGCCCAGCTGTTTAGGTCCTAACCTCTATAATTATTTCCGCCGCTGACAGCCCTATTTGTTAGTGTGTACCTAAACTATGTTACGTCAGTCACTAGCCTGGTTCTACGTGGTTGGAACATGTAGGTAGTCCGGCTCGGCTGGAGTTACGGGGGTTTGTTCTAAAGTTAATCGAACGTTATAAGAAGAGCCAACATCCGTCAGTCTCCGTTAAAAGCTCATCTTTGCACAATTACGTTTATTGTAGAAAGCCTGAAAGCACTAACACTTTCTTTCTCGGTTTTCTGAATCTCCAATCAATATCTGTTGGACTATCGCAAGTATGGATTTCGACTACCGCGCTCTCCCGCTCACCTCCTTTAAAACGCTTTTCGAAAATGACGACTCTCGCTGGCAGGCAGTGCAAGATCGAGACGTTAATTCCGACAGACTATTTGTATACGCAGTCAAAAGCACAAAAGTATTTTGCAGGCCGGTTTGCAAATCCAGGCACCCTCGCCGCTGCAATGTTTCGTTCTACGCAACAGCACAGCAGGCAGAAGCCGCAGGGTTTAGAGCTTGTAAGCGCTGTAAACCACAGGTAGAAGGTTTTATGCCAGAGGAAATGGCTGTGCTGAAAATTCGCGAATTTTTACAAGAGTGGGAAAGAAAAGCACTCAACAATGAAGGTTCTTGTCAGCTCAGCTTGAGTCAGATGGCGAGGCAAGCCAAAGTATCGAAATGGTATTTTCACAGAGTGTTTAAGAAAGCCGTTGGTGTGACCCCTGTGCAGTACTTGAGGATATGGCGGGACACGATACAATTACAAAACCAGCTGGACATTAACGGCCTGAGTTGGTTGGATCAACCAGCCCCTTGTAGCGTTGAATGGCCCCAGCTTACGGATACGTTTCCGAATATTGCAGATTTTCCTTCGGATAATGTTTCCAGTATCACAGGCGATATTAATGCAATAAACACAGTCAATTTTGCGTTTCCAAGCTGGTTAAGATGATCTGATTATTGTTATGGAGCTTTTTGGTGAGGGAAAGGAAGATATGGCGTGTAACTTAAATACATAATATAAACTGTCATGGCTTATTCTATTCTTTCTCTGCCTCAGTATAATAAATATTAGTGCAACACAAAACATCACGTTCAAGTTCCAGTGATAAAATAGAAGCATGCCGGAAGGATTAGGCGCTTGAGTCCTGAGAATGCATATCCTCGTATGCGTCATCGGCTAAGTTTGATCTTAGTAATGAATAAATTTCTTCTTTCCTCCTTTCTCATATATATCCAACTCTTCGGTGATTCATCTTAGCCTGACATTATCACTCATCAGTTTCGATTAACCTTACTCAAGAGGATTGTACCATTATCATTTCCCCTTTGATCCTATGCAATGCAAGATTCATGAAAGAGGTGTACCCTTGTCTAGCCTGACTTTCAAATATAGGGCCTGAATGCTGGCGACCCGATTTTGTCAGGCATCCGTTTATTTTTTGTATACAGGTTGAGGATGAGCAGCTTGAAACTGTCGGGACTGGTCTCAATTCGCTGGTACATCGTCCCAGAGCCAGCTTATGGCGTCCTCCGAAATATACCCCATCTATCATTTCACTAATACTACAATATGTCACCCGATCCACGCCAACGCCAACGCCAACGCCACCTTATGCCTCCACACCAATGCTGGATAAAGGAATATGCCTCGATATTGTGATGCAGACAAGCGCTTAGACTTGACAACGAAATACTATTTGTTCGGAGAGGAAAAGCGGAGCAGAGCTTACAATATAAGCAAGTTTTTGCGACGCGATTAACGGAAATGCATGACTACTATTGCTGCGTATAGCAACACTGTATACATAAAAATTTATTCTGTAGCTGTAAGCAGCACTGGCCACTTAAGAGACACAATTTGTTACGATTTGCAATGTTTCAAGAAACCTGCGTCAGTCATTTACGAAGCCGCGGAAGTCTAAAGACGCATAGCAGAATTCAAACATAACAGATACTAGCGTCTCCAGAATGTGGTATGTAAAATACTTCTCGGGGAGGAATTATTAACAAACGCTTTGAAGGTTGAATTTAGCATTGCCGTGTTAGTATAATTTCGCATACGTCACTGTAGAGAACGTGAGAAATAGATAGTTTTAGGGGTAAAGAGTCTATGAGAAGTATTGTGGCATGTCCTGGCCAGAATCTATTGTTGATAAAAAGGACTGTAGATTACAGAGCAAAACTTCAAACGAAATAAGAATTCAGCTCTTCATAAAATAACTATGTTTATCTCATACGAAGCTATCGCATCAACTCAAGTTGGTTCATCGTGACGCACTTTGGTAGCATTTTTCTAACTGTTCTTCAATAAACTAACTGATTTTGACTATTAATGTGATTCATAATAAATTTTCAGTTATTTGTTAGCGTCTCCGCATCTCGGCGTAATTTGACTTAGATAAACATGGGGGGTATACGCTGAGCATTTATCACGGACTGGTATAACAACAAAGCGTCCAAACTGTTGGTTTTCCCCAGATCGCTCTGCGCCCAAGCCTGTTGTATCATAGTCCGTAGCATCGTCCATTTACGGAGGGGTTTGCGCTCCAGTAGCGTCTCTATTGTGACTAGCACCAGCCGACGCTCATCTTCTGTCGATGCTTCGAGTGCTATAACAAAAAGGGGCCAAGGACGATCGCACCTCGCCATTAGCTCCAACACCCTGTATGCCTTGGCCACAAGATTAATAACATGAGGGGTATCTCGGGAATTGCTACGGGCTACTCGTTGAATGTAAAGAAGCGCGGCAAGGCGGTAAAATTCCGCGATTTGAGTGTTATATGATGGCGATCGGTCCACTCTTGAAATGTCAGACTGTTCGCATTGGGTGAGATGATGCAATCGCTGTTCAAGAACTTTTAGGCGGGCATTGTGCTCTGGTGACTTGTGCTGTTCAGAGTCGCGATCAAAGACGTTATCAAAAATCTCGTGTAGAATATCTAATAGTTCGAGCGAACATCCCCATGATGGCAGAATCTGCATGAGACAGTTAGCTTGAGGGATTTTTCCTTTCCGTTTTTTTATTTGTAATGAAAAATTGGAAAGGGAAGGGGATAATGCCGCTACTTGCAGTATGCTGCGAAGCTGAGTGGGGAGGCTTGGACATGATTTTCCTCTGTCTCGCTATCCATGTTTGCTGTTCGTCTTTTCGAAGCCAATGAAGAACACTAAATTTACACATGGTATAATAGTAAAAGATCCAGTCCATCATGATGGCTGAATCTCCCTCGTAAGCCTTACCTGGAATATAAATCGTGTCTACGATTCTTTTGGTGCCGCTAAAAAATATAGCCCAGCGAAGAGGAGATTCGCCATTTTCCATCTAAATTTAGGAGTAAGCGGTAAGCTTGCTTGTACATTCGATACTTCGGTAAAATGCGAGTTATAGATGGAGATTAGGAAAGAAAAGAACAGAAGGAGTCATAAAAGCGAACATACTTCGTAGACACTTAGCAGCATACTGGCTGCAATTGATTGTAAAGCCTCATCTTTCTCCCATGGCAGAGATCTATCAATGGCTGTTTGCAAATATTGTATTGCCTGATTTTGATGCTGTATAGCCTTTGTAGATATGACAAAGAATTGGAAAGATAATGCTAGTAAAGCGTGACGAAGAGCAATGGCAGACGATTTTGTGCTATTTGCAATCATCTTTGCCAATAGCTGCTGAACATCGAGTACATCGTTTCCAAACGTCATTGGAATGATTGCAACTTCATCGCAGCCTACCATGGTTTAGTTCAACTTGCTATCATATATGTAGAGAAAAACGGATGGAACGCACCTTCCGGTATCAAATAGGCGGATTGAGCTAAAAATTGAGATGATATTGTCTCCGGTATACGTGGCAGGGCCACCTCGTGAGCGAAATGATTTTGACAAGTTTCTAGCCAATATTAATTCTGAAGGTCCTCTCAACTTTTCATTTCATATTTGCTGGCCTACTGCTCCAATCAGGATCTCGCAGTCTCATTGCCAACTCTATGTCCCGATTTCCGAAGTCGATAAAGTATAGTGGTCGACCGTGGATTGGCAGTTGAACTTTAGGGACACAAAAAAAGGCTCTCCGGCTGCCAGGTTCTTTTGGCCAGGACAAAAGAATGCTATATCCTGCACAAATTTCCCCACGGCTTTTACAGCTCCCGCAGGATGGAACTTGTCTGTCACACGGCTTCTTGCGAGCTATCGCCTCGTGTTATCGTCCTGTTGTGAAATTCTCGTTTAAAGAAGTCACTGACATACCTCGACAATTCCAACATCTTTTTGGACGATTCATTATTTGGGTTAGTACAATCAATCACCATTGTGGTAGGGCGAGAGGTTAATAAATCCGAATCCAGTAGGAAAGTGCTTGCGCTACTAGCGTTATGCAGCCTGAGTTTCGCCACAAAGCGAAAAGATATTTCATCACGCATATTGCAACTAATTCAACATTAAATTAATGGAGTAGAACTTTGGAATATATTTTTTCTAACTGTTGTTGTGAGAATTTGCAGCTCGCCTCGTGTTGCTCTGGAACACTTCGTTAAGTAGTGTTGCTGTGGATGTTGACAGTGCGTGATGACGCCTTAAAAACGGCGAGTCATTGCTGAACAGAGTAATAGCATTCCCACCAGTGCTAGCAGTTAAAATTTGACTATTGGTCTCTGAAAAATTATTTAAAGATAGGCGATAGACAGTACGGGCAAAATGGATATACTGATCCTTCAGATACATACCTATCTATTCAGCTATTGTCTGCATTAGTGCTACCGCTGTCAACCTACGGAGTCTTTGTCTCAGCGCTTGAAACAAGGGAGAGAAGGTGCCAGAAGCATCCAACAATATATCGCTGATTGAGAATATGAGCCAACCAATCGAATTTTGGTCTCATAGTATGGTTAAAGCATACCTGAATGCTGAATGGGGGGATGCGCTGACACATACGCAGAGGTTGGCCCTAACCCTTGGAAGAATGCTATTGTCTTCGAGGAACTGGGTATTCCGTTTACGGTAAAATATTTAGATTTTGGCAGTGAAAAAGGAGGAGTGGAACATCCAGATTTTCTCAAGAAGAACGCTGCAGGGCGCGTCCCGCTCATTCACGATCCCGTAACTGGTTAGTATAGAAGGATGTGTTCTCGTGTTCAAGAATGAAATACCAACATAATTACATCCAGGCATAATTCTAACGGAATCTAATGTTATTAACCACTATTTGGTTGATTATTATGATAACAACCGCATTTTCGCTACCAGCACAGAGCAAGACAAGTACCTTGTTGATAAATATCTCGGTTTTCAGAGTAGTACGCAAGCTCCATTTTATGCTCAGGTTAGTACTTCTTCTTCTTCTTCTTCTTCTTCTTCTTCTTATTTCTATTTCTATTTGCTACATCCCGCATGACTAAACTATGCTTAGTCACTTCAAATGAAGGGTAAGGGCAATATGGATGGAGTTGCCCATTTCCAACATCTCGTGAAGAGGACCCTTCGGACCGTTGATGACGAGCTGGAAGGAAAAGAATATCTCGTTGGTGATAAATGCACTTTAGCGGATCTAGCTTTCATCCCATGGGATCTCATGTTAGATTTTGTCCTTCAAGGAGATACGGAGGCTGGGACTGCTCAAGGCAGGCAGCAGTTATTTCCTAATTGGTATAAGTGGCACACAAAGATAGCTCAAAGGCCTTGTGTTCAGAAGATTATTAGGCTGAAGCAGGAGGTCAGTTCCAGTTGAAAAGTTTAGACGACGATAGGTGGGAACTCTCATCATCTGTTTCAATGGTTATGCCATTAGTCCTAATGGTCCATTAATCTCCCATCACTTCTTCCTTCGTCTTTAGTATGATATCCACGTACATGTGCTGTAATCTTTGTGATTGTCATGTTATATTTGTTTCTCAGTGCTGCCAGGCTACACAATGTGTTTGCCAAGTACATTTGTTTTAAAGAAAAGAAAAAGAAAAAGGGAATTGCATATACAGAAGCAGAGGTGGATTGACAATGTATTAATCCAGCACAAGGTCAAATACGTACCTTGACCAATTCGATACAAACCGTGGACATCTAGGACATGTCCTATATTAGCCCAAACGTGAGATGATTATTCGCTTCTTTTCAAGATCTTGTCAAAAAAGCTTAGCAGAGCCGCTTTACCGCAAGCATGACTGCAGGCAATACATTAATCTTTAAGAAAATATGCACAAATTTTAAGTGACTAGTTTATTATTTGAGGCCAGAGAGATATATACAATAATAAAAATAATTTGTCATTCTGTTCCAGAGTCTGATCCCAATAAATTGCCCAAGTCTGTTTTTCCCCATAGGCGGGAGCATCCACCGATTAAGTGAATGTTGAGACCTTATAAAAGGCACCGATTACTTCAGTTAACTATCTCCATTAAATACTTTTTTACTCATGAAATGCATTGGCGAATGAGCGATATAGTTGAAATAATAGTCCTGGATTTTATAATAGCTGCGCTAAGCACACTAAAGCAATCGGACTGTATTTATGTATAGACGCGATTCATGCTTCCATTATTTCGCTGAGTTGACCTCTTAGCATGTACTAGCGCTTACTCAGAACGTACAGCCTCATGCTGGAGCCACTGTTTCAGGGCATTTTGCTTTGCTGGGTCGGCTAAGCACTCGTTCTCATGCAGCACTGTATTAATGATGGTCTAAAACGTCTGAGAGTTTCGTTGTGAGTAAGGGCATCAGCTATAATCTCCATTTAAATTATCAGCCACCGCTACTCCTCTTTGAAAGGAACATTTGCCTGTGTATAACTATCTCAGTGGCATCGGAAAGCATATCGACTCATTGATCCATATAGGCTTTAATATATAACCTAAAGCCAACGATGAATGGGTGGAATTATTTTACGACAGAGCCGTTGTCATTTCAACAAGGCTGAAATACATCTAACATCAAAGGAAATAAATGATGCGAATCGAAAGAATGATACATTTTACACATGGGCTGGCTGTTGTACAATTATTTGACGAAAGCAGTTTTCACCAGAAAATCGCTGATGCAACAGAAATAGCCGCTTCACACAGGTGAAAATAGTATAAAAATAGAGACAGGATGCATAAAATCGACTGGGACTAGCTCCAACACTCATCCTAAACTTGAAGAATAACAGCTCAGCTTTTTAGGTAGTGCACTTGTATGAGTATCAACCACATGTTCCTAACATTGGCGCTCGTCGAGTATTAACCTCGCGCCAACTATAAAGAGTAGCCCCTCAGCGATTAACAGTAACGTTCGCAATAGTTTGCAGAGTACGGAGTGGAAGAAAATAGAATCTCTCTCGGGACCAGTGGCCTAGTGCAGTGCATGTACATAATGATAGATCGGCGCAAATAAGGGTATCACTGCTTAGCGGATCTCAAAAATTAGGAGGGGGGATTCCCTAGCTCCGCAAACCTAGTATTGACGCAATTCATCTTACGAGCAGCTCAATTAGAGAGCAACAGTTATTACGGGCGTACTTGTAGAGCTAGCTGGGCGATCAGAGCCCACTGCTCGCTTATTTGGCATCATTATTTTACAGCGCTAACTAACTGCTCCATGCGGGCAAGCCGGACAAGAGAAAGGCAGAGGCCGGGCAAAATCCGAGCACACAGCGGTCGAATTATACACATATATACGCACCGATCAGCTCTTGTAGATGGTGCTTATATTATCATTAGATGTGCTTATACATTTCACGTTTACGATTCTAACATTCACTCTAGATTTCTCATGGTATGGAATCTGTTCAGCTGTTTTAACACTTCCTATTCCCGTTAAGGATATTGCAGATGACCGTTTTTATCCAGGCTCCTTCTACAATGAGCCATATGATGATGCAATACGGCGACGTTAAGGGTACGTCGTTGACAGCTCACTCCTAGCATGTTGCTTGAAGTTTGCAGCTTCTAACGATATACTCGAGGATATTTTTCCGAATACAAGAAATAGAAACGCGGCTGTAAATCTTTCGCAGTGAGAAGAGCTTCTATAGCCGCCAAGTGAATATTCCAAAAACGGGTATAGATACTATTGTAAGACGGATTAACAAAAGCCACAGTGTCATAGCGTGGTAGTATAATGGTTAGGTAGCCCACAGGCAATGATGCGCGCACAGTAGCACTTTTTCGGGCGGAGAATGGTGGGCTATAAAGCAGCCTCTACTTGTTTCACCAGCTTTAGATTCCAAAGGGCAGGTTAGCCTAGCCACACATAGCATAGTTGGTTGTATTATAGTTTTCAATACATAGAAAGTAATGCGTTACGAATAATGAGGCTATCTTAGCTAAGGTATCATTCCTTGCCTAGTCGCGCACAAAATTGCCCTAGGAGACTTTCCTGTGTTATGCTCAGTAGTAAGCTGTTCTACAATCGTGGTGATACCAGATTTACAAAGCCTGATTCCATGTTTTGCCTTTTTCGTTCGCCTCTGATTCCATCATTCAATAGCGCGACTGGCAAGGCAGATTTCCATAAATAAGAGGCTATATTCTCAATCTATATTCTCAATTAGCTCACTAGCATCCCACTTCATCAAGCATCTTACTCGATTCTCAATTCAGTTCTAATCTAACAAACAATTAAACCATCTCTTCAAAATGGCGGAGAAGGTAAAGCTTAAATGGCTCAAGTGCATATGGCATCATGCTAACATATAATCTTATATAGTTTACTATCTACACGTCCGTTGAATCGCAATGGGTAGGCGTCATGCATTTGGCGCTGGCTGAGAAAGGTCTCAAGAAAGACATAGATTACGATGTAAATGATATTAGTCTTTGTAGGTCTAAGGGCTTTTTCATTTTGCTTTTAAAATCCACCCTAACATTCACTTAGCAAACGGCGACAACTTCGCTCCCGAATATATCACAATTAATCCCAATGGGACAGTGCCTTCTCTCACTGCCCCTTCTCTCCCCAAACCCCTCACCGAAAGTGCCGATATCCTACGATGGATTGATGCTCGGGGAACAAAGTCTCTTGCACCTGAAGATGCAGCTCGGTCGAAAGAAATCCTTGATCTCATCCACTCGCCATCGATGAGCACCAACCTAATTCTATTTCAGGCACGAGATGCGGATGAAATGGCATACAAGAAAGCTAGCGCCTGGAATGCCTTCCTTGAAGGTCGTCAGACTCGCCTAGACAAAGAGCTCGTCGCACAGCCCACTCACCCATTTTATATTTCCAAGACAGCTGAAAATCTGTCTGTGACATCGTTATATCGGGCTGATGTTGGATCCACCCACGAGGATTTCTATAAGATGACGGAAGAGATGTATCGCACTCTGGCCGCAGGCCTTAACAAATTCGACAGCTTGATTGCACTACCATATGCAGCTGGTTCGCGGGTCAGTGAGGCAGACTATAACACTGTTCCATGGTTCGCACACGCCATGATGGGGGCAGATACTCCAGTTGCAGATGTGCAGGACTTTGGACCATTGGAACGCTTGATTCAAAAAACGGTGCCTGATTTCAAAATTGGTTCGAACATTAAAGAGTGGTGGTCAAATATTGCAAAGACGGAGGCGTTCAAGGAGGTGTTTCCCGTTTTGCACTAGATTGATATAACTACAGCCTCGGAAGGCAATCATTTTCATACCAAACTTCAAGGAAGCGTATAAGTGAACAATAATGTATATAAATAGATTACTATTATAAAGAATATCGCTATTTTGTCGACCAATTAAACTTTTTTTTATGATTTAAGAGTCAGCGTGAAGTGTCTTTCCCCAGCAATTCACGTTCGATGACGCCAAATTTCCTGGTACCAATCACGTAGATTTATTACTGTCCGCTTATGTTTCGAAATAACATAATGATTTACTATAATTAATGAAAGTTAAAAAAGATACAACGCTTTAGATTTTCTGCCAATGCCTCTTCACATGGAGAGGAGCCCTAGAATAACTGTTAAATGAGTCGAAATATCTTTAGCTCTTTTCTGTTACCTCGGTCTCAACGTGTGTCTCATATGCATCAACGTTCTCTGACGCAAATTTGCGAGCCGAAATCTTCCTTGCAAATAAAATGTCAAGTTCTTCGTACGTCCGTCCCTTTGTCTCAGGTAGTCGGAAATAAGCCCATATGAAAGTGAGGAGAGCAGTGCCACCCCAAAAAAATCCAGTCTTTCCAGACGCATTCCAAGCAGTCGGGTTCATGAAATAGGGCTCAAGAACCTGTAAATAGTAAGTAATTCGTGCCCACGTATACATAGGATACTCGCAAAAAGGTGATATTAAAAGCAGCTTACCTGGGATACAATATTTACGATCTGATACGCCGTTCTAGCCAGTGAAACCGTAAGTGGACGCAATCTGATGGACGACGTTTCAGACACAATCGCATAAGCCAACGGGCCTACTGTTAAAGCATATACGAGGAGCCATAAGATGCATAGTGCAGCTTCTGCCCATATCGCGTTCTTGGCGGAGGTTGCAGCATTAATGATGCCGATAACAAAAAGGATAGTGCAGAGAATTCCTTGGCCAGACACATAGAGTGTTCTGCGGCCGAAATGGGTTATCAAGAACCAAGAAAATACTGTTCCAAGAAACGCGATGGCTGTGCCTCCCAGATTCAGCTGGTACGCGTGGTCGGCGCTCATGCCAGCTGTAGTGAAAAAGTAACTTGGTGAGTAAGCAAATGAACTTCCAGAAAGAATCTGACCGAAGAAGGCAACGCAGCAAATTTCTGTTCGGCGGAGATCGGTGCCCTTGAAACACTCCACATAGGATTTGCTTTCCTTAGCTTGCGCTGCTTCAATATTGACAGTGTGTACCATCATGGCGAGTTGGCCGTTGATCTGGTCTTCGGTTTTGTTTCCTCCTAGGCGTCGTAGACTTTGTTTCGCGTCGTCCACACGGTCCTTACGCACAAGGAACCACGGACTCTCTGGCGCAAAGAAACAGACGATCATAAGAGGAACGGGCCAGATCCACTGAATGGCAAAAGGGATGCGATAAGCCCACTGATCTTGGCGGTTAATCAGGCCCTCGAGTACACCTGCTGCGATAAACTGGCCAATTGCCCAGCACAAGTTTACGTAAGTTGTAAGGTAACCTCGTAGGTTTGTAGGGCAAACCTCTGACGCATATGATGGGCTGGCGACGGCGAAGACACCCCATGATAGACCGCAGAGAATTTGGCCTACCAACAATACAGCAGCGGAGTTGGCGAAAAATACTATGAAAATGAAAGCGTTCATGAAGAACAGAGCTCCAATCATAACATAGCGGTAACCTAATACTGACACAAGATAACCGTTCAAGATGCCGCCTGAAGTTCGACTTGGCTATTAGCGGCACGAAAGGCTATAGGGGATATTGATTGTCTTACCGAAAATAGCACCCACAGTACTTCCCATATTCAAGCCAGACTGCCACGGTGCTGAGACTTGGAACCCAATGTCGCCTCCATAGTCTTGGCCGTACTTCTTCTTAAACTCAGGATAGCCGAAAAAGTTACCCATCAAGATTGTATCGTAGCCCTCCATAATAATGCTCATTGAGATAAGCATAGACCAAAAGACAGCCTTGCGGTTGCTTTTGAGAGCCTCAAGCAGAGTTTGGTTGTGCTCTTCGTCAGACGCATGCTTGGCATCGACTATGGCGCCTTCACCAAGTGTATCCTCAAGGTGGGTAGCTGCCACCTTTGTGATATTTGTTTCTGCCATTGTGACAGCAGGGTGATTGAATTGTCGTCACCAGTCAAAGATCACTCTCTGGCAAGATCAGAGACAGTTTCGATGTGAAGCCTCCAGGTTCCAAGTTTGGAGAAATCGCGAAATCCTTATACAAATCGGCGAGCCATCATGTTGGAGCAGTCGCCAGTCAGCAGGCATGACTAGCTCGTACAAGTTTCCGCACCAACGATCATTGGAGCGCCAAAACTGTAATCCAGGGACTTTGAGCCGTCTAAGCTGCAAGGGATAGGTCAGCGCCGCCATAAGTCGAACGAGGCGTTGTTGGAATATTTATCCAGACGGTTAATGCGTATTAGGCTATATTCAAAATCCTATACTAGACCCTGAACTCTCAAGCCATCTACTCCATACGCGGCTTCGACAAGCCTTTAGCTCTTGCTAAGTTATGTAAACTCATCGGCTCATGCTCTCAATAGTGACCCTAAATCCCTACTTCGTCCAAGCAGCCGAACCCCACGCTCGCCCCTCTTTTACCCGAGAGCAGCTCGTGCTACCTTGGCTTGTTTTCTTTAGTGACTTGGTGTAGCGGAAGAACAGCCTCCGTAGCTGAATTGGCACTAGACAGCTGCCTGGTATGCGAGCTAATGACTTGGGTCCTCTCTACTCCGCAAATCCACAGGATCGAGGCGAGTGCGGAGTAGCACTGCTGCTGCTGGGAGACAATTTCTTCATCAAGATGGAGAAGCCTGGCTCAAAATAAAGCATAACAATGGAATAGCATAACGTATGGCTTGTTACCGCCTCATGGGCGCGTAAAAACGGCCAAACTTCAAGAACATATGTAGCCTGAGTTGAACCTATACGCCATTTGAGATGAAACACCTTAGACAACACTCGTGAGAAGTGGCGAACGCCCTCTTCCGATTTCTCCCTTGAGGCAGTACCATGACCAACAGCATGATTCCGCCCTCCCTCTTTATCGTCTGTGGTGGTATAAACACGCTACATGTCCCCGGTCAAATGCGTCTCGACACTTTCAATTACGGAGTCGCTCCGTCATAGCCTCCAAATCACTTTAAGCTTCTTGATGTAACTCTATCAATACTGTATTCAGCAGCAAATTCAGTAATTATAATGACTTCGCAGAAACACACATATTTAACTCTTCCCACCGAGGAACCCTCCCCGCCTCCGCCATACGAAGTGCACGCACAAACAGAAGATCTTAAACTGTTACCAAATAAAGAAACGCGGTATATAGTGGCGACTCTTATTCTTGTTATAGTGCCTACTATAACTGGACTCATCTGGTGGTTTTGGTGATACATATGTATACGGAGGCGCTCAGGCAGACGAGCGTAGCATTCACAAGATCGCATGCATGTAATCCTCCGTAGCAATACTACCCTATTTTGCACTAAGTCCCTTACTATTATGCAATGCTATATTTTTGGTGTTCGTATTTCGTATCTGTAGTAGCTATGCATAGGAATGATTCGGAAGATCGGAACCGTGCAAACCAAGGCGTTCAAGCAGCTATATTCGATATGATGTGTCACAAAGATTACGATGAAATGACACTAAATACCACTAGTCTATAGAGCCTTGAATTACCGTGGGATCACATGGGGAAAGCATTTGGCCTTTTGCATGCATAGAGAGCGTATTGATTGTGAGGATAAGCGTCGTACCTTGAGAAGCGTGAAGCGCTAAACTGGTGAGTGTTAAGAGCAGTTGGAAAATACACTGCCTAAAACAATATATGATCAATTTTATGCAGTAGTTGCATGAAACTATCTGTGATCTCTTCTTTTTGCGGTGCTTTGGCAGCTGAATTTTGACATTGATCGATTCTCATCTTTTCCCGCTTGTCACTTCATTTCGCACCGCCATACCGCTTGGAACAATTCTCAGCACGCGCATAATTCTCTTGTACGCACAATGGCTCCAAACACTCGATTTCAGCACTCTGGAGATCCAAATGGCAATAGCGCCACGAGCAATTCAGCCGCTTGAACGATATAGTCTGGTGATGTTTTCTGCTTGCTCAGGAAATGGAGGCGCATCAAAGTTGCGCGGATATGGTGATAGTATCCAACTATTGAATCCAGCCTCAGTCTAAAATCTACTATCGTAATAGGCTGAAGACCTGAATCGTAGACTTTTAATTTCTGCTTGTCGTTCATCCAAGGGCGCGAACTAATTCATTCACCAGATACATCATCATGGAATTAGCATATCGAAGAATTATCCACCGCTCTCAGTTAACCACTAATGTCCACTACGTAGCCCATGACGGGTTATTTAGGCATAATTCTTAACATAATTACGCCTACAAACCGTTGCAAAATAAGAAGCAAAAAAAAAAAGGTTCCCTCTTCACCGTTTCAAGGTAAGCATCATCTGGTGTGGATTGTAGCAAAATTTCTTCAAGTTATTTGGTACTGTATATCGGGGCCTGATCGTTTATCCGGCTCATCTCTTTACCCGAGCATCGCCTTCGCCTCGCTATTGCAGCTAATGGGACGGAGAATATTTCGTTAGTAGTGCCGCGGCTTGAGCGCAATAAAGATCATACGACTCATATCCTCGAGAAGCTTCAGCTTTATTAAGTTATGGCGTTTATTAAGTGTTACCACAATTGGTGGAGAAGATACTGCTACTATTTACCAACGGCAAAATTGCTTTTGGCGCTCCAATCCCATCTCTCGTGGCTCGACTCAAAGAACACCGAGGTGCAGAGATCTTATCACTAACGGCGCTGCCGCAATAGCCCGGCTATATTTAGCCTAAACGTAGGCATCTCACTAAAGCCCCCACGGCTGCCGCTAACTTTGCATGTAAGTACTCGGAAGGCTCTTTTTAGTATCAGATCGAGGAGGGGGTCATCATTATTTCCGTGGCATCTTCCGTCGGTATTAATACTGCTAGCTATACAGGTTAACCAACAGTAATAATAATTCTCAAGTACAGAGAAAGAGTTTTTGTAAAGAGACATCATGAGGTTCCGTGATGGCATGTGGCTGCCCATTGAGGGCAAGAGGACGGAATATGCAGAGGACATCTACACTATCGCACAGAGGTCAGACGGCCGAGCTCTGTCTTTGCTATGTCCCACGAAGCATGTCCGATCGAGAGGGGATACCCTGAACCTGCCCACTGTGACACTGGTAAGCACACTCCAAGCCTCAAATAAGTTGTTCAAGGCACTCATAATTCCATTCAGGATATCGAAGCTGTCTTCGACGGCGTCATTTCTGTTGAGACAACCCACTGGTCTGGAGCTGCCAATAAGGGGCCTCACTTTGACCTCTTTCCTGCCGGAAAGCCTGTAGATGATGCCAAAATTTCTATGTCAGACAAAGGCACAACAATTTCGTCAGGCTCTCTTAGTGCCACCGTTCACCCTGACCAGCACACATTTGATATCCGCTTTCATGAAACGGATGGATCCAAGCAGCTCACTTCATTGTTAAATCGCAGCGTTGGATTTGCTTATGGTCCAGCCCCCAGCAGCCCGCTTCAACTTGATGATATGAGAAATTTCGATCATTACATATTTACACAGACAACGCTTAGCGTGGGAGAAACTGTACACGGACTTGGTGAACGTTTCGGTGCCTTCAATAAGGTGGGCCAAAGCGTCAATCTATGGAATGCAGACGGCGGTACATCGTCAGACCAAGCTTACAAGAACGTATCTTTTTGGCTGAGTAGCCGCGGTTATGGAGTTTTTATCGATACACCAGACCAAGTCGAGCTTGAAATTGGCAGTGAACGGTCATGCCGCGTACAGACTAGCGTGAAAGGACAGCGTCTCAAATGGTATTTGATTTACGGACCCTCTCCGAAAGAAGTTCTTTACAAATACACGACTTTGACGGGCAGAGCCGGCCGAGTTCCCAGCTGGAGTTTCGGCCTGTGGCTTTCTACGTCGTTTACAACGAACTATGACGAAAAAACTGTTAGTTCGTTCCTGGAGGGTATGAAAAGCCGTGATATTCCGGTCGAAGTCTTCCATTATGACTGCTTCTGGTTGAAGGCATTTCACTGGTGTGATTTCGTGTTTGACACGGAGATGTTCCCCGACCCCAAAGGGATGATCAGTCGAATTAAAGCAAGTGGACTTGTCAAGAAGGTCTGCGTTTGGACTAATCCTTATCTTGGCCAAGCTTCGCCTGTTTTTAAGATGGCGGCAGAGAAAGGTTACCTACTGAAACGAAAAAATGGTGACATCTGGCAGACCGATCTTTGGCAAGCTGGGATGGGCCTTGTTGACTTTACAAACCCCGAAGCTACCAAATGGTTTGCTGGCTGCATGGAGCAGCTCTTTAGCACTGGTGTTGATTCTATCAAAACAGATTTCGGAGAGAGAATTCCGACAGACGATGTTCAATGGCATGATGAAAGCGTGGATCCTTCAAAGATGCACAATTACTATTCCTTCATTTACAACAAGGTTGTATATGAGACTTTGCAAAAACGGTACGGTGAGAACGAAGCGGTTCTTTTTGCGCGATCGTCAACCGCCGGTTCACAACGATTTCCGTTACAGTGGGGTGGTGACTGTGAGTCCACTCCCGAAGCAATGGCAGAATCGCTTCGCGGAGGCCTATCCCTTGGCCTATGTGGCTTTTCTTTTTGGAGCGTAGATATCGGTGGCTTCGAAGGCTACCCACCTCCCTGGATCTACAAACGCTGGGTCGCTTTTGGACTGTTGACATCTCACAGCCGTCTTCATGGTAGCAACAGCTACCGCGTCCCATGGACAATTGATAACGACGACCAAGGAGAACAGAGCTCTTCGAAAACACTGGCAAGGTGGACTGCTCTAAAGGCCCGCCTCATGCCTTACCTCTATGCACAGGCTGTGGAAGCCATTGCTGGGGGCCTTCCACTAAGTGTCCGCGCCATGTGCCTAGAATTTCCGGAAGATCCAACCTCCTGGTACTTGGACCGCCAATTCATGATTGGATCCAAATTGTTAGTGGCTCCAATATTTGAAGAATCAGGAGAGGCAGAATTCTACTTGCCTGAGGGACGGTGGACGAACTTCTTCACAGGTGAAGTGAAATCGGGGCCCAGATGGGTAAAAGAAACGCATGACTTCGACACATTACCATTCTATGTCCGCGAAAATACTGTTTTAGTTTTGGGCAAAGAAAGTGAAAGACGGACAGTATATGACTACGTCAAGGACGTTGAGGTTCGTTTATATCACGTTAGCGCTGGAGCTAAGGCGAACGTTGTAGACAGTGACGGTAATTTCAAGGGTACTTTAGAAGTGGATTCTAATAATAGTCTTCTGGGCAAGGATCTTCTTCAAAGCGGAGTAAATGTTCTGGTCATATCGGAATAAACGAAGAAGAATATAAATACTTTAAATAGAAATGTAGCTTATTGTTATAGACATGCTTTTATGGATTTATATATAACTCGGGAAGAAAAGCCCAGCTATCGAAAGGCACGCAGTAGTCAGTATAATATAAGAAGAAGCTATATAGCGCTATTGCTAGAAACGTCTCGAAGTACTTTAATGAAGGCACATGAGGTTTTCAAGGGTGGTTTAAAATTGTCTCTATCAAACTTTTCCAACCCACCAAGACTCTCAACATAGCAAATGATACCCGCTTAGAGTATTTTATTTCTATTACAAATCATGAAACTAGACCAGTGAACTGCTTCAATCGGCTCAAACTTTTTCGATTCTTGCTCTTTTATTGCATATCTCATATATGAGTTGCGTAGCGACGAAAACTAGGTCAAATCACTTTCCTCAGCATCTAGGAGAGAGTGTTCTGCCATGCTAACTGGCGGATGGAAGTAATAAATGCTCATGGTAAGGTATTTTAACGCCTATGTCAGTCTTTAAAACACATACACTTTTGATGAACAGGGAGGTTTGTGATAAGATTTATTAGTTGTAGAAGAGAGTTTAGGTGGATACTACTGAGAATTCACAACTTAGTCTTATGATATTTATTACCTTGTTGGACACATTATATTTTTATCATGGTTATACTTCGTAAATAATTCACAGCTTACAAGTGCAAAATTAATGGTTCATGGATTATAAGCAGAAGCTGAATATTACTAGAGGTAGGCAATAAGTAATGAATATCATTTCACGCGCAACACTACTACATTCAGGATCTTGCTGCGCTTTAACAAAATAATAGTAGACTAATACTAACTCCAGTTTGCGTGATAGTCCAAATTCTTTATATGATAGAAACGCCAAGGCATCAGATATATTACTGTTGGTTGCAAGTATGCCAAGTAGAGTTACAAGATTGCAAAGTTGTCAAGTGGGCACAGCATTAATTGTATCACCCTTTCTACACGCATAAATTATAACCCAGACCACTGTGCTACTAAATCTCTGTTGAGCCATAGAGGCGTAAAATACCAATCGCTAAGCATAACCGTTTTAATGCAAATAAATCTACGAGTAAAATATACAAAGTTTTGGACTGATATATGACTAGAGAAATCTTCTCAAAATGAGGGCAAAAATAAAGCTCTACCGGCTTTCTTTGTTCAGCGTCTCGAGCTGAGCGTCCTGAGAAACTGGTAGATATGTTGCCTGATCTTTTTTGCTCTGTGCATAACGATCTTTGGCCCAGCCATACAAGGCACTTCCACTCAAGATCAGGGCCATGCTGCCAGCACGGTTGGCGGTCAACGGCTCTCCAAGAGTCATAACGGCGATGGAGCTCTGCGCCACTCCTCGCGCAGCTGTTACAATCATGTGCGTAGTTGGGCTGGTAACCTCAAGCTGCATGAAGGTGGCTATCGTGAGTAGAAAGCCGGCAACGCCAGTCAAGACCGCCGTGCCCAGGAACTGATGGGCACTGGCAGATGCGTCAGACGTCTCTGTCGAGCTTAGAAGGGCTACCGTAGTTCCCATTTCTCCAGACAGAAGGAGCAGCGGTAGATAAAACGCAATAGCCATGACATTCGACATCCAGACCATCTGCCACAATCCTTCACTGCTTTTTCCCAGGAAGCGCTTGACAACCACAGATTCAACAGCTGTAGTGAAACTCGAGATAACTCCAAGCAATACACCCTTTCCGCTGGTTAACATCTGGCTATAGTCAGATGCCATTCCGGCACCAAAGCCAGCCATTACCAAAGCGCAACCGCAAAGTGACAAAGGCGGGTAGTATGGGCGTGGTCGAAGTACAAGGAGCGATAAAAATAGGGTAAAGGGCAGAAGGAGACCGCGAGCGATCTGGTAGACGGAAGCGTTAACCGAAGCCAAGCAGTATGTCTTGGCGAGGATGCCGACAAGTCGAGCAGCAGTGAGTGGAAGAAGTGCAACCCATGCCTGCAGATGTTAGCGGTTGACATTAGTAGCAATTCATCAAGCGATAAATACGATTAAAATGGCAATTTCAGCAGCAACGGCACAATATCATGGAGCCATCAGAAGGCTCAAACTACCACTTTATCACAACATACCGAAACGGGTCTTGACAACGTAATCCATTTTGTAAAGTAGCCGATAGTTGTAAGCAGTACCGCTTGTACTGTTGTCTGGAAAGCCAGCAACGTCACAGGGGCATCAATGCCGTTTAACGCTGACTTGGAGAGAATTGTACTCAAGATCGCACAAGTGGAATGGAAGAGTACAGTCAGGGCAACTCGGCGCCTGGACGGTGGATGGGGCTCTGAGACCTCGCTCATGATGAAAACAGTTCGTTGGGGAAAAATAAATAATAAACGAGTGACTGGGAAAAGAATAAAACGAGTGGCAGGAAAGTTATTCCCGAAAACGCAGCGCCGAAGAGAATATACTACAAAGCGTTTACTTCAAACTATTTGTTACGGAACAAAAAAAAAAAACTGAGTAGCGATTGTTGTGGTGGATTTTTTGCGGTCATTCGCGGTCACTACCACGAGGAGCACTACTGCCTCTAGGAATACTAACAGTAAAGGGGTAAGCTACGCTAATGCCGCGCTCACTACCATATCAAGGAAAGATGTCTGCCTTGCGGCTCTCAAACTATGAATGGTAGGGTATGTAGGTCCATGTATTAGAAGATGCCGCTAGCCTGGCGCCCTGCAAATCCATAATTCCATAATTAGCGGAGATTTTGTTATCAACCCAGGGTCTGATACTAGGCCTTATATAGAGAGCCACGAAGTGCTATATTGTACCTGGGGTACTATCCATTTATTCTAGCGTGCCTACTAAAAGTGTTTGGTCGAGTGCTGTGATATTTCCTACGAGCGCCACAACTACCGCTAGTATTAGCTACTGTAGAATGTCTATGGGTCTACAAAGAAAGGCTTCTATGGCCTCTCGCAGATGTTTGGAGACGTGTCGTGCCATACTCCATACTTGTCGCACGGCTTTGGCTTGGCAGCCTCTTTTGTAGCCGATCGGCCGTTACGTGTCTTATCTGCTCACCCCTTTCTGGAAATGGGAAATCTATCCCGTAAATAGCAGTAGGACCAACAAGACACGAAATATCAAGTAAGAAACCTTGATTTATCAATTGCGGCTGGTGAGCATGCTATACAACCCCCCTCCAATGAACACAGTTTTACCGTTGACTCGCACCACCATTAGGCGCGCAATGGCGCTCAGGTGCAGTCCCTGATTACGTCGCCTCCTCCACACTAAAGCCTTGGCAGGCTCCGCTAATAAAAATGCCGTAAGTATCATCCAGCCACTCATAGTTGCGCATATTCCGAACTCTTCCAGTTGGTATAGTTGCCAAGACTATACAACTCCTATGAGAGATGCCGCATATGCCGAGTGACCTCCAAGTACCCGGTACGGTCTGATGCTTCCTGGCTTGATCCTTGCAGCAAGCGACAAAGCTCCAATATTAGGAAATAGCATGTTGAGAGAAGGAGGGGGGGGAGCAAAAATTGCTGTGGCATCTGATGGTTTAAGAGAGCCCACAGGAGGACAATTTGGCGCAGAGGAAGGAAAGGAATGAGGGAATGTCTCCCATGAGTCTAAAAATGCAATATATGCTACATAATCCATAGATAATAACCCTACCCAAGAAGAAAAAAAGAGTGTATCTCCGAAATTATTCAAAATAAAATGCTGTAGAAAATCGCTGTAGGGCGTCATCATGATGAGCCAGTGTCTGCCGGAACGATACCGCTCTTTCTAAAATCCTCGTCCATCCATTTCCTTACATTCAGCCGATTCTGTTTCATTAGTTTCTTGGCTGCAGCTTTGACCTTGTCTTTTTTGTCCAAGTATGCTTTCCTGTCCCCGACTACTCTTTCAACTGTCTCCATTTCCCTCTCATCTGGCTCTGATAGCCAGACTGCTTCGCGCGGTAGATATGAATAAGACGCAATAATCTTTTCACTCGCTATCAAAGGAACTCCTGCAATGAGCGAAGCAGGAACTGTAGAAGAAGCTTTTCGATCCAAGTAGGTCTCGGACGCAAATGCAGGAATCACTGCATATGATTTTGAGAGCAGCCTGTAGAAGTCGGGATACGAAAGATCTTCGTCAAACGCAACGTTATTGCGAATATTCTCAGGAACTTGAACGTGCGGACCATGTCCAATCAAGTGTAGTTTGACCGTCTCAGCAGTTTGGTCGCCATTCGTAGCAGCCGTTCCATTGATCTTTTTAACAACATTGTCTAGGCTCTCGAAGATTCGTTTGTAATCTCGACGTTCGGGAGCGTAGTCTCCCTGCATAGCCAGTGAAACTTCGCTTGAAGATTCTTCGTTTGTCTGATTGATGGGGAAAACTGGGGGAAATGTTCGTGCGGTGACGCTTGCCTGCAAGTCTTGCCACTGGGTTATAGATTTCTGTAGAAGGTAGTCAACAGTATGTTGACTGAGACCGATAAAATCAACTCGCTCTTGGTCAACCCATTCTCGGATAACGTCGACGTGCTTGCCTTTGTTCCAGAAATCGGCATGATGGACTAAGCAGAACAGATGCGTTGTTTCGTTATGAAGAAGGTGTCGGAGAGGATCAACTACCGACTCTCGTTTTTCCATGTCCAATTCACAGGTCGTAGAAATAACAAAATGAGGAGGAGGAAGGTTCTTGACATCATCCTTAAAAGTATCGGAGTGGTTAACTGATAGAATTGGCGTTTCTAGTTCAAGGTCGTTGATAATAACATCAGACTTGTAGCGCTGGCGAGCAAAATAGAGCCTCAGTTCTGCGTTCGGGTGTCCGCCAAAAGCATACACCAACGCCGCCGTCACTTCGTCATGGACACCAGCGGACTCGACAATGGCGATGCGTATGGGTTCGTGTTTCTCACAGGGGAAACGATCATTCCACCACAGCATGTCGTCGTCATCGGTAAAAAGATTCTGCCATATCGATTCTTTTCCAAGAAGTATAGCCCTGGTGCTTTCACGACTGCTTAAGAAAAGTAATGCAATAGCAAGAAGAATGAAGAATAAATATAAGGAACGTAATCGCCTATAGTAGGCGGTAAAAGCCATCTTGAGCATGTTGATGAACAACAAAATCATAAAGATACAAGAAGAATAGACATTATGCCCTTTTACAACGGCATTTGAAACGAGAGGTAGAGAAAACAAAAATTACCAAAAGATCAAAGTTAGTATGAGAAGACTGCCCCGGATCGTAGTTTAAAGCCCTTCTCTATCGATGCTACGGAATAATACTAGGATTAATACTTTGTCCCTACATCCAAGAACCCCAGTCTGCCCCAGGCCGCTAGTTTCCGCATGCGTACGTAGCGAAGGATTATCAATATTTTACTTGTACCACTGCCAAGACAGCTCGCGCTCTCCTTTACGAAGCATGTACTATGCGATGGCTACGGAGTACACTAGCACACGACTATCTTGTAGCAGACTACTCCGTAGCGAGTTAGTGGGGACGATCCTAGTAGGTGACGCTACACCAGCTCCGGGCCCAAATTAGGGGCAGCCTCATGAGCATTGACATGGGTAAACAGAGAAATTGCCAATCGCAAGTACCGAATACCTCTTCCTCTTCTTAATCAGCTTTTGCTCGTCTTACGTGCGTATATTACTGTTGCCGCTAAACACGCTTTCAACACGTCCCGCTGCAGTGTGATCTCTCAGGCCAATTTTATCCCATGACAACTACGGCCCAGTGTAGGTGTCGTTGTCGACATTGAAGAAAATCACTGTAGTGTACACCTCTCGCCATGCTGCTTGCGAATCGGTTTGGCAGGGTCACGATCATCGCTGGGGTGACCCTTCTGATATCGTTTCTCCTGGTGATTCTCGCACAGAGCGCCGATATTAGGTCACATCTTCCAAGTTCTACATCAATATGGCCAGCGTCGGATTGTGCTGCGCCATCCACGATAGAAAGTAGGAAGAATATTTCCTACGACCTCACCACGCCACCTTCGATTGGATGCGAAGACATTGTCAATGATCTCCAACAAAAACTTATTCAGGCCTATACAAAGAGTCTAAAGGGTGTTCGATATGCGAACATTTGGGGTTACTTGGAAACAGAGAACAAGGGCGATGCCGCCATTTGGTCTGCGCAGCAGATACTCATGAGCATGCTCGGCATTGAGATGATGGAGGCGTGCCGGTAAGAAAATTGGCCCTTTTATCGCTTTTGAAAGATGCCATAACGCCCGTTTCTCATCCTAACTAATGCCATGGTTATACAGATTTGTTGACAGAGACTGCGACATCAAGCAATTTCGCAAGGTACTCGAGGAGCATCGCCCCCACTCAGCCATCATCATGGCCGGCGGTGGTAACTTCAACGACTACTACTGGGAAGACCAACCTTCACGAATGAAGATGATTGAGACTTTCACCAATGTCTCTATCCGCGCTTTTCCTCAAAGCGTATACATGACGAACCCCGAGCGTATCAAGGCCACCGAAGAAGCCTTTGGCAAACACAAAGATCTA
Organism: Trichoderma evansii; assembly: GCF_050947405.1. NCBI lineage: Eukaryota > Fungi > Ascomycota > Sordariomycetes > Hypocreales > Hypocreaceae > Trichoderma > Trichoderma evansii. The sequence goes on from NW_028145178.1 coordinate 346,282, forward strand.
CAGCTTGCTGCGCGTGACCAACCCAGCTACGACTGGCTTGACAAAACATTTTCCCAAAAAGAGGGAATCCAGAGCCATCTTGTGCCAGACATTGCATTCATGTGGGGAAATCGGTCTGATTTCAGGGTCAATGGACAGAAGACGTACGTATTTTCCCGCCACATACTTTGAGCTTCTTGTTATTGTTTTCCCGTTCTAACATCTATTTCCTTGTGCCCGTAGTCATGATATTCTTATTCTCGCCCGAAAGGATGCGGAAATCTCCGATGGCGACTCGGCCGACATTGAATTTGGCGAAGGTGAACTGGACCTAGGCGGCAGCGTGGGTAAAGTTACCTACCAGAAAGTTGACTGGAAATTTACCCAAACACCGGATATCGACCCACCAAAGGCCGCTCGCGATGAACCGGCTGGCTCAAGTGCGCCCAAACGAGAAAACGGCAAAAACCAGCGAGCTTGGGCCAAGGCCATTGCTGGTTTTGAGCTTCTGGGCTCTGCGCGATTCGTTATTACCGATCGCCTTCATGGCCACATCTTGTCCACACTTATCGGCGTCCCCCATGTTCTCATGGACAGCAAATTGGGCAAGAATCTTAACTTCCACAACACTTGGACTCGCGACTGCGAATGCACCAGGGTTGCGTTCAGCATTGACCAGGCACTCGATGTGGCTCGTCTATATTTTGAGAAAGAGAGAAAACCGTAAAAATCGCAAGTTTGGCAACACTAATTTCACGCATCTGCTAAGCATCCTAGATTAAGCCACAGAAGCTTTTTTGTAGTGGCAGGCATTTATTTTATTTATATCATTTTGTAGTATCAGGATGTTATGACTATTGGACTAAGAATAATGATTATTCAACGTACCCGCTCAGGGTACGATGCTTCACGATCTGGTATTGGCAGCCTTTAAGCTTAACCTTGTATTCAACCAAAAGCACGCTTGGATATACTTACTGCTCTATTTACGTTTCATTCAGTAGTAAGACCAATGGCCTTTTTAGCAAATTATTCGGCGATGAGGGCGAATTTTAGTGTTTTAGCGCTACAAAATTGAAAAATACGGCCGGTGTTAGCAGCCATGGTGCCGTTTCGCGATAAGTGAGCTACTACTTAGTGAGTAGGATACAAGCCCTAGCAAGCCACTGAACATTGATGTAGACTGCGTCATAAAGATACCGACAAAAAGACATGACTCAAGATATGGCACCGGCCTCTCTGTATCCGCTATGTTTTAGCTCGTGAGTTGAAGCAAGATTTAACAAGCCTGCATCTTTCTGTTCGGACCGTGCTATGTAGTAGAATATAATGTTCGGTGTCTTGTGGCGATTGCTCAGCGGAAGTAGAGGACTAAGCAGACAGCACTCTTTCCAGCTCGAAGAGTAGTTGCATATTCAGAGTTTCAGGAATGAAGAGTAGTGGCATTTACATATTGCAAGTGTAATGCTACAATGTGCATTAGGTGCAGTGCAGAAACCATATTCGACGAATCACACAATTGTTACTCATGGTGGCTGTGCATGTCGTATTCACGAAATCTACGAGCCAATAGTATCAATCGCTCAAGCACATTATGGAAATAAACGGGGCAATGGGAATTTTGCAATACTGTTGTGTAACTATAAATAAATGCACATGTTTACATGTGTTCTACCAATGTCTCTCGATTTTGTACATCGAATCATTTTCCTCAGTAGCAATCGTAATGCCAAGTTTGACTAACCTATACCATCCCCATTCTCAACAACTTGTTTCCAAATTCCAGAAAGTAATAATCAGCATATACCAAACCATGATCGCTGTATCTCACGAGAGCATATTCGTTATTATTCGCTGTTGCGTGTTTCAAGATGCAGTCAAATGCCACTCCTTCGGCCTTGATTTTGAAGTCAGCATCTGCAACAAGTCGTGCCGGATCTGTGGCTTGACACAGATCTATAGTTTCCCCTGCAATGCGTAAAGCATCGTTCAAGTAGTTTGACCCCTCTCCTAGAATTTGATGCAATAAGAGAAGACCATTGGCGGCAATCATGCCGGCAGAGGAGTCGCGTAGTGGCCTATCACCCATGGGCGCATCAAAGTCCCAGAGAGGAACAAAAGGATATGCGTGTTTTGCACTGCGTAGACGCTCAAGAAAATGCTCTGCTAGGCGGATAGCCGTATCTAAGAATATCTGTTCCTTTGTCCAGATGTAAGTTTGCGTGAAGCCCAGTATAGTCCACGCTTGGCCTCTATGATGGGACTCATTAACACAATACTAGAATCTGACGAGATAAGCCTCACCTTGACCACGTCGAGTCGTCGCTGTATCCTTGGTGAGTATGCTTTGTCTTTAGAGATCCGTCGCGAGGATCAAAGTTGACGACATGCCATGTAGAATCGTTATTTCGAATCAGGTTCCGCCTGACAAAATGAGCATGGTTTGTAGCAATGTCTATTAGCCGCTGATTTGATGACTGGTGCCCAGCATAGAATAGAAGATCCATATCTGCATCCAATTAGTTTCGGCAGTCTCGCTTAGCCTCGATTTCCAAACATACTGCACATGCTGTCCACAATGACTAGGAAATTAGTCTCTTTATCTGTAATGTTATATCTTGTGCTAACAGATTTGTCCCAGCTCCTGACTGCCTTCATTCTGTCATCATATCGAGATGCCAAGTTACCTGCGGCGGTCATTACAGAAGCACGGCTGTCATAATTACCTGCCAGCTCCCAATCTTGCCGTAAAGCAGGCTGAACTATGAACCCAAGATCGTGCGTGTTGGTTCTCTTGGCCATCTGGTGAAGAGGAGCGGCCCAGGTGCGACAGAGAGTGAGCAACTTCGCATGAAACTCCGAGCGATCAATGCCTGGTAAAGGTAGATACTGTGGATATCTAACGTATCTTTCTAGAATGCAGTACAAATTCCCAGGGAAAAAGCCGCACGTCCAGAAATTGACCTCCTTGGTGTTGTAGTGTCCTGGAGTCTCTCCATCTTCTGGAGTCCACTCAGGATAATGACCTGGAGCCTTCTGCCTATCCTGTTAGAATATTCCTCCATGTAATTAAAGGACGTAAAACATCCAGAAATAGACTTACGCCATCCAAGTATTCTTCAGCTACCTTCCACAGCTTCGCAGCGATAGTCTCAGAATACAACCCAGAAAGTTCAGCTGCAAGCTGATGGCGAGGCACAGTCTTGCTGGAATTGGGTGTTAAATCGGTAGTAGACAATACGGAAGATGGCGTAGGCAAGCTATCTTGGCTGGGGTTCCGCGATAGCCCATCCTGCGAGCTATCTCGCGATAAATCGGTAGAAGAAGCCATTTTTGAAAATAAATGAGAGAATACCTTCAATCAATCAGATGAGTGAGACAAAGTAGCTACGTTGGAAACATATGCATGACTAACAAGTTCAAATGAGCAAATGCTTGGCTCGCCTTAAAAAGGTTATCGTCTCAATACAGTTCGGGGTGGAGCTAGCCTGATCACCCTTTGCTATGTTTATTATGCCCAAGGTGTAGCGGAACAGATCAAATTCATCATCCTAATGATGCTCTAAGCACCGTCACTATCAATAGTTCCGGCTTTCTTTGGCGGACACTGCTCTCCGATACTTAGCCCGACACGCCGACGCAGGCTCCACCCCCACCGACTGGAGGCAACTATGGGCAATCGGCAAAATAGGAACGGAGCTATTATGAATGGGCCTGTTCTGGAGGCTTGCGAGCATTCCTCTGCCTAGTGGGCGCCACTATTGGTGAAGATGAAAGCGAGTGGCCCATAGATCAATCAATATATGAGGCATCTGTAGTCAAGCTGCATTTTTCTTCTAGAGCAGCCGTGTTGTAGACGCTCTTATCTTTTGGAAACTAAGGCAACATTTCACGCATCATGGCAGCTCCTCTAAACGGAGATCCGAGGTTCAATCCCCTTCACGGTAACCCGTTTGAAACGAGAGACGATGTCGCCAAGGCTGTGGTATCTCTATTCGAACCCTTGTTACCGGTTTTCTCAAAAGGATGTGCTCGTGTCCAGGTTGATGCGTCCACATCCACCTGGGATCGTGCAGCCTGTGACTTGGAAGGCTATGCCAGGCCTTTATTTGGCATTGCGCCGTTAGTTGCTGGTGGAGGGAAATTCGACCATTGGGACATGTATAGGGAGGGGCTGAAGAACGGTACAGATCCACAACATTCAGAATATTGGGGACCAGTACCATCAATGGATCAACGCCATGTGGAAGCAGCTGCTCTTGCATATGCAATCTTGCTTGTCCCAAGTTATTATTGGGAACCACTTGAAGACGCGGTAAAGAGCAATGTCGTTAAATGGCTGCTGCAGAGTCGCAATGGAGAACATGGATCAAATAACCATAAATACTTTCGCATCATGGTGGATCTTGCGCTGGAAAGTGTTGGCGTTGAAGTCGAAAGCACCGGTACAAACGAATATCTGGATGATATGGAGAGGCTATATATATCAGATGGGTGGTATCGCGATGGAGAAGATGAAGGCGACACACGCCGTATAGACTATTATAATCCGTTTGCCATGCATTACTACGGCTTATTCTACGCCGTCCATCGACCATCAGACAAGGGACGCGGCGACCGATTTAAAGAGAGGGCACGAGAATTCGCGCCGGCTTTCTTACACTGGTTTGCAGATTCTGGTTCGAACGTTCCCTACGGACGTAGTCTATCATACAGACAATGTGTTGTTGCATACTGGGGTTATCTAGCAGTAGCTGGCGTTGAGGCATTGCCGTGGGGAGTCATCAAGGGTATATATCTCCGCAACCTGCGATGGTGGGGTGCACAGCCTATCTCAAGACGTGATGGCATCCTTACGCTTGGATATGCGTACCCAAACCCTTTCATGGCAGAACGGTACTTATCAACTGGATCTCCTTACTGGGCCATGAAAGTTTTTGGTCCACTGAGCTTGCCTGCAGATCATCCATTCTGGGCAGCAAAAGAACTTCCCATGCCAGAGCGCCCGTCAATCGCTTCCTTCCCAGTACCCGGCCTTGCCTTTATGCACATGCCTGGTCATACGATTATGCTCAACTCTGGACCCGGTTCAAATAAAGCCATGCGCTTTGTACCGGAGAAATATCTGAAATTTGCCTATTCAAGTCGATATGGTTTCTCGGTGGAGAGCGATAGCCGAGGATTTGATGTCGGTGCCTTCGATAGCATGATTGCACTGAGCGACGACGACATACACTATAGGGTTCGTGAACACTGCGAGATTGCTAAAATGGCTGGGAATAAAATTTATTCTTTATGGCGCCCATGGTCTGACGTTGTTGTTGAAACGTGGCTCATTCCATCTGCTAATTGGCATGTTCGCATCCATCGAATCCAGTCGCCTCGAACACTTACCACTATAGAAGGCGGATTTGCAGCCCCAAGGGCTGATTTCAACATAGATGAAGTTCATATAGACGATAATGCGGCGTGTGTATTATGCAATGATGGCGACTTCAGTGGCATACTAGATGCCTCTTCGCCACCAAAGCGAATTGCGAGGGTTACCAAACCTCACGGCAATACCAGCTTGATGTTTCCACGCACGCTGGTGCCCCAGCTCAAAGGAACCGTTGAAGCTAATGAGACTCAAATATTTACCTGCGCTGTACTCGCGGGCCCAAATGGCAAGTCGATCAAGCAGCAGTGGCAGTTGGCACCTGCTATTCCGACGATTGACGAGCTTGAACGAGAATTTCAAGACAAAGGAGACGATATTTCCATTACGAAGCCCTATTCACGAAGATACACATATATTTTGAGAATATGATTGATCATGCTATATTGCTACGTTTTGTATTTATGAAAAAAAATTAACTTTTTCGTTCTATATTTAGAGAACCAATTCTTTTATTATTATTCTGCTTCTTCAAATATCATTATACTATTTGATCAATAATTTCTTTTTCTTCTTCTTCACTTTTCTCAGTCGTTTTCCTATTAGTTTCTTTTTTCTTTGACGGGAAGATGCATTTTCTTAGATAGATGACGATTTACTCGGTACTAGCTTGCGTCTGTGTCTCTCATTTTTATATGTGAATATATATAACTGACACTATCTAAAGGTGTATATTGATATAATTTTGTGCATGCTTGAATAAGAAGAGAAAATTAGCGAGACGGAATATACGTATTCTTCAACGGAAGAAATAATTAATATAAGGTGGTTTGCTTGTGGCGATGGTATTGACCTTCAAGTATGTACACGATGGGCGTTAGTGAGACTTGATGCTTTGAGCTATTACTTGCCCCCTCCCTTTCTATAATTCCGATAACAACTATAGGATGTATATTATTTTCTTACTCGTACCACTTTTAGTATGAATTTCATTAATTGGATTCCCTATTACAAGTAGATCGCATTTACCTCCTGCCACATAGCGTGAAGCGAGCCTTAGCTTCGGGTCATCGGCACTGGGCCCCTGTCTTCGGGCAGTGCGTCCGACACGTCGGCGCGCCATTACTCCGCATGCCGCAATGCAATACTGATCCCACGCGTTCCAAGCCTCTATCTCAAAGAGTACGTCGTCCAAAGACTTCATACGGAGTCAGTATTGACTTTAGCGACCTACCCCACTCAAGCCACAATTCTCTGAATTAAGATTGTACCCCATGGGGAAGATCGAAGCCATTCTCAATGGTCATATGGCATACCCCCGGAGACAGCTGGACTAGTACTTCTTACCAGGAGGGCGGCAAGCGGAGGGAGAATTTACCGACTATTAGCACAATAAGGGCTAGAGTGTGAGTTGGCTTAGTTCGGCCCGTCCGTGAGTCTCGCCTAGACTCCCTGTTATACTGTTTGGTATTCAAATGGCCATTAATAAATGGCAATCTCCGCCGTGAATCTGAAAGTTTCATCTTCGTTTCTTGCTTTGTCAAAGCTGGGTACTGGAGCATCTTCAATATCATTGAACAAATCCTTGGTATTAACTTACCGGTACAATGTTCCACGTCGATAAAGCTGCTGTCCGCGGCGTCGAAGGCCACACCCTTCGAGAAGCTGACAAGCGGGACCGCTTTTGGTGGCACTACCCAGGTCTTCGCAGCCTCAACTTTCTCTTACTCGGTTGCATCGTCTGTGATATGACCAACGGATATGATGGCTCTATGTTAAACGGACTTCAATCACTCCCCTCTTGGCAAGATGCCTTGGGCCACCCGACAGGCACTCGGCTCGGTACGATTTCCAACGGCACTCGATACGGTCAACTTGCCGCTCTACTCGTTGCTGCACCTCTTATTCAATGGCTTGGACCACGACGTCCCATAACAATCGGTTCTTCCCTTTTGCTCATTGGGGTCGCCCTTCAAGCTGGAGCCCAAAACTACGCCATGTTCGTTTTCGCTCGATGCTTGATTGGCTTCGGTAATACGATTCAAAACACAGCATGCCCGATTCTGGCCTCAGAGCTGGCTCATCCTTTCCAAAGAACCCAGATTATTGGCATTCAGAATACAACTGGTTCTCTGGGCCAGATCATGGCTGCATGGATTACCTATGGCACTTCGTTTATTGTGAGCTCTTGGTCATGGCGTCTTCCATCACTTCTTCAGGCATGCTCGTCTTGCTTCCAGTTAGTGATGTCTTTCTTCATGCCTGAGTCACCCAGATGGCTGGTATATCAGAATCGCAGCAAAGAGGCGTATGAAATTCTGGCCAAATACCACGCAGAAGGTGACGAATCTTCACAGCTATTGCAATACGAGATGGCAGAAATCGAAGCGGCCATTGAGGCGGAAAAGCTTCAAGCACTGTCTTCGTGGATGGGCTGGTTCCGCTCCTCCGCCAACCGATACCGGCTCTTTATCATTGTTACTTCTGGTTTCATCATTCAATGGTGCGGCAATGCCTTACTTTCATACTATATTCATCTTGTCTTCAACTCTATTGGTATTACCAACAACAAACAGCAGCTTCTTCTCAACGGTGGTATCACCATCAACGGCTGGGTTTGGGGCAACTTATTCTCACTTTTCATTGACAAGATAGGGCGCCGTCCTATGTGGCTGATTGGCATGAGTGGCATGTTTGTGGCATTCTTGTTACTTACTGTCTTCACGGGCGTCAACACAGGAATCAATTACGAGAACCATGCTCTGGGTCGTGCGACTATCTTTACCATTTTCCTCTTTGGCATTTTTTATAAGATGCCTGGTTGTATGCTCAACTCGTACGTTGCCGAAGTTGCGCCATTTGACCTACGAGCCAAAGCCTTTGTTATATCTAGTTTTGGCGACGCAGCTGCCAATATATTCAGCGGATACACGAACCCCATTGGTCTTGGCGCTATCGGTTGGAAGTATTACATCGTATGGTGCTGTGTGCTTGTTAGCAACTTTTTCATCATCTATTTCTTTTACCCCGAAACGAAAAATCTATCGCTGGAGGAAGTTGCGCAGCTCTTCGACGGACCGAACTCTGTCGAGACAAAGCTCCAGGAAGGCACAGTGGAAGCCGAAGACGAGAAGAGTGGTGGGGTTAATGAGGCTACTACTACTGTTCACATCGGATAAGTGCTTGCAACTGATGTAATTGACGTAACGTAATATGATGATATGATAGGCTTAGCAGGAAACAAAGTGTTAATAGCTTACAATTTATACATGAAATTAAGATTCTAGCAGCGTGAAATACTACTGTATTTTAAACAATGAAGTCAAGCTCGTCCCTACAGTGCTTAGAAACAGTCATCTTAGTGGTGGAAATTTTCTCCCAGGAAGCGACCCACGAGAAGCAAACAAAAGTCGCTAGGCTTACGGTAGCAGCGCCATAGCTCGGACAATAGCGCCAGTGTTAGGGTGTGCTCCCCGCAAAACAGCTGTCTAGGTAGGCACAGCGGACGGACCCTGCATGGCCTTGCTCCTTAACGCGGAAACACGCGACACAGGTTGGGGTATGCATTGTCGCATACATTGTGTACACCAATCCCAGCTTCAAAGCCACTGGCGATGCAGCGAGCCTGGACCCATCGTAGACCTCTCTTCCTGCTCCTGGCGATCATCCCTAAGCAAAGAGTCTCTAAGAATGGATCAGATCCCACACAATAGGAGGAGTCCGGCGGGGTCAGTAGCTGGGGAAGATGAAGGTTCGCCACACGAGGATAGTTTACCCGCGTGCCTATCTTGCAGGAGAAGGAAATCTAGGTGTTCTAGAGAGAGACCGAGCTGTGCACAATGCTTTAAGATTGGTATTATAAGTCGCTTTTTTCACTGTCGCCTGTGAGGTACCTACTAAACGAATGGAACAATAGGTGCTGAATGCCAGTATGTCGTCAAGCAAAAACCGGGTATCAAGGCAGGGGCAGTCGATAATCTCAATCGACGGCTAGGTAGGGCAATCTTTCCTCAATGCCCTTATGATTCTGTTGGATCGCTAACTGGATCAGAGGTATTGGAACAAATACTCTTGGATAGTTCTGGTAATACAAGAGCCAGATTGGCTGCCTTGCTAGATGGGGATATCGCGGAGCCCAGTGGCAATAGATTTCCCCAGACAGCGTCCGTAATTGGACAACAAGGACATGTCACACCAGGAGACGCAATAGATTGTGGAACTCGAGATTCCTCCCTTGCTTCCATCTCTCAGGCAGAACACCATCGTCCGAAACGACAACGCGTGGATGATGGTGATAATGATACTGGAGAGCTTCAGTACTTGGATGTAGAGAATGACTCCAGGACCCCTCCACTGCCATCTGTTTCATTTTTAGAAGCAGTCGTCGAAGCTCACTTCCAAACGGTGCATCATTGGATTCCGATTCTCCATGAAACAAGATTCCGGGCCAAGTTTAAGGATCCAGTTGAAAGGCAAAAGCTTTCTATACTTCTTCATGCTTTATTATCTGCCTCAATCAAGTACGTAGACTTTGAAGATTTTGGAATGAGCGTACATGATATTACAAGGCAAATTCGCGTCTCTCAGAGGACAGTAATGTCGCATGCAATGGAATCACTCTCTATTGAAAACACTCAAGCTTTGGTTATTATTGCCTTTGACTATGTGTGTATCATGACTATCCCATCATTGAATTATTTACTAAAGATCTAATAGATGGGAAGTGGCCATGTCTCGAAAACATGGCCCATCATTGGCTCTCTGACTAGAGTCGTCGATTACCTGCAGCTAACTATAGAGCCAGACGAAGAGTCGCCAAAGAGACCTCTCTTGAAATCCCTAGCCATTCTAATGACAGCACATGACTGGACAGAATCCGAAGAAAGACGAAGGCTTTTCTGGAGCGTTTTCCTTCTGGATAGGTAAGCCTGCCGCACCACAACGCCCATAACCCAGCCACTGATATCATGCTTTAGAATATGTTCGGTCACTACCGGGTGAGAGGTTAGAGCCATCCATTTTGAGAAACTTAACTGACCGGTTTAGATGGCATACGAGCCTAACATCAGACGACGTGCATCGACGCCTACCATGTGGCGGAGCAATGTGGGCACGCTCTGAGCCTGTTTCCACGCCGTACTTTGGAATATGGGATAAAGCTACGGCCAAGATAGGCAACTCAATATCAAATGCGCCAACCATTTATTTATCCCCAAAAGCGGCTGTTGATGATCCAACTCCCGGGTCCAATGCTGATGTAGATGTATCCAAGCTTGGGGCCTTTGCGTATTGCATCGAAGCGACAGAGAATCTCAGCCAAGTTACATCCTTTTTCTTACAACAAGGTGTCGATTTCGATGATCGAGATGCTGTCAAAAATTGGCTCACAAGATTCAAGGAACTTGACTTGCGTTTAGTTCAGTAAGGCACACTCCACATCCTATTCTACATGTCTCTGGTTTATTAATTAGCTGGTTTGCGCAGTTGGAAGATGTTTTTGCCGAAACAGTGGCAAGATTCGAATGTTTCTCGTGACATTCTGGTCATCAAGATGGACCCAAATCTTACTCTTGCGCATATCTCACATAATACTTCTACGATTCTACTTCACCAACATGTCGCCTATCCACCTACTCGATGGAAAAATGTTGTTAAGCTCCCCAGCTCATGTAGTGCCGAGACGTGCCATCTTGCTGCAGTTGAAACATCATCCATTGTGCAAAAGTATCTGCGATATATGGGTGGAATTGTCAACAGCCAGTTCGCCTTTTGTGCTTTTGTGGCTGCGAGAGTTTTGCTCGTTCACTGGCATTCCTGCGAAACACGTGTATTAGACACTGAATTTTTTAACCTTTTACAAAGTCTGAAAGACATGTCAGACAAGTGGCGTGGGTACTATAAAAACGACTTTACCGCTAACGATATATCGGGCCAGAAAGGGGAAGGACGAGCTATGGACTTACCTAGCAGATATGTAGAGCAGCTTGAGCATCTACACGCACGCTTTCTCAATGACATGACATTCTCGACGGCGGGCCTCACAGATATCCTCTGCGATGCGAGCCTATACGACTATACCAAGAAATCGGCGCATAATACGCCAGTATCCACCAGTCACGTTAATCATGGGAATTCAGCAAGAGCATATCGACGCTATTCATCTGGATTTGAAGCATATCAGAACGCTGGTGTACCTTCTCCTACTAGAAGGTCTGATAACCAGACAAGCCATCGGTCTGACGGATCTCCTATCCGTACGCGGCATTCTGCAGCATATGAAATGCGAGGCTTTAGAGGACCTTTAGAAGGGATGGATCTTACATCGCGATCTGAGGCTGCGCAATCACCAGTACCGATATCACCGCTAAATGAGAATAGGAGAGGTTTGGACAGTTCTGTCCATTTATTGACCGAAATGAATGTGGCAGATAGCTATTCTCACAGCCAGCCAATTATAACTGAGGAAGATGAACTGACAACTATGTCCAATATGCTACTTGGAAACCAGTTCTTGGAGATGGATCGCGTCATTACGCTTCAAAGTACGGATTTCTTCAACTTTGATTCGACTGGAAGAGTCGGCCTATCGGGATGATTTATCGGCCAAAATATGGCCATATCCTGCGCGCAGATGGTTTCTTATATTCTTATACCTTATAGTTTAACCCCTGGATGAATATATGATATGTGATACGATATTGTCGTGCTAGCTTGACCAGTACCAGGTACGTCCATCACCGTGGCTTATCACTATCATAGCTTTCGACGGATATACTGCTTTTTAATACTATAAGCGGATTTATGTGCCATATTCCTATATTTGAAGACTAGTTTCGGAATTTTAGGTAATCAATTTCTATGCAATCTCTTAACCAACGCATAGTATTAGCAATGTTTGCCGTTGCACACCGTAGCCGCACCCCGACTTCATCTCTGTTAGCTTTGGGGGTAAGCGGGGTTCGGGATATTGCATCATGCCAGCGGAAAGCAATACGCCGATGGCCGCTACAACGATCAACAAAGGCCCGATTCAGCGTCTACCGTTGTGGATCCTGTAGAAGAAAGGCAGCCAATGAACTCTTCAAACTATAGCACAGCGGGAGGTAACAAACCAGAAAAGAGAGATAGAAATCCAGAATAAAGAAAGCAAAGAAGCAATCTACCGGTCGAATGAATTCTGGAAAAAAAGGGAGCGACGGCAATATATGAATTTTTTTTTATTTCGTTAATGATTCTCTAACGAATTTACGCTTACGCGGTACGCTAACAGCTTAAGATGTCTACGATTCATCGGGATACACAGTCAAACCTCAAGACTATTATTCTTGACGGCAGCCGTCTGGTAGATATACGAAGACGCCTCCAAAATGGCAATGATGATGCTTTAAACAAATCTTTTGCTATTTTGGAGAAGAAGGCTGATAGCTGGCTCACCCAAGGACCGTGGTCTGTGATGGAGAAGACAAAAGCTCCCCCAAGCGGGGATATGCACGACTATACCAGCCAAGCTCCATACTGGTGGCCATCATCAGGACCAGATGGTAACCCTTACGTACAGCGAGATGGCGAGAGGAACCCTGAAGTGCTTAATTATACCGATCGTGTGAATGTTGAAAAAGTCTTCGCCTCGTCATCGGCTCTAGGCCTTGCATGGTTTTACTCTGGAAACGAGGCATACGCCAAGCATGCTGCTCATATTATCAGAACATGGTTCATTAGCCCGCAAACGCGAATGAACCCAAACCTCAATCACGCTCAGCTTATTCCGTTCGCCAATACGGGCCGTCATATCGGCATCATCGACTTCTCACAGTGGTATACTACGCTCCTGGATATTGCCGTCATTTTAAATAGTGGCAGTCTCTCTGGTACGTCAGCAGCTAGCTGGACGGCCGAAGATATGGATGGATTTCGTGAGTGGAATAAGGAATTCTTGAAATGGTTGACAGAGAGCGATTTTGGTAAAGCTGAAAGAGCGGAAAAAAACAACCATGGCAGTTTTGCTAGTATGCTAGTATCCGCAATTGCACTATTTGTTGATAACAAGCAGCTTGTACAGCAAGAAGCGGCTAATATCAAGCACGATATTAATGAGACCATCAACGCAGACGGAGCTCTTCCTGAAGAACTTCAGCGCACTCGAAGCTGGCACTATTCCAATTTCACATTATTAGCATTGACTCGGCTCGCTATGGTCTCTGAGAAAGCTGGAGTGGACCTATGGCATTATAGCGGGCCCCAGGGTCAAGGAATCTTCAAGGCAGTTGATTACCTTTTGCCTGCTGCAACTGGCACTACAGCATGGGCATCTAAAGACATTCAGTTTGAAAGATATGCAGCAGCAGATATCATCCGTGCTGCTGCTGATGCAGGCCATAAAGCATCGCAACTCGCTATCAGCACAATCGAACTACCCCCAGACGGAGACCTATGGCCATTGAGACCTGCGCCCGAACAGCTGGAACCTGTTAAAGTAAAATCAGAGCAACTTAAGACATGAGAATGACTAGCCTCAAATATGAGTAGTGAGAGAGTAGAATGAGCGATGACAAAGAAAGCAATAGAAGAGATGCAACCTTAAAGATATTGGACCTCCAATGGCGGGTTTTATCGCGAGTATAAATATAGTAATTCTCACATAACATCAATTTCTAACTACTACGGAGTACATATATCAAGTATAAATCTTTGGCTATCATACGTTCTATATATAGGCGTTGATGATCCTAACGTTCCCACCTAGTCGGTAGCAGTGAGATAATACAGAACACTCTCGCCAGGGCCTAGGTTCGATGCAATAACCGACGTGGCGACTCCAAGATCACTGTGATCAGGGCCGCCAGAACCGCCGCCTCCAAGAACTCTACGTACGCTCCATCCCGGTGCACCGTTTGGCTGTCCCTCAGCTATACCCAATAACGACAGTGAGATATTCACAAGCTGGACGCCTTGCAAGCTGGTTCCAAAACTTCCCTGTCCTAGATCTGGTCCATAGTTTGCAAGGACAACAACTGCATTCTTGTTACCTGTGTTAGGTCCAGCAATCCACGCTTGGAGTTGCGAAGATGCTTGCGAACCTGGGTCCGCAGTACCGAATGGATTTTTCGGCTGCATCGGATATTGAGCTGTAAACTCAGCAACCGAAAGGAATTCGGAATCGTAAAGAAGTTCATTTCCAAGAGTATCAAGCTGTGACAAATCAGAACCAGTAATTTGATTTGCTCCTGCTCCAACCCAGTGAATCGCAACTGTATATCGCTGGACATCTGAAAGGCCAGTCAATGCTTGAGCGTTTCCGGTATACATGTTATCCATATCCGGGCGGACCATGATGGGAGTGCCCTGGCGAGTCGGATCTTCTTCCTGTTGGTTTATGAAGCTTCGGTACTGCTCAATGGTCCGCTGTACCGTGTTAAATCCCAAAAAGGCGCTTTGGCCCGCGTTGTTGATATCTTGGTCCAACCGTATGCCGTCAGCATTACCACGCCAAAGGAAGAAGTCTGCCGCTGAATTACGGTCAAGTTTCCATGAAAGATCTAATCTCATTGGGCGACTAGCCTGTTGAATCGCCTTGTGATACGCGACAGCAGCTAAAGAGTTATTCGCAGGTAAGTTTTCGCCGGCGGCAGGACTTCCTGGAGTCATGAAATCAAGTTTGATATAATCAACCCCGCTGTCTCATTTCGTTAGTTGGTATCATAGATGTTGAGCAGAAGTTCTTACATCGCTGCCCAGTTGTTAACCACGGAATTGTGCCACTGCTGTACACCATCTTTGCTGAAATCAAACGTCTGCCTCAAGTTATAACTTGGTTGACTCGTATCAAATAGTGTTCCGAGCTTTATATTAGTCCCTTCTACCGTAACGCCCGCATCTCCTGAGAAGGCACCTGGAAGAGCATAAATTCCAAGGAGTTTCCCCTGGGAGTGTAGATGATCGGCTAAAGCTGTCAAGTTCGGGAAGAGTGATGTGTCTGGGACAAGGCGACCAAATTCATCGCCGCCATTTCCTGACCAGCCTGAATCCATGCTGCACAAAGTATATCCAGCAGTAACATTTAGCAGGTCACACTGGCTCTGAACATCATTTTGATTCAGAACGAATGACGTGCCCGCGCGAGCTTGCATGCCATAAGAGTTCCATCCGCGAGGAGGCCCATTGAATCCATTGGCACTGGTGCCATAGAATGGCACGAAGAGTGGGCTTGCGGCCGCCCTCACTGTTGTCGCTAGTAGCGGAACGGCGAAAATCGAGACAGGGTGTTTGCCTCGCATTTTTGTGTTGAAAATGTTAAGCTAGGGAGATATTGATGAGTTATTAAGATCAAAATGATCATTGGGAAATAGAAAATTCCCACTTCTACGTACTATGCCCCTTATTTCCTCTTATAGCTTGAGAGTCACTTGGGAACCGATCACAAAAGGGGTTAAAATCGGCGCGGAGTACGCAAGATGCTAATCGCTACGGTAAGCCGGTTGAGGCGGAATAAGCCATAAACAACTTCCTTTTTGGAGTAGGGTTTATAGGCGGCTGTTTCAGACTTGCCAAAAAAAAAAAAAAAAGCGTAGAAGGCTTTTCTAGAGCTCAAGTTTACATAGATCTGCAAATTCAATAAATGCATGTCCCATTTTCGATGCCCAAAACTCAAATGGTACTTCAAACAAATTAATAAAAAATGAACTATTGGCAGCAAAAATGTACCTGTGTAGTATACAATAGGCCCTAGCTCAAACTTGTTCTATATAGTCCCTTCATCTATTTATTATGCGCTGCCAATTGGCAAAATTACATTACTACTGAGAAATGTAGCTTGGATTGTAATAAAACAAGTTGTTTATATGTAGCTTTGAAGCTATTTCCTGTTTACACAGTCGCTATAGGCTAATTATTCTACTACTATTAGTACTCTGTTCTATGTACTATCAGCAGTGCATTTATTCTGACCACTGCCGAGACCCCTGTAATAATAAGTCATAGCACTCACTTTCTACAAACCAGATCTCCAGTGAGACTTTCCTATTGTAGGCAAAATCATGTCAGAGGCACTTGGCGAGCTGATCGCTCCCGCACAAGGTAAATGAGGATATAAGCATACTAATCCTTTATACATACTTAGCTAGTTAGTAAAAAAAAGACATTCTATCTGCGCTAATGACACATGGAAGCACTGAATACTACTGACTATATCCTCGTATTATTGCACAGCCCTGCCAAATGCTCCATATATGTGGGAAAAAAGAGATAGAAAAGGCATTTAGATTTGTAGCGTCGCGCCAGTTTCATAATATGATTAGCTAGCATTTACTGCTGACGCATGGCGCGTCACCCTTAGAAATAAAACAAAATTGGCGGCGCGGAAATATTAATACTGCCAAGGCAAGAGTGCGTCGACCCACGTGGCTAAGATGTTTTTTTTTTCTCCAGACGGTTTGTTGAAAGCAATAGTATCTTTATACACGTTTCATTCACATGATAAGTTTCTAACCAGGATATCGACATATCATTCTGCTTCCCACTTCAATTAGCCCGCAGACATCTCCTAGCCATACCCAGCTCTATTTCGCTAGATGCGAACTTGACCGCCGGATGTGTGCAACCTCAGGGACAAAGATCATCTGATATATCTTTGAATATGCATAGGTAGAGTAATTATAGATGCGTAAAGCTAGGATTTATGTTCAAGAGATATCACAATAACGGTGTGAGAAAGGTGTGTACTGGGCTTTGACTGCCTTAATGACGGCCTCATACATGTTGCTGGATGAGGAAATCGATAAGGGGGGCTATTCCGTTTTTTTTTTTTTTTTTTTTTTTTTTTTTTTGGCATTCGAGATGTATGCAAATTATATTAGGCGTGCTGATGGTCCTAAGAGCCACGACACTAGACGTCACCGCAATAAAGACACTTCGCGAAGTGTCAACCGGTCGTACCCTTCCTTCCAGAGGCCCCTGAAAGAGACCTCCGCGAGGGCTGACCTTACCACCCTCCGCCCTTTCCCACCTACAGAACCTAAAGGATACAAAGTCTTCCAGAAACTAGTGGAGGACACCAGCCCCTAAGATATAGATTAGACTCCTCACAACGTGTCTTTTTTTCATCTGAGATGTAGCGAACCCAGGATTGAATTAGCGGCTCCTATCGTCCTATTGCCTAGATGTGGCTCACATGTAACTGGCTTACTTAGTGGACACTAACAATAAAACAAACAAACAAACAATGGTGGTCCTAGGATCAAATTCATTACAAAGATTAATTCGGTGGCTACCCTAATATTGGTCCCAGCGCTAGGAAAATCAGAAAACATGCTTAACTTCTGTTTGTTGGACTTCTGTTTGTTGGTAGCTAGTTATTGGTTATCTCTCTAGAACTATAAACACATAACTAGTCGTAGTACTCGTTAAATATAGATCGTTGTTAAATGGCAAAGTGTTTATTCATACAATGGCCACTATTCAGCTATTCCACGTACTGCAATCACTATTAAGACAATATTTCACCATATACGCCAATAATACAGTTCATGTATGGACGCGCATACTACTCAATGCCATCGCTCTTTTCGTAATTTGTCCTACTACATAATGTTTACCTAGAAATTATAATCTTGTTTGAACCAGAATGTCCTATTCCGTCCATATACTGCATAATCTCTTGTGAATGCAACATTTCCACAATCGTATCGCAGTGTAAGTGACCAGCGCGGAAAATACCGCTATTGATAATACAAACATCCAATACTGCACTGGTCGCTTGGCCGCGGGAAGGCTTAGCTGGTTCAGAATAGTTTTGTTATCTGCAGGATTGGGAGGATCTTGCTGCTGCTCATAGACGTACGACGGTGGCAGCTGGGATATATGTATGGTAGAATTCTGCAGACTTCTACCGTCTTTGGACACTGCTTCCACATAAGTGAAGAAGTGTTGTCCTGGAATCATAGCGACAGTCTCAAAGCCTTTTTTTGTAATGGTGGCAATTAGAGATGGCCGTTGAACTTGTTCTGGTGATTCCGAGCTATAAAAATTCCAGGACCCCACCTCTGTAGCTCCATTCCATGACGCATAAAGAACTGTTGTGGCTGTATCTTCCGTTGCCCCATATACATGAGAGGAAAAGGCAATTGGTTCGCTCACATGTAGCGATGCCTTCCAGCTAAACTTGTACTGCCTATACTCAGCGAACCTTTCGTAGGGACTGCGAACTTGCTGGACAAGTGTCCCATTTAATGAGAATTCGCTTGTGTATCCGGAATCAGACCATGAAACCAAAATATTCCCATTCTCCAAGAATTGAACATTTCCACGACGACTGGTATGTAAGCCGTCAGGCCTGTCCCACTTTTGAATAATAGTTGCTATCATGGGAGCCGTAGCGGTTGATAAAGAGACTAGCAACGCGGAAGAACAATCGGCAGTAACCAACACGCCATCGGAGGCATTGTCTAAGAGTGATATCACCGTATGAGTCTCATTTTGACTATAAACTTGAGCGTCATGCTGTGAACTGAAGTTGAAATTATTTGAATGAATGAATGAGGAGCGCGGGCCACCTAATTGCCATATGATGGAGCCATCGTTACTGGATATAAGATATATCGTGGATTGATGACGCATAGACACGAGGTAATGACCCTGAGGCGTCTTTTTAACGGAATTTATATGGCTGAATTATTTATATAGTTGTCAGCAAACACCTATCAGATAGTGATATTTCCACAAAGATTAAGATTGAATGACGGCTTAGCATCAAGGGAGAGACGTACTAGACATCTTCAGGTTGTGCAGAATGAGAATCGGATGCCAGGACGTAGTCATATGCCCACCATTGAAATATAACCCTATTTGTTTCTGTCTCAACTTCTTGAAAGCCGTTGTTTCTGACAGTTGCGTTGGCATTTCCCGGAAGGGTTGATTCGCCTGGAAGACTTCTCTTCGCAATTATTACTAAAGCGCTATTCCCATCGTCAATGACATTGAACTCGTGCATATCAATATGCACATGCTTTTCACTGTCGGTTGCAAAAGTAGTCTTGACAATCTCGTATGAGGAGTTCAAGATGATACCCACCCCACTCGCCGTAGCGATTGAAGCTGGTCCCACGTCGCCCGCGATAAGGGACAGCGCGTCAGAGCCTTTGTATCTAATTTTCCGAAAATCATACACATTGGATCGATTGAAAAGCATGGCGCCGCTCCAAACTAGTTCCTATCATGGTAATCCGAATTAGCTCACGACCGTAGCTTCGGACAAACATGTATATGTCTATTACCCCATTGTTATCAAATATATGAGGGCCAAACTGCCCTGGAAGATATGAGTGAGTATCTGGTGTGCTAAGTGCATCAAAGGGCGCGTGAAACCAGCTGCCTGGACTGACTAATTCGTCGTGATACGTGGTACATTCCGGAATAGGAGGTTTTAAATCTGGCCTCTATTTATCTAGAATTAGCAATACTAGGCTCTAGACTGCGAGGACACAAAAACGAGCTGCAAATCTAACGTAGCGATTGTTTACAAACCGCTCGCAGAAGGGAACAACTTGGGCGCACAGAGGAAACATTCAGATGGGGCGTGAAATCACTAACTGAAATATATGTTGCTAATCCTGTGTCGGTATTTTTAAATTGAATAGCGGATACCCGCCATAGGTGGTATACAAGCAGATGGCATCCCAAGCGAGAAAGCTGCATGGCTACACTATCCAATAATTTATGGGTGCTTTGACGAGCAATGATTGCCTTCTGCGGGAATAGTTGACTAGTAATTCTGGGTAATCGTATGGGCGGCGCGCAATGGTCGGAATCTGTTGACACATTAACTGTCGCCTCAGATATACAGGGCTACGTCGAGTAAGGAAACGTTTCCACAATCTTTGACGACAATGACTCGCTAGATAAGGGATAATAGGCTAGAGTATGGAGCTTTAGCAGATGAGTTCTGTGGAATCGGCTTAATACAGGTATGCTTGGTTATAACGAATCCGCGTCTTTCGGTTAATACACCCCTCCCGCTTTGTATCCTTGTAATTCGGAAAATTCTTCCTGGTGTCGGCTTGCAGGCAGGGTCTAGAAATCATATTATTGTTACATTGTCAACACTTATGGAATAACAGCATTAGGCCATTTCTTCAATTCAAGCATTAAGCTATAATTTTAAAATGTATTACATGAAGTTATAGTTTACAACCTTATTGTGGTTGTTATTTAACCCTTATATATGACTGACGTCGCTGCTCTATTGTACGGATGCTGCGTACCTAGATGTAGGTACCTAGATGAATATTTTGCGTGAGCTAATTATGGGGGGGCCGTATGCTGTATCTTGGCGAACAATGGAATACTACATGTACCTAGGTATCTTATAGTGAGCCTTGTGTTATATTATAGCGAATGCTCTTGATAATAGTATGGATCTAGTCATATAAATATGGCTGTTTACGCTTACATACTCCATACCTAGCTGCTTATTGCATTTTGTTTTATTTTCTTACCAGTATGGATGTATTGCTTTGAAGGTTAGAGAAGCTTACTGGCATGAAAAATTTCCAACTATGATGATGAAACGTTACAGGGATAACTCCGCTTAGCACGAGAACGCTCCCTATGATGGAAAAACTGGCGACATTTTATAAAGTAGCACTAGTAATCTTGAGCAAGTATAATTCAGATACAGCTGCTTACTACTTCGAAGACAGCTATTACCATGCGGTGTAAAGTGGTAAGTATTGAACTAGAGAATCGAATATAACCGTCTGCTATTGTATTGATTACGCTAAATATTGTTAAAACAAAAAACTAATACCATCGCAACCTGGCATGCGACCGATAATTACTCGGTTTACTAACATTTTGATGATTCATTTATCTTATCAACTTGGTTTATTGATGTTGAGTTACATGCACTTTCACAATCCAGAGCATTCACTTATATGGTCTTAAAAGCCAATTAATAGCTTGTTAAATGTATATACATAGCATGAAGACAAATGTATGATGCTTAGAAAAGGAATATATTACTTTTTTTTTTTTTTTTTTTTTAAATTTTCCTATATAATAAATTAAGCTTCATGAGTATGTAAAGTATTTAATCAGGTTCTGATGAGCCTCCGAGTTGGGTATAGTTATCGCTACCATATTCTTTCCATACAAAATAATTAGTTGATGCAAGGATTAAGACATCTTATTCTCAGTGGTAGATCTGCGTAGCAAGTTCAATTCTTTTCCTCCTTATTCGGCTCAGTAATATCATAATTTGTTTCTGAAGATGCGGACTCAGATGCCTTTTCCAATTCGTCTGGATTGTGGTTGCAAACAACAAGGTAAGTCGGGACAATGGCTAGTCCTATTTGAGATATTAGAAACAAGATTCTTCTGATGCCAAAAATACTCATAGGATATTTAATCTTACCCAGAAGTATTGTATTGACGGCCAACGGCACTCGTCCTCCGTACCAGTTTCTTGTGTTCAGACCGTATGACACGGCTTGAGCAAAGCTTTCTTGGCCACGTAGGATACCTGTCAAGCGAGTGAGCTCTGCTACGTCATTTGTCATTGTCGCAACAAGATAGTATAGCCAATTTTGGGCTGCTTGCTGTGAAAAATTCCATAAGAATAGCACAAAAAACCCTTTGACGTAGCCATGCGTGCTCCAATCCAAGAGTGGAGGATTGGAAGTAAACTGTTCTTGAACCACCCAACCGTATATCCAAGAGAGAAGGTGTACTGCAATAACATAATAGTATCCGTATTCTAAACGTTTCTTGACGGGGAAATGAGTCCAATCGAGCCACTGGCTAATTATCTGCGAAGATAGTAGTGTAGCAAAATTGCTCACAAGACCGATCAGAGCACGGCCGCGTACACTAAAGTAGTAGGCTTCAAAGTTGCCGCTGTACTGATTGAAATAAACAGCCCAGAAGACAGGGAGAAGAAGGAGAACATTACGTTTCCTCGATATTTTATACAAAGCCTTGAACTCAGCGAGGAACGATGCTTCTCGTTTGACGATGACGCGTGACCCATCGTTTCTTTGGACTTTGTGGGGTGGCGATAGACAAAGAGCTAAGGGAGCTGCCAGACATTGTAAAACAATGAAAATGATGTAGGTTACATAACCAACGCTCCCCTTGCCTGAAGTCTTTACATTCAGTCCTAGGACAATAGAGCTGCCGACAATGGGGCCTAACGTCCGGAACCAGACCCATATATTCAAGTATTTCGCTCTCTTGGATGGTTCTGGGTATCCAAGGGCGATGGCTCCCTCGCTCGCCCAAAAAAGTCCAGCTGATATTCCGCAGGCCACAGCACCGAGAAGGACGAACCATTCGTTACCAAAGCGGTTATTTGTATAGAGACCAGCAGAATAAATGGGATAGCCAAGGGCTCCAAGAAGAAGTGTATAAGACAGCCCTATTGTATTCGCAATTGGGCCGCCAAATAGACAAAAAAAGCCCATCAATCCGAACACTAGGGCATTGGCGGCATTGATTAAGTATGGTGATTCGGCTCCGCCAGCGCCTAGTGTAGGTACGTATTAGATGGGAATCCCTAAGGTAAGGCAAAATATAACATATCAGATGAGTTAAAAGGAAAAACTTACCTAGAGAGTTCATGGCATTCCATAAACCAGGTGCCAAGAATCCCACGCCTCCAATCACGCAGGCATTGAAGAGCGTGGTACGATACCACTGGCGCTTCTCATTTGATACAGGGGTGATGCGCTCTTCGGAGCCATCCTTAGATACATTAGCCTCTACGTCCGCCATAATGCTGGCTGAATTTTCCCCTGTACTGTAAAGACTCCTGTACGATGTTGATCGCTAGTTTGAAGGACATGGCTCGCTTCTTATATAGCCATGTGCTTTCAGCATAAGAGCTCCATTGTTATCGAAAGATCCACTTAGTGTTTCATGCGCAAGATATAGCTATACTAATGCTTATTACCGGTATAAAGACCGACACATTTCACCTTAGTTGAAGGCTATCATTTTTTTTTTGTTTTGTAGTGCTCATTCTCAGCGAAAATGGCGTGAGAGGTCGATGTGGAGCGGTGGGCCAATTAAACAATTACATGAATCAGGTAACAAGTGCCGCGATGGTCCCGAAGGTAAGCTTAATAGAAGAAATGCGTGGGTCATTTTATAAATATATTATAACATATATAAGTGGTATTATGTTATGGCCTGCTTCTCATGAAACTCCATTTCTTATAACCGATTCTTAATACCTTGAGTAACATCGGCATTTATCCATTTTGTCGTCTATGTTTGTGCTTTTTTTTTTTTATGGGACGTATAGCCTAGCTTTAAGTCCACCTTTCTGTGGTTCTTTATCATTAACGCGTCTGTTGTATACCACGTATACAGCGATTTGTACAGCGGCACTTGCGATTCCGACTGAAACCATTACAATCATCGTTCGCAGACCAGTGGAATAACTACCACACAATTAGCTGATTACTGGAATGGAGTAAAAAAAAAAAAAGACACAAATAATAATGAACTTACAGCGGCTTGTCATCTGCTTGGAAGTATTGCGTTCCCACCATAAGACCGCTAATAGCAGACATTACCCACATGCTGCAAAAAAGAGATATCAGATCTATGACAGAGGCGAACAATGCATGTGTGAGCAACTTACGCAATACTTATACTCTTTTCTCTGGGATCTGTGCAATTGAGCTGAACCCACGAGTTGTGGATGGGATGATATCCCACTGCGAAGCTGTTAACAGCCGTCCATAAACCCCACCTTGACCACTTTCCAACATGAGGTTGAACTTGATGAGCCACTATTAGAGTGACCAGGTAGCACGTCTGAGCAGCAATTACAGAAGCACCTCGCTGGTTGGTTCGATCACTAATAAACGCGAAAAGAAAAACAACAGCCAATGCGATAAATGCACCCACGGCAGCTAGAGCGTTTGCCTTGGTCCTATCAAAGCCCAGCGACCTATTTATTATATCTCAGAAAACGAAAAAAAGAAAAAAAGAAAAAAAGAAAAAAAGGCATTACTAAACTGCTGAAAACTCACATAATGATAGACGGGGTATATGTGGTTAGGGGGCTCCACGTAGAGAATACCACAAATGTTGAAACAAAATGCGGCCAGCGGCGATAGTGAGTCACCGTGCTCCAAACAACCGACAAAGGAATCTTCTTGAGACCTTGCCCATCCGATTCTTCTTCACCGTCCAATTCAAGACGTCGTCGTAAAATATTGGATTCCATTTCTGAAAATTTAATTATCCCTTGACCCCACAGAGGTTTTGGATGAGATGGCGATCCAGGTAAGAAAAGCAAGAGAATAATGGAAACCGAGATAGTAAAAAGGCCCTCAACTATCTCAAAAAACACGATAGAGTCAGTCATCCATCGATATCGGACATGAGTATTAAAGTTGAGAAGATTCGACTCATCTTACGTAAAAAAAGCCACTGCCATCCACGAAGACCACGATGCCCATCCAGCTGCAAGATTCCAGACGCAAGAAGAGGGCTGATCGCATTACCACCAAACATTCCGAAGAAGAAGATCGCTACTCTCTTTGCGAGTTCTCGCTTAGTATACCAAGTCGATAACGTATAACATGCTCCCGGAATATATCCAGCCTCTGCAAATCCAAGAAGGAGGCGGGTGGTGAGGAACCCCCCTCGATTCTTTATAAAAACTTGCATTATCGCAATGAATCCGAATACCAGTACTTGAGCTGATATCCATTTGCGTGGACCAACACGTTGAAGAGCCATATTGCAAGGAATCTCAAAGATAACAATACCCATGAACATAAGCTGGTTGCCTAGGTTGATTGTTGACTGAGTGACGTGAATATCGGCTGCAAAACCACCAGTCAAAGCACTCGCAATATTCATTCGATCAAGCTGGAAAACCAGTAATCCGAGAAATAGAAGCGGCAGCACAGTTGTGTCTACTCTTGCATCAAGTTAGAACTTAATAAAAAGAGCAATGGAATGTTGGATGTACTTTGTGCGAGCCGTGAGTTCTTCTGCTGGATTCCATTCTGGTTGTTGCTCTGCTCTGATAGATATACTGGAATCCTCTAGCGCCGGATCTTTTGTGAAAATACTTGGTTTTTTCTCGTCTGTTTCGGTGGCTTTTGACCTCATCCTGTATCAATAGAGTAGTAAACGAATATAACATGAAGCAATGATTAGCGCAAATTGTGATGCGACAAATGAACAATCTTGAATGAGAACATGTAAGTATATCAATCAATTTGAGATATCAATGAGAAACACGCTTTAAAAAGAGCTTCAATAGGTGGTCTCTCTTGGCTTCTGCCTGTTCTTGTATTATTATATCACCCTTCAATAAAAACTTAAGGCCAATTTGCAGTAGGCCAGCATTATGGCGTGCTATAAGTAATATTAATTACAAAGTAATGATTCAGATCTCACTTCTATAATTACTAATTTAAACCGGCAGTTAAATGCAAAACACCTCAGTTTTTAGCCGCTTTGATATCTATATTCATGAGCGGCTTGCTGGCTCTTTTTGACACTAAATCCCTGACATCGCATCCATCGGATAGCTTGTCCTTCACCATGCTCCGCAGCCCGTTCTATAAATGCCGACTTGTACACCATAGGTTAGCCAAGTATACGTTAGTGAATCTACCGAATTGCGTGATGCAGCCCGCCATTTGCGCAATACCACGATAAAGACGGGTTTCAAACAGAAATAATATTTTCCCCAGAGTATTAATTCGTCCAATGTATTGACACATTAATACTTTTGCTAATGCGGCGCGTGCGGCATGTGCGGCAGCTCGTAACGACAGACTATCTAGTCAAAAGAGCTAGTATTAGCATTGCCGTAGTCCAGCATCCTTGGCGAGTTCGGAATCAGTTATCTCAAATCGCTCACCCTGATTTGGCGTAGCAGAATTGGTTTCTCAACAGATATAGCTGATTCCTTGTGCATCTTCAACTTTACACGCATCGGCCTTTGAATTGGACAATTGCAGCTGAAACTATGGGCAGTGTTCCTGTGCGGCGAGTTGCCATCATTGGCGCCGGACCAGCAGGAGCCATTACTATTGATGCACTTGCTCAAGAAAGAGCCTTTGACGTTATTCGCGTTTTTGAGCGTCGAGAACGACCAGGAGGATGCTGGTAAGTCAATTATATCGCGTTGATTTTTACCCGCGACAGATCTTATGCTTGGAGCAAACATAGCGCCGGAAAAGACTTGCGCAGAGTCATCCGGTTTTCGTTTGAATGCTAATTCAGTAACAGGATAGATGATTCATCGCATCCTCCTACACTGTCCAATTTTGAATCGCTGGCAGCGCGAACGGCTGATGCACCAATCCCCATACCGAAGACTCTCCCGGCCCAGACACAGCCGTCTGACCAACCACGCTTCTCAGAATCGTCCGTCTATCCCTATCTGGAGACGAATATTGATTCCTTGCCTATGGAATTTAGTAAAGAGCCAATTCCAATTGAACGGAGCGAACTTTCAATAGCCAATCACGGACCAGATACCCCATTTCGCAAATGGGATGTTATACAAAGATACGTCCAAGGTCTTGTTGATAGAAAAGGCTATAGCGACTTTGTTTCTTACGAAACATCAGTTGAAAAAGTGGAAAAGGTTGGCACAGAGTGGAAAGTTGTACTGCGGAAAAATGGCAAACACCGCGATTACTGGTGGGTTGAGTGGTTCGATGCCGTCGTTGTCGCCAGCGGGCACTTTTGGGTGCCCTACATTCCTGCAATAGATGGATTAGAAGAATTTGAGAAAGCAAGACCTGGCAGCATAATTCACAGCAAACATTTCCGCGGCCGTAAGCAGTTTGTAGGCAAAGTAAGTTATAAGCCATCAATAAGTATATATGCTATTCGAGGGAGTATCTAATATTCTCTCTACGCAGCGTGTCGTCGTGGTTGGAGCATCCGTCTCTGGAGCTGACATTGCCTTTGATCTTGCCAATATCGCACAAGCTCCCGTCCACGCTATCACTATTGGACACACAATCAATGGATATTTTGGGGGCGAAGCTTTTAAGCATCCCAAAATAAAGAACCATCCTTCAATTTCCAAGGTCGAAGGAAGAACTGTGCATCTGATAGATGGAAACTCTATTACCGACGTTGACTATATAATATTTAGCACAGGCTACAGCTGGTCCCTGCCTTTTCTCCCCAATGTTCCTATACGGAACAATCGTGTTCCAGATCTTTATCAGCACGTCGTCTGGCAAAAAGACCCGACATTGCTCTTTGTCGGTGCTGTGGCTGCTGGGTTGACATTCAAAGTTTTCGAATGGCAAGCTGTCTTGGCTGCACGTCTTCTAGCTGGTCGAGCTGTGCTCCCACCTGTTGAAGAAATGCGAAAATGGGAAGCTGAGAGAATAAAAGCACGCGGAGATGGTGTGAGATTCACGCTGATCTTTCCAGATTTTGAAGATTATTTCGAAACACTCAGACAGCTGGCTGGCGAAGGAGAAGAAGGGAAAGGACGCAAACTCCCGCGGTTCCAAAGAGAGTGGGTAAGAGCATTTCTTGATGGCCATGAGCGTCGCAAAGCTATGTGGAGACGACTCAACGAGAAAGCTCAAATTGAGCTGAACGTGGCTCATGGTAGTAAGCATGACAGAGCACGGCTGTAATATGTAATAACATTGGTTTATTTATCGCATCGGATGTATTGGCACTACTTTTTCCTCTGGGGCATGATCTGAATGCGCGAAGCGCGCAACTGCTCTGTCAAAATAAAAAGTCAAACGTAAAGACGATATTTAATGCTAAATGAACATTCTTTTCTATTTAAATAACTCAATGTAGGAATTGCTGCCTTCGGTCATATATCTTTGAGTTGTAAGGATGGCGTCGGAATACATTCACTTTCACTTTGAAGGTGGTGGACCAATCGTGACTAGATGACTATCTTTATAAAAGAAAAAAAAAAAAAAAAAAAAACTCACCCCGTTTTGAAAATTAAATTCCTCTTTTCTAGGTTCCTCGCCAATGCCATACATGCGTGCGCTTTGTCAGCGGGGCTCACAATTTATGGGAGAAACTCTACGAAGTCGCGATTGATTCTTTATTTCGGCCAGTATGAATGCATCAGGCTCTAATTGTGTGGGGGTAGATGCCCGCTACATAATACATGTACCTACTACATGTACCTGCACGTATATAGGTGGGTAGGTACCTAGATACATGTAGTCTATTCTACCTCGGCCATAAGGGCTGGTCCTCCTCGTAGTATTGAGCTTATGCTCTTGACTAATTATTGGTGGAGAGAATATACGTACGTAAAAGGAAAAGGCCATTACCTACGACGTTACGAAGGAGCGATTACTTTCTTTCTGCCTGATGGCTTGTTCAGATACGTAGGATTCGCGCCGCACAAGGCAAAGCACAGCTCTCACAGTGTCCGTAAGTTAGTACTCCGCTGTACAAGTAGACTAAATCAAAGTGGAGCCAATTATGCATTAGTGGCAGCTAAGATTGGACGGATGTCGTCGTAGATTGCCTTTTTTGCTGCATCTGACTCGCCTCCACCCGCTAAACTACCGGAAGATGTCCCAAGTCGGATCAACAACAATTATAGATATATATATCTGGTAGGACAAGGCTCCTCTACAAAGCAAGATTGAGACATCTATAAGTAGTGTCATATAAACTAAAGCAATGGACTTTGGGGGGTATCCAATTAGCATAAAAACTTCTTAGAGTGTGGCAGCGCGTGTTCCCTCCCTTATAAATACCACATCCCCGCCGGATTTTGGGAGAAGAAAGAAGATAAATTCAGAGACTTTGCATATCATTCTTTCCAAGCACACCAAAATGACTTCTTTCGACCTTACATCTTATAAAGCCCTATCCTTTGACATATATGCAACTCTCATAGATTGGGAGACGGGCATTCTTTCACAGCTTTTACCATTACTTAGTAAACTTCCCAAGGGACATTCGCTATGGAACAGAAGTCTGGCCGATATCCGAGACTATCTACTCACTCAGTACGCAACTCATGAACATAGGCTGGAAATTCAGCACCCAAATGAGAAATACTCGAAGTTGCTGAACATGGTGTATGAAAATGTTGCCGCGGATATGGGAATTGCTATACCCCCCAGCGAATCGGAGGCGTTTGGCAGTGCCATAGGGAATTGGCCGGCATTCGCGGATACCGTAGCCGCAATGCAAGAATTGGGAAAATATTACAAACTTATTGCATTGAGCAATGTGGACAGGGTGTCGTTTGAAAACACCCTAAGTGGTCCCCTTAATGGCGTCAAGTTTGATGCGATTTACGTTGCAGAGGACATTGGCACGTACAAGCCAAATCCAAATAACTTTAATTATCTTATCGACCATGCACACCAAGATTTCGGAATCCAAAAAAGCGACATATGCCACACGGCGCAGAGTCTAACATTTGACCACATCCCTGTTGCATCAATGGGTTTTCGGCCCGCAGTCTGGATATCTCGCGGAGGCGGGAGCATGGGCATGGGAGATTTGGAAGCGGTGAAGGATAAAGTAAACATTGGAGCGACATATGCAACGCTAGGAGACATGGCGATAGCTGTAAAGGCAGCGTTTGGTAAATTTAAAGAATAAGTAGGGTCTATATACAATGGCCAGATAATATATACTAAACTCCGTATAATGCATCATTATCATCATCGTTATTTTTTCCCTTAAAACTTTTTCAGTTTACAAAAGTAAAAGGTCGAATCCCAATCGCTGCTGAACTGTTTTCCAGTCTAGTACGACCTGATCTGGTTCTACGCCCCTCGCAATGGCTTCTTGTGCTCGATCATGCCATGTTTGGCGAATAACTTCTCCGGCCACTAGGCGGTTTGGGATTCCTAGTTGGCTTGATACCGCTAGCCATCGTTCAACCATTCGCTGGTCTGCTTCATCGGTAGCCTCCGTAGCAGCAATAAAGACGGGCCACATCGATATTGCACCTCCCCGAATGTGGATAAATGTCATAGCATCCAGCAAGACAGATCTGACATATCTGCTGACGCCACGTGGAGGAACCTTGAGAATGGCTTGATATACATAAATCAGAGCGGCTGTACGGAAGAGGCGAAGATGAAGACAGTCTAAAAACTTAAGCTGCTCTGTTCTGGGCAATAACTTCACAACGCTCTCCCGTTCTTGGACGTCCAGGTCAATTTCGCATTTCGTGTGATTTTCCGGTAATAATTCAGCTACATAGCCCTGAATAATTAGACAGAGATTGTCGGGGACATCGCCGCGCGCAATCTGCTCCATGAAAAGTCTGGTTGAGGAGATTATGCGCAAAACGTCGCAGCTGGCGCCGATTGTATACCCAAAGTTTCGGCGGGAAGCAACGCCTTCGAAAAGTATTTCGGTGATCGGGGAGCGATTGTGAGGCTTGAAATTTCCTGTTTGTGAAATTTCGAATGAAAGGGCGATGCTTTGAGATATTACCCAAGAGTGAGTGGATTGGACCCAAGGCTTTTGCTGAACAAACTGCGTCACAAAACTTCCAGCTCCATTGAAGTGACTCCTCCAAGCGACCGAATCTCGTGCTTGGCCCTGGTTTGGTGAGCGGGAGGCAAGATATATTAAATATAAGAGAAATATATATATACTCACCTCAGAGATCATTAATGTATATAGAGTAGCAGCGCACGCATTATATTCTGCTTCTTTTGTATAATTCAAGGTTTGGCTCAGCTCTCTTAAAGAAGCGCCGTAATGCTCCAGCGCGACGGACTCTTTTTGATAGTAAACATCTCGACTTTCTTTGTATAAATTGGCCATATTAAATGCAGACTGAGCGATAATTGCATGATACAAAGCTCGTGAAGCAGCAGATGAATCTTGTAGCGCTATCGACGGATAAACAGATTTCCAGGGATTATTCATGTCGTCCACTGGAATCATAATCGGGGCTATCCATGTTACGTAGTGATGAAATATCGTGGCTTCATCTCGTGATGCAAATGAGCAATCATATATTGTTGGTGTCAGGGGCCGTGGTAGAGAGTATGAGACTTCGATGTATGGCGATGGAGCCTCCTTTGACTGAGATAAATGAATTAGAGATGCAGTATTTTGCAAATTCAATGCCGATTTGTTTGCAGTAGGATTATCCAAGACTGAGTGCTTAATCGGCTGCGCAGAAGGAAATACTACAAATGGATTTAATGGCGGCGACTGCTCCGCAATCGACATGTCGATGCTATCCATCTCGTCGATCAGGCGCTGAAGGTGATCTTCGCTAAAAGCCGGCCAACCACGCCATGTTTGCTCAAAATTCATGCTCCTTCGAAAGAATGGAGGGTAGGTGCCGGTCTTTGGGTCTACCCAAACAAGCTGGATGCTATACCCTTCACACTCAAGCCTGCATTTCTTGCACTGGTTGCATGGTAGTCCTACACCGTTGCACTTGACGCGCCGTCGGCGACAAGTCCAGCAAGCGGAAAACGACCTCGTGACTTGCTTGCGAGGACGAGGCATCGTATGCATAAGCCAGTGGCGCTCTCTCAAGATGTGTATTTCTCACAATCTCAACGTGGGCGAAGCTATGAGAAATGCACACGAATTGACGCCTCTAGAGAGGAAAAATAGTTGCATGAGAGCATCTCAATAAAGGGTGGGCCCTGCGAACCCCGCGGGGAATTTTTATCGAATACTATCTAGGTAGTAAGCTTCAATCCTTGCAATTATTTCGTACCCAGTGCATAGATGAAGGAAAACACGGTGCTTGCGGTAGTAAGCAGACTAACACTTAGGAGTCATACCGAGCAGGGCGGGGAGACCAAAGGGAACACTACCTACAGGATACAGTGCGCTTTCTTGTACGTAAGATATTATCGTAAAATATATACGCAAAGTACTTCGATATTGTCATCTAATTATATAATTATAAATTAAGCATATCACGATTATCATTTATCAATTTATCCTTCAATGTTTTAAATATTATTTTAACCTTGCATGAAGAGCTATTTGTAATAACTTATTTGATAAAGGATGTAGAATCCATCTCGACCGAAATAAGTCGAAATTGCGCCAGAGACACAATCTGAAGCGAATTTTCCAAGGGAGAGAGCTGCTGTAAAGATTTGGCACTATTACAGTCCTTACACTTTGCTTATTTCGACTTGTAACTTTCCCTTGTCCGCCTCTTCCACCAGCTGTTGCAACCTATCTTCTTTGGGTACCGTACTTGACTTCCAAGGCTTAACGCCAGCAGCAAAAAGCTGGTCAATATCTAGGCGGTTTATTGCTGGTTAGCACATTCCACTATAAGCTTAAATGGCATTTGAAACAAAGGGTTAAAGCGCATTTTTTACCTTCTAAGCTTCTTCTTTTCGTTTCTGGAAAAAAGAAATAGGCATGCAAGCATGCGACCACGTTAAATGTTCCAAATATAATAAACGTCTTCCACTGGATACTCTGGAAGGCAGGTGGCGTATAATAATTATTGGCAAATCCCAGCATCCAATTGGCAGATGTTGCGATAGACACAGCTTTACCTCTGAGACGTATGGGGTAGATTTCGGACGGATAACACCACGAAATGGGAGCCCATGTGAAGCTATAAGTTGCAACAAGAAGATAGGTAAAAGCAATGACTGCAGCTTTAGCAGACTTGGAATCGTCATTCATTGTCCATGTGACGGCACTTGATCCGTCAAATCCACCAGGGACATAATGCCCATATCGAGCCATAACACCAGCAGTCGAATACAGCCAGATCATCATGAAGAAAGCTCCTCCAATGAGCGCAGGTCGTCGGCCAATACGGTCGAGAAAGAAAATAGCCGGCAGTGTAAAGAGCACATTAATGATGTACTGAACACTCGATGCAATAAGTTTGACATTGCCTGTGAGGCCAGCCATCTGGAATATATAAACAATGTAGTACAACAGAGCATTATTGCCGCTTAATTGAGTCCAGATATGAACGAAAATACCGTTTGAAATGCGATGTATATTGTCGCGATGGATCAATTCTGCCCACTTGACTTTACCTTGTGACTCTGAAATAGCTATAGACTCTCTTATTTCAGCATATTGGGCTTGCACTATGGGAGCTAGATGATCTCCATCTCCGTGAAGGCTGGCAAGGACGTCGAGAGCTTCTTCCCATCTATCTTGAGACGCAAGCCAGCGAGGCGATTCCGGTATAAAAAACAGAGCAGTTAGCATAACAAGAGCAGGGAACATCTGCACTGCCCATGGCACTCGAAATACGACATCTGTCTTGCTGTAAGACGCCCCGAAGGTGATGTAGTACATGATCAGGCCCTATTTTGGATAAAGTAAGCACTGGACGATGTCGTCCTCATTGCGATTAACTTACCCCCCAGGTAATACTCCATTGCTGAAAGCTAAGAATACGGCCCCTTATTTCGGGGCGCGACAGCTCTGCAAGATACAGTGGCGCTGTAGAGGTGAACAACCCTGCACTTGGGGTCAGCGTTTGATCCTCCCAATGCCATGAGTGTTATCTTGTAGATCGCAGCTTACCAACCGCTCCACCACACAGTAGTCTGCCAACTATTAACATGGCAATGTCAACGCTGGCGGTACATATTATAGCACCAATAACAAAGATAATGCATCCTGTCATTAAAGTACGTCTTCGACCGAATCTATCAACAATAAAAATATTCACCAGGCATCCTAAGAATGATCCGCCAGAGATGCTTGCGGTGATGCCGCCTTGTTGATCGGCTGTTGGACTGTCAAACTCCTCTTTGAATGGTTTGGTGCTCAAAATCGCGGAAAGGGAAGATATATCAAATCCCTGAAGCAGACCTCCAATGACCAAGAAAGCTGTAATAACATAGATGTTACTAAATTTATAACCCATTTTGAGTTATTCTGTTAAAAAAAAAAAAAAAAAAAAATCTTGAAAGAATATAAAAATGGCTTGAAAAATGGCTGTAATTGTTGCAGCACACGTAAATACTATAAGCCTAAGAGAAGACTGAGAGATGCAACGACCATAGCCAGCTTCAGTCCGTTGATCGCATCATCTTTAATAATACAAGGGAGAAAAAAAAATGAAGCTAGCGAGCATTAGTGAATAAAGGCACTCTTCGTTATCTCTCGGAATTTGACTTGGGATGCCCATGACAATTACCTGAAGTATTACACCGACATCTTGTAATCTTCGCTCTTAGCCAACTGTACTAATTGAAGCTCCTACTTCAAAGACGTGGCTCGGGTAAAAGCAGCAAGAGGCGGGGCTCTCAGGCTCTCATTCCAAGCCTAAGAGAATGCAGCCCTGCTCTTGAAGCCGTCGGCACCATACTTCCGTGAAAACCGGGGTTATTCCCGCGCTGCCCCGGCTAAGCTGTCGCGACATATATACAT
This sequence comes from Trichoderma evansii, assembly GCF_050947405.1. Lineage (NCBI taxonomy): Eukaryota > Fungi > Ascomycota > Sordariomycetes > Hypocreales > Hypocreaceae > Trichoderma > Trichoderma evansii. The sequence continues at coordinate 380,987 of NW_028145178.1, forward strand.
ATTATCACGACATCTAACATAGTACTAATATCTGGCGACTTTCAAAGCTTCATTATCGAAAAGAGGAATTTGACAGTTACTTGAGGTAATATTTTTCGGCGAATGACATCTGCGTAGCGGATCCCGCTGGTCTTGGCAGTAATACTATTTGTATTACTCCGGAATGGGTACTGAGAGCTACAGCTATTGGAAAATTCGGCCACTTTGCATTCATGGTACTACGTATGTAATTACTTTTATCAGATAAACTAAGGTTATATCATAAAAGATATTTGACAAACAGGTCTCGGTCTCCAGTATCAACTCACTGTCCCAAAGACTGCTGGTAAATTAGGGGCGAGAAGAGAATAAAACATCTTAGCTCTGTTTCATATAATTCTTCAGACTTTACAAGGCTTCTTAAGATTATATACAAATGTTATACCAGGTTATGGGATGGATAGGGTAGATTTATCTATGCGTGAGACATGGCTTATGTGAATCAAGAAAATCTGCGCACCGTTGTGTAATTGTGTACCTTCTTCTAATAAGTTACAAAATAAATTCACGCCATAGAGACAAAATCCTTTAATTCCCTAATATAGCCAAGCAGTTTAAATTGGAATTTTAATTTCCGTGAAAGGAATCAATTTGACCGGTGCTGAGAGACCATACGGCTGGCCACCATAGCTGCTGGCATATTCGGATTGCTCCCAAGATTGAGTCACATTGACCTGTAGCAGCCGATTTCTCAATGTTGAAGATACTTCAATCTTCACATCATTCAGACCATTAATCAAAAATGGAGTAATATCAACAATTGCGTCTGTGATATCAATAGGACCTGTCCATTTCCCATTGATCCAGAGACGTATAGTGTTAGAGACTGGGCCTAAATCTATCAATGCACCATTGATGTCTTGGGTGGGATTCCAGATAAATTGTGTTGTATATGTGCCAAGCCCAGATGTGTTATCTAGGCCAGAAATGTTGTACCACGGGATTAATCTATCAAGGCTGAGATTGTGGTATTGGAAAATAGATGTATAGTTGTTAAATCGATCAGGATTAGGAAGCCAATCTTGAATAGTGACATTCCATGGACCAAGCTCCAGTGGAATGATTTGCTCTTCAAGGCCATTCAATGTGAAATCATGACCGTTACTCATTGTGATCACCTTCTGGCCTTGTGATGAAGAGCGAGCAATAATAGAGTGGTTGCTTGCAGAGTAGCTCAGATATTCCACGTTTGTTTTGACAACATGAATATCAGGCGTTTGAATATTGGAAAAGAATCCCTTTGGCGCAAAAGCAATGATTGTCGATTGATTTGATCGTAGTTCAATCCAAACGTTGAATCTATTACCAGATATAGTATAGTTGAGGATTGGGGCAATGGTGCCCGTCCAAGCATCTAATGTGTAAGGAGTTCCAGTGCCTTTGATAGAAGCTATTGTAGCGTGATCTTGATATATATCCGAGTTATATACCCAATAGTAATCAATGTGATTGTCGACATCGACTCTATGGACGTATAATATGGGAGCTGGCGACAAATTTTCCGCTGCGGGCTGAATATTTAGCTCTTTCAAAGCGTTCACGACTTCACTCTCTGACTGGAGAACTCTAACTGAAGGATATTGAAGTAGTTTCTGCATTTCTTGCTTGACATATTGGTCGCATGAGTCGCAATAATAAGGAGTTGTCTCGGGCAGGCCGCCAACAAAAACAACAGGAAATCCATCATTAGCATACTCTATAAATCGATTGATAGCTTCTGAGGTAATATTTGTAGAATTGTCTACGATAAAGGCAGAAAACCCAGGGCCATCTTCTGCCAGTAACCCATTTGTGATAACAGCATTATCCTAAATCAAATCGTTAGAGCCATGGCTATAGTCGTGCATCGTCACAGAACTTACTAGTTTGAGCAGCGAAGGGCTGACGGAAACATAAGAATATCCGGCATTTTGCAGCGAATGATCCCAGAAAATATTCTCCCCCATACTGTAATGTTTAATGTCAACCGAGAGATATTTATGGCGATATATACCAATGTCTACTCTTGGTACTCCTGTCTGAAGAATTATCTGTGTCCTGGCAATCCAATCGCCCATCTCTTTGACGTGTGACCAACTAGGCTGCCGTGGTCCCCACATCTCAGAGTATAACCATTCGAAGGTTGTTAGGCCAGGCCACTCAACTTCCGGGCGAATGCCAGAGTACGGGAATCCATGCGTAACGATACGGTTGACGCCACCAACATAGTTGATCTTGCAGTCATTGAGAATAACAGGCCAAGTTATGGCGTATGCTTCATACCGGTGTGCCCCAAGTTCACTGGAAAAGATTTGCTTTTTCCCCATCATTGCGCCACCTCCCATGGCACGAAAAGCGTCAATCACTCCATCAAAATAATTGGATTCTGTTTCAGGAGCATCGATATGTGCAGCAGCTGAGTTCATGTCCCACGGCGGTGCGGCATTGGGCGCAGTCGCATAAGGCTGCAGACTTCCTTGAATGTTCCATTTGCTTGTCCATTTAGAAAGCCCATCAAGATGGTATTGCTCGTACAGCTCCTGTAGACACTGGTAGTAATCATTACGTAATTTCCAACTTATATCCGTCCCATTTTCATGGCTATTGAAGCCGTAGTAAAAGTAGCTATTTGCGAGCGTGCTCGGAGGAAGACCTGTTGTTCCAAAAAGAGCTGGTAAAGCTGTAGTGATATCGTAGCCACGTGTTTGGCGAAAGTACGACGACAACTCGTCTGTCCAGAATAGCGTAGCTCTAAACTCAGCAGAATCTTCCCACGCATACATGCCAAGCTGGGTCAACAGATCTCCATTTTCGCCATTCATAACATACTTCTCTGTGAATCCGGTCCAGAGATCTGTCCCTTCCTGGCTAAAGTGATCAACAACATAGGCAAACCAAGAGGCAGGATTATTTGGATTGGTTGCATTGTTGAATGCACCTTGCGCAGCCAAATAACCTGTGCGGCGCTGATAAAACGTAAAAAGAACGTAGTTATTCGTATCAGCTGGAGCCGTATAATTTAGCGTTCCATCTTTGACCAGATTCGTAATGTCTTTAACACTATCAAAGTCAAGTTGAGTTACGCGAGGATCTTGAGAAATTACTTTGAGAGAAAAACGGATTAATGATGAGTTCAACGCATACAAGAGGGAGTTGGAATATTGAATGTATATTACCTTTGCTTTTGCGAGCAACTACAGCAGCGACAAACTTGTTGGTAAAGTTCGTGAAGGGAGCAGAGAAATCTGGCTTGTTTGCATAGCCTGCATCTGTGCGACCTGGAGGCGGGATAGGGCCGTTGAAATTCTGGCCCGAGTTCAAACTGACGCTACCATATGCCAGCTCAGTATTCATACCAGGAGAATCAGGGTCAAGAATTGGAATTGAGGCGCCCTGTGTTGGCCCCAAAGCAAAATCGACGAGTAGACCCAAATCTTTCGATGCACGGAGCATAGTGTTAAACTTTTGCCGCCATCTATCACCTCCGTAACCATATATTGCTGGATCTACGACAGCCAGCTCGATGCCGTAATTCTCCAAGCAAATAATTTCAACTCCACCCCATCCTGCTTCTTTGATTTGTTTTAAATCTGCATATAAGACACTGTCTTCCACATCGGCGTCTGGGACCCAGTACCGAAACGATGGCCGAGCTAACCCATTGGGATCGGTAAACTCCGAAGGAACATTATATGTAATCCATGGAGCAGGACGGTTACCAAACCCAGAGCTTTTGTCGACAGCCACGGAGACGGCAGTCAGCACCGCAATGCCGAACAGTGATGGCAGTGACAGCCTCATCGTTGCCTACTCTCACTCACGACCAGTATGTGCCGTGGAGAGTCTAATTGGATGGATAGAAAGTTCACTGGCTCTCAATCAACTTAGAGGCACCCAGAATGCAAGTCTATTGACTTTATTGACTGCTCTAGGCAATCTTTCATTCAACGAAACATCGCCACGTGGGACATTTGAATGAGTGATGCCACCGCCGGCCTGTCGGCCAACTTCATCGCATCATCGCGACCCTGCATCGTATCTTTCAACATATTTTAGCCGTCGTAGTCTCGCTGTCGGGTCAATGCGCGGGTTAATGGGTACCGAAGAAGGAAATGTGAGATCGTATCTGCTCCAAATACGGCTAAGCGGAGATGATTATAGCATGCCGCTTTTAAACTGCTCTGCTTGTTCCCTTGCAACTGGCAGCGATGCGATGACGAAATTGAGCGATAAAATGCTTGGACAGAAAAATCATGACATGCAGATGTCATTGGAAGCACCGTTACATATTCGTATCCCAGCGGTGGCGCGCCTAGAGACCCCCTACCGAGGTTCCGATTTGCCGACTTGCAAGCTCATGTTGCTCGCTCGATCCTGGCCGTGATGTATCATAGTAGTCTTGCCAATCATATCCCAGTAGCCCCAATATCAAGTTTACCGTAGCTTTTGCTCTCCACCCGGAAATAAAAGTTCTGTTTGATAGTTTGATGACAGACCCCTTGACAGTCTCCGCTGCATTAGCGGGCATCCAAAAACGCCATAACCAGGTTCATGGGAACGTATGGGATATGTGAGCGTACCAAATATGCAAGTACTGCTAGATGTAACAATCTCCGATCATCGGCTGATAAAATCCTTTGTGCTTGGCACCCAGAAGTTAATTGTGATGAGAGCCTACCAAGTACGTATCTGCCCGCCATATATAGTAGTAGTATCTGGTTGTCGTGATCAGCAGCGTCAGCGCCAGAAAAATCACTTAGTTGACTTTATCACCGCGACGATGAGATTTATTCGCCATATGTTATGGCCTTTGACTGCCTCTTTGGCATTTGCTGCTTATAATCCATCATCGCTCGAGCATACATGTGTAATCCCCGCTTTGAACGATGGATGCGACGATGCTCCCGCAATCCGCGAAGCATTCAATAAATGCGGAAATAATGGGAAAATTATCTTCCAAAAAGACACTACATACAGTATCCAAACGGCTCTTCAGCTACATAACTTGAAAAACGTCCAGGTTGATATGCTTGGAACCCTTGAGGTGGGTATTCATCTTCAATTGATCTTTAATTTCTGACTGCTCCATAACTAACAATATTAGTATTCAACTGATGTTCGGTATTGGATCTTGCACGGGTCTTATTACTACTTTCAGAATATATCAATTGCTATGGAGTTCTCGGGTGAAGACATTACAATTGACGGCTACGGTTCTGGTACTATTAACGGCCAGGGGCAGGTATGGTATGACTTGGCTCTCGGAGTGGGCGGTTTATATGGACGACCTATCCCATTCTGTCTACGGAATGTCAAGAATGCCGTAGCAAGAAATTTTCAAATTCTTCAGTCTGGTAAATGGTAAGTTCCTTAATCCTTTACCTCGTCTGCATATTTCTGATTATAGTTAGGAATTTTGTAATGCTAGAGTCTCAAAATATTCTTGTGGATAACATCTACCTTTCATCCACTTCAGACGACGACCAGGTATTATGCCGTGTTTGACGCTCGTAACGTGCTATATTATACTAACATCAAATAAAGGCAAATCCTGGCAATCTTGGTAATACAGATGGATTTGACACCATTAACAGTAACAATATTACGATTCAGGTTAGAATTTAAATCAGAGCCCGATAAAATCTAAAGATATGGGTGCTAACGGTATTATAGAATAGCTGGGCAAATGTTGGAGATGATTGTGTCAGCTTCAAGCCTGGCTCTACTAACATGCACGTGAAAAATTTAACCTGCTACAACAGTGCCGGGATCGCAATTGGTAGCCTCGGACAGTATGAAGGGGTACGAGACATAGTTGAGAACATTACTGCAGAAGATGTCACTGTAAGTCTACTCACCAGTTCGACTGGGTTGTGCTACAAGCGAACTTATGTATTGCATAGCTCATTGGTAGCCGCAATGGTGCCTATATAAAGACGTATGTGGGTAAGAGGACGTACTGGCCTCCCCAAGGTGGTGGCGGTGGTAACGGCTATGTTCGCAATGTCGGTAAGTTTATTTCTCAGTTGGTTTCTATACAGCGTAGGCTATCTAATGCGGTTATAAGGGTTCAAAAATTTCCACATCGAGAATATAACTTCTTCGCCCGTTCTAATTCAGCAGTGTACTCACTGGGCTGGATACAATGTGCCAGCATGCGCCGATACACCTGCCACTGGCTACTTTTCTAACATCTCCTGGTCCAATTTCACCGGTTATATGAATGAAAAGGTTGGAACAAAATCGATCAGTTGGGCATGTTCACCACTTGCACAGTGTGAAGGGTTCTCCTTCAAAGATATTAATGTTAAATCGGCTAATGGAACCGATGGAACCTACTCTTGCAGCAACGTAGATGGTTACGATGCTGCATGCCAGAAGAGTCAATAGTAACAGTAATATACGTATTTTGATACATATACACGGAGAATATAATTGTGTACGATAAGCCACATGTTAGGTCTTGGGGAGTATATAACCCTCCTCTAGTTCTTCTCTCCTATAACTGACATGTTAGAAAGCCAAGAAAATGATAATAAAGGGAGTTGACTGACAAAAATATTCCAAACTCAGCAACATAGGCTAGCCAATGTTTCACCAGCTCTTCTAAGACTTTTGGCTCCTGTTCAGCCAAGTCATGAACCTCGCCCATGTCTTTATCCATATCGTACAGCTGCCATTTTTCAGGACCTTTTGGCTTCGGGATGAACACAGCTTTCCATTTACCCTTTCGGATAGCCTGATGGAAAAATAGCTCCCAACCGGTTACGTGATCTTCGTCATGAACGCGAGGGGATTTCCGTAGTAGGTGTGATAACCATGACTTGCCCTTTACTGGAACTATTTGCCGACCCCGAAATTTTGGCCCGGATAATGGAATACCTGCAAGATCCAAGAATGTTGGGAGAATATCCATGACAGTTGTAAATGAGTCAGTAATGCGCCCGTGGGGGAGCTGAGCTAAGCGTGGGTAGTGAATAATAGCTGGACACCGAATACCTCCTTCTGTGACATAGCCTTTATGCATTCTACTGGGTGCTGTTGAAGCTTGTGCCCAGCGAGGGCCGTACCAAATGAAGGAATCTCGGTTACCTAAATTCTCGTAATCGTTGTTATAATGTTTGTCAATGGACTTTTTAATAACATCCCCAGTCACGGGAATTGCCTCCACGATGGCTCCTTCGGCACCGTTGTCAGACATGAAAATGACAAATGTGTTGTCCCATTCACCAATCTTCTTGATGTGGTCAATCACTTTACCAATGTTCTCGTCCATTCTATCAACCATACCTGCAAACACCTCCATAGTCTTGGCGGACCACGCTTTCTCCGCAGCTGACATTTCGTCCCACTCTTTGGTTGACGCAATAACTGGGTGAGCTTCGATATCCTCAGGTAAAAGCCCAAGCTCAATTTGCCGCTTCAATCGTTTTTCCCGTAGAGCATCTGGGCCATCGTCGTATGTTCCTTTATATTTTGTAATTGATGACTCGGGTGCTTGCAAGGGCCAATGCGGGGCCGTAAAAGGTAGAAATGCGAAGAAAGGTTTTTCTTTCAGCACAGTTCTGCGTTCTCTTTCATCCAAAAACCCAATGAGTTGGTTCGCGAAGTAATCTGATGAGTAAAAGTCTGCTGGAAAATCTTTTGTTTCTATTCTTCGGTCGTCTTCATAGTACAAACTTGCCCAGTGAGCAAAAATGGGAGTGCCATCAGGATGCTTTGGCTCATAGGCATAGTGGCTTGAACCTCCAGGTAAAAGCGCAAATGAACGATCAAAACCTCGAGCATGCGGTGTACGCTCCTTTGTCAGGCCTAAATGCCACTTCCCGCTCATGCAAGTATAATATCCTCCGTCTTGGAGAATCTCTGGCAGAGCCGCAACTCGGAAATTCAGGTATCCTTCATAACCTGCTCTTTCAGACCATGGGACTGGCGGATCGCGCCCACGTCCCCAATATTCCATTTGACCAAGGCCAGCGATATGATTGTCAGTGCCAGAGAGCAGCATAGACCGTGTGGGAGAACACATAGACGCCGTGTGGAAGTTCGTCATGCGCACACCCACAGGAGAATAAGCCAGGGCATCAAGATTTGGAGTTTGAATCTCACTACCAAAAGCACCGAGGTCTGAGAAACCAAGGTCGTCTGCGACAATGAGAAGAAAGTTAGGGCGTTTGGAAGTGTTCATGGTTGCTCCCTCCCATGAATGATATGCCCTTTAGATGCAATTTTTTAACGTAGAGAAGCGATTTTGGTAAGAAACAATATCAAAATAAACAGGACTAATTCATCGAAAGCAAACACCTCGACTTTATACTTACATTAAGTGATGGTGCGATTTTGTGGGTTGAGTGCGCAGTAAACTTTACTGCACAATTATGTAGGTACATGTACCTTTCTGGCTAAAAGCAGCGAGCTCAAGAAGCCATAGGCTACTACATAGTGGGGGTGTTGGCAAAATGCTAGCACAAAATGCTAGCACTGGGAGGTGCATACATGTAGTAAGTCCTAGCCTCCTACAGTGGTCCGAAAAAAAACGGGACTGGAGAGATTATCAGCAGGGCACACAAAAATCCGCAACGTGCACACAGTAACAGCGCTAGACTTCCCAGATTAGCGTTCTTATTATCTTAATGCAGGTGTATATTCATTTGTTGTCCCCCTGTTTTGTTTTCAGACCCCTTGCCTCAACCTATGGTGCTTAAGGTTGGAATTATTCAGGCAGCAAATTGAATGTATCCACAGTGGGGATCGAACGATTTAATAAAAGACTAGTTAACAGGCTCACTAAGCACGTTGACAAGTGCTAGAGACAATTTGGAAACCGTCATCATATGGAGTAATACAACAATGCCTACAGCTCAGTTCCGAAGTCTTTTGAGAAAAACAAACAGAAAAAGATAAAGGAGAAAAAGAGGGATAATAAAAAAAAATAATACTAGTTGGGGCTATATTTTTTCTTTTTCTTTGCAAGTAGCTACTATGTAAAGAGCACTAGGTTTATAGTTTATAGGGTAGGCTTATATATATAAAAATGAAAATTCACTGCTGCAAATAACAACACACATCATATAGTGATTTATAAATTAATACCAACTTAAGCCATTGCTAAAGAAGACTCAAATATCGAGCATCAGCCAGCACTCAACGTGTTAATTATAATACGACAATGTATCTCAACATCTTAAGATTTTGGAATTATTATTTTCAATCAATGGCAATGGCATAAAATGAGGACATAAGTATGATAATCAATCTCTCTATTCATTTTACGCAATCTAGATCTTCCTTCCTTGACGTTCATACTTTAAACACTTAGTATGGTTAGTAGTATTATGTTTGCTTGACGTCTAGTTAGACTTGTTCTTGGAAGCCTTCGCTTTAGCAGCCTTCTCTTTGGCAGCAATTTGCGCCTCGGTATGATGAGGCTCGCGCTTCTCCCAAGAACCGAACTCATCAGGAGCAGGAACATCGCGAGCCTGGGTCTTCTTTCCACCCTTCTTCTTAGCGGCAGCCTCCTTAGCAGCGATCTGTGCCTCAGTGTGATGAGGCTCGCGCTTCTCCCAAGAACCGAACTCATCAGGCTCAGGAACATCGCGAGCCTGGGTCTTCTTTCCACCCTTCTTCTTAGCGGCAGCCTCCTTAGCAGCGATCTGTGCCTCAGTGTGATGAGGCTCACGCTTCTCCCAAGAACCGAACTCATCAGGAGCAGGAACATCACGCTTCTCCCAAGAACCAAACTCATCAGGTTCAGGAACATCGCGAGCATGGGTCTTCTTTCCACCCTTCTTCTTAGCGGCAGCCTCCTTGGCGGCGATCTGTGCCTCGGTATGATGAGGCTCGCGCTTCTCCCAAGAACCGAACTCATCAGGAGCAGGAACATCGCGAGCCTGGGTCTTCTTTCCACCCTTCTTCTTAGCGGCAGCCTCCTTGGCGGCGATTTGTGCCTCGGTATGATGAGGCTCGCGCTTCTCCCAAGAACCGAACTCATCAGGAGCAGGAACATCGCGAGCCTGGGTCTTCTTTCCGCCCTTCTTCTTGGCAGCAGCCTCTTTAGCAGCGATTTGTGCCTCAGTGTGATGGCGAGTTTCAAGCCCTTCAATCATAGATCGTACGAACTTGGTAGCCAGAGTTGCGCCGGAGCCCTAACGGACCTAATTAGTTTGATAGGAATAATAGTTGTGATCAAATTACTCACGACGAATCGTCGTTCCATGTCAGTAGATCCTGGCGCCAAGTGGCCGGAAGCCATAGGGGCCAAGCTAAACATGGCAAAAACCAAGGCACTAGTAACTGAAGTAGGACGCATGGTGAATAAGATATGAAGGGATATTCGAAATGAAAAAAGAGATGTAAAACAAGAAAATGCAAAAAAAAAGAGAGAGTTGATTTAAAGAAGACTGTCCAGCAGCCAGGAAAGTGAAAAGAAGAAGAATGGAATGAAGAAGTAGATACAGAATGCGAATCAACAGCCAGGAAGGGATGAATTGAAGGTGCTTTTATAATACTTGGAGAATACCAGCGTCTCTGTAGACGCTCTAGGAATAGACGAACCAGCCCCACACCCACCTCGGCTGAAGATATCATCAGAAACTTGGTTGAAACGGAAAGGGAAGAAAGCCCCGTCAACTGTTTGCCAACAATTCAAAAGCAAGCGCTAATTGAAACCGACTATCAGTCTTGCTCTGAAACTTTTGGATATTCCTAGGTTGTAGTCATGTTATGCCGAAGCTCCAGTTTTAAGTCGGGGTTGCACTAGGCGCCCCTACTAGGAAGTTACAGCCGTGCATCATAAAGAAGCTGTGAAACTATCGTATTCTAGACAGTAGCAAAATACGAGCAATATTTTGGCTAGCGGTTTTAAAAAAAAAAAGGTTGATCTTTCTTCCACAATGACTACTTGTCATGTTTAGAGTTAAGATGAATTGATATTTGCCCTGAAAATACTCGATCCTGTATCGCTAAAGTCTCCTTGCCCCCTGTGTCTCGTAACCGACCCGCCTCCTAAGCTTAATAACTGCGGAGTCTTGGTACCAATTCAGTTCACCTCTTCATCTCATTTATGAATTACACAAAGCCAAATTCTCGAGTTGCGTATGGTACACTAAATTCTTCTCTTCCTATTCATTCAGAATTCATAGACAACTCCATTTAATCCTCTTTTCGGTTTACATTACCATGGCTTTTGAGTATCAATCTCTTCAAGTGGCTTTTCCTGGCGAAAAACCAGCCCGTCTGTCATCGGATTCTTCATCGACCTTGCAAGCAATCGACGACTTGGACTACTTATCACGCGATTCGGAACTGTGCTACAAATCTTCCCTCTGTGAATTAGCTTCCAGATGGGCCAGATCCAAATGGCTCTGGGCCATTCATGCAGCTTTGTTATTTACCTCATGTGGAATGCTCATCGTCACTATAATCTTGAGATCATCGACTCTATATCATATTCGACAAGTTTCAGCCTGGTGTAAGTCATTAATGTAAAATGATAAGGCATATCAAAGCAGCTGACAGTGTATACAGCACCCGCCGATGTTTCCGTCCAATACAGCCATGTTCGATATAACATTACTACCAAAAGTAATGTCTTTGTTGGTGCTGGCCCTGAGGTAGATAGAGCTTGGAGGGAAATTTCATACGACAGTGAGTGCGCGATCAGTTACCCAGTCAAAAAAAAAAAAAAAAAAAAAAAGAAATCTGACAATTGCGTGAAAGTGGGCGACCAATGGATACCAAAGCACGATATTTCGAAGTTGGATATGCCAGAGACTTCACTCAAGGTCAACCATCCTGTTACTGGAGAGGAGGGCTATAGAGTTGGCATGGAAGTCTTTCACCACCTACACTGCTTAAACCTTTTGCGCCGGGTTACATACAGGGAGTACTACGAACCACTTGGTGGAGAATTCAGCCATGGCCAAGAAGCCCTTCAAGCACATACAGGTATGTACTTTACTAATTTGTTCAAGCAAAATCACAGTTTGGATATGGCTTGGCTTACAGATTTACAGATCACTGCATCGAAGTACTACGCCAAAACATTCAGTGCAACGCAGATATTGGCCTGTTCACTTTCTATATGATCCCAGATGACCCTCTTGCTTGGCCCGAACTAAATTCGAAGCACATTTGTCGGAACTTTGATAAGGTCCGTAGGTGGGCGGTGGACCACTCAGTAGGAAATATGGAGGTGTTGGAGCACTAGACGTGTTGTTCTCTGCCTTCTCTTGTACGCTGTATATAGGATACAAATAGCCTTGATTTTTCATTAATGACAAACTTTATTCTTTTTTTTTTTTAAAAAAAAAAAAAATCATCATCATGCAAGCACATCGCCTACGCTTGCCTACATATTATTCCTGCTAGTTTCGAATTTTATTTGCTGAGCATCTGTTTTGGTATAAATTATTTGCATTCCGCTCGCGCGATAATTTGGACAACCGCCTAAAGGTTCTCCCGTACAGAGGTTAATCAACCGGGAAAAGTCTCTAACACGAGAAGAAACTAGGCCTAAGTCTCCTCACCTGAAGCTCGCTTGCTAACCGAGCTAAAAGTTCATGATGGTAGACTAGTAATCCACTTGTCCGCTGGTCGCCTAGCTATAGGGCAGTTATCAATTGAATATGTGGAACCTATTCTCCAGTGTTTCTATGGTTAGCACGCGGTTACCGCTATGCTGAAACCTATTTAGTTCGGTATTGAGTCAACTAAGGGGTTCCGCGCGGAGTGTTGCATCAGCCCCGTTTCGTGTTATAGAGTTAAAACAAAAGCTACTTAGCTTGCATTTCATTGGCGCGTTAACTCGCCCAGTTACCAAACATTGGTTTGACTAATGCTATAGCTTGGCACAAGTCTTGGCTGTTCGCGAATAGGGGATAATTTCATCATACTGTCACTGCTTTAAAGGTGATTCGTATCGTATCAAACAATAAAAGTTTGAGATATGGGTAAGGATGAGAGGCGGAGGCTATCAAACATTACATAGATCATTTTTGTCCAGCGAGCGAGTCCCCTTTCTTCTCACGGCTCCTAACAAAATTGCCCATCTTCTGCTGGCTCAGAAGGAATCTTACTTTCCTTTCTCTTCTGTTCCCTTTTTCTCATTGCGTGTGTTATTTCTCAACGCATTCTGTACAATTTTTCCCAACTATCATTCATCAAATATGGCATTCTCTAAAAAATACTCAAAACTCAGAGCAAGCCGCGATTTTCAAGAGAGCGAAGATGTTGACCTGGAAGATAATGCATCCGATGTAACCAAATATTCCTCAACTATTGAAACTTTGGACAAAGCAGAGCTTCTGCCCTATCGAGATGATACAAGCGAATCAGCATCATCTTCTCTATCACACCAACGGAGATCCAGTCGATTCAAGATGTCCTCAAATTTCTGGACATGGCTACGATGGGCAGTGATTGTCGTATTACAGACTACTTTGATTCTATTAGTGTTTTTGAAACAAGACAACAAAAGATGGCCAAAAAACGATCTTCAGCAGATAAGCGGCAGCGATCAATATGTCGAGACAGGCGGCGATATCAATGGTCTCTATAAGACTTGTACGTACCACTGATTCTACTCTTACTCACGATCCGAAACTTCCTTATCTAACGTAACTATTCAATAGTATCACACACGTATACTTTTCTCAAACCCGAAGAAGAAAAATATGTCCCGAACATGACATCAAATGATAATCGAATGGAGATCCGAAAAAACTGGGATATGTTAATGCCACGTACGTGGCAGTCACTTGAATTTTGATACTACAATGGATTATACTAAGAACTGTTTTAGTTGGAAGCGGAAGTGTTTTAATCCCCGATTATTCGGATCACCCTTTGCTTGGACAACCTATTACCGACGACCCAATTCGTTCTGGGCCACTGTTTGAGGCGTCATGGACACATGCGCTACACTGCGTGAGTAATTGAATCAACAAACGCCTCTATTTGTCTCTATACCATGAACTAACGTTTTTTAACATGTTGAAGTTGTATTACAGCGTGGACAGCTATCACCAGTTGATAGTTAATGGGCCAAGTGAAGGCGACAACCCGAAGCATGCAGCTCATTGCTTCGAATATCTCCGGAACAGCATTCTCTGCAATCTTGACATGACCCTAGAAGGATCTATGTCAACGCCAGATGATAAAGAAAGAGGGCAGCCTCATGTTTGCCGCAATCGAGCAGAAGCTATCTCTTGGATTGAAGCTCGAAGAATGGACAATGCACAAGATATTGTCGGCCCTTAAGAAGGCGTGACCTAATGTTATATATATTTCAGCCATATTATTCACTACATAAATCCCATTATTGACTATATAGAGCGTTAATTAAGGAAGACTCTAATATCATTAGTTAGTTGATTAGTTCCTTGCCGTGCTACTTAGCTTGACTTTATATTTATTTTAATATACCGCTGTGTAAAGTCTGAGGCAATAAATATAAAAACCAAGGTAGAAAATACGCAATTTTAACGTTAATTTAATGAAATTATCAAGATCAAGATATTATTGATCTTGTTCTTCAAAACCTTTTTCCATTCTGTAACTCAATCATGGTAGCTCAAATATAGCTAATGTGTACGTTTTGCTTTTTCTTAGCTTATATAACTGAATTGGACTAATAATTTTGGGTAATGCTTACCCAGCATCCAAGCAGGCGTAATTAAGGTGACAAGTGCGCAATCTTTTTACCCGTTGATATGATCCAAAACAGAGGCTTGAGTGGCTGCCTTGTAGCCGCCTATCAAGAATCAGGGTTGGGCTTTGACGCTATCACGACGTACACTGGTAATCTACGTGTGCCAACTGCACAGGCTGCCCAGGAGCTCGATCTTCCCACAGGCTCACCGGAAGCATTGATGTATGCATAAGTGAAGATAAATTCCGCCAATATTTCCCCATTGAAGACTTCCCATAGCTCTGTGCCGCATCAACGGCTGAGTTCCACGCAAGGGCTGACAAGCTGATACCCCATTTCCCTTCATCGCTAAACTCAAAAACGGAGCGAACCTAGCCGGTGTCGCCAAAGCCGAGACTCTTGCAGAAGCTGAAAGTTAGGTCGAAAATATGGTTGGCTCTGGTTCTGCTGCACTTGTAGAAAAATATATTGATGGACCCGAGGTTGATGTAAATTTTCTTTTGATCGATGGAGAGATCATATTCTGTGATATCAACGACAAACCGCCCTATGCTGCAGAAGTGGTAGGCCCTGAAGATGCACCCGCTTCTTTCATAGAGTCTAAAATGATATGGCCTTCCATCTTGCCGCCCTCCGAAAAACGCGTCTTGGGTGAGATAGCGCTAGCGGCACTGACAAAGCTTGGCTTCAAAAGCGGCATATTTCACATAGAAGCCCGCGTCATTAAGTCCTCTATGCAATGCAGTTATAGTAGAGACCAAGAGTAGTTTCGTTATCTCGGAAAAAAAAAGGTTATGCAAGAAGAAGAGCAGTCGAGAGCCATGCTTATAGAGATCAATGCTCACATGCTTGGCCACTGCGGCATTGATTACACGTTGGTGCAGCTTCTTCTATGAATGGAAGACACCCGTCACGCGCGCCTCTTATCCGTTCCCTTTGCTGATATGAAGGGTACTTGCGTAAACATTGAGTGTATTATTACTCCTCAGGAAGGCATCTTTCATGGTGAGAATATGTTTGATGATTGGAAGGAAAGGCTGCCCCATTTGATGGAGAGAGTTGTAGATGAATATATTTTTACCAAGACGGAGATACTGTGAAGGGCCTTAGCGAACGGGCTTCGTGAGTGGCTTATTTTATTATGAATAGTGAAATCGGGCGGGAGGATGCGATGATAATTGGCGACGACATCAGAAAGAATTTGAGATTTGACATGGTCTAGATATTAGTATAGGGACGTATTTATGCTATTTTCTATGAAACATCGGAGACATTATATCTCAAGGCTGTTCAATAAAATATCTGGGTTTAATCGACTATAGCTTCAACACAGCTTGCCAACTCCAGAGATATCTTTAGCACATGATCCATGATCCTCCTCGCAGCCCCATCTGCCGAAAGGTCTGACACATCAAGCCTGAGCGACGAAGGATGGTTATTAAATGAGTACAAGTCAACCTTCCTGAACATCTTGACTAGCTCTGCATCAATAAGCTTCCCATGGTTCACCCTCCCATCTTCCACTAATCTACCTAGGTTGGTCTCCTCATCACAAAGTAACATGATAGGTATAAAATTGCATCTCCGTCTCTTAGCACAGTCTATATATTCTTCGCAGACAATTTCGCCAAGTTCGTTAGATGTCTGGAAGTCTGTGAAGATGTATGCAGTAGAATGCGTAGCCGGTTCGTAGATTAATGAGTTAAAGATCGCCAAGCGGATCTGCCGACGGAGATCCTGATAGCCAGCTTGCTCGCGATGTAAGACGGCATCTGCAGGATTGATGAGGAGATGATTATGAACGACCTTCATTGTGGACGGCCTGAAGAAGCTGGCAAGAATTTGTGCAATAGTTAACTTCCCTGTTCCCGGGAAAGCATTAAAATGGACCATAGGAAGAGGCCGCTGTGGAAGATTGATAGCATTATTCATGGTTGTTTCATTGGAAATTCGATTTTGGCTGAATGAATGTTGTAGTAGAATCCGGAATTCTTGATATTGTACACCAACAAATAATCCTTATTGGAATTGTTGATTTGTTTGCGGCTATTGGCCGGATTTCGTTCTCTCAACAATCACTCAAAACCACACCCAATCGATTACGCCAAACGCAGATGACGTGCGAGAAATCCAACTTCGAAAGGCTCGGCTTTTGAATATTGAAGCAGAGTTGATACCCCAAAAGCTGCTGACGGTCAAGGGAGGAGAGTTGCATTGATGGGCTTGAGATGGAAGCATTCGGCAAAGATCCGGGATATGCTGATAGATTCCTATAGATTAAGGACTATGAGCAATTGTATGTGTCCTGTGCGCAAGGTATGATCTGGAAGGCCACCCATAATGCAAGGCTGATCATCACAGTCCCAGGTCCGTTGCCCCACATCAGCTTCCGCGATAATTATTTAGCCATCTACATCTCGCCTGTTGTGGACCGACCACATACCCCGCAGAGATTCAACACACTACCAAGCCAGGATGGAAAAATAATCAGCAAAAAGAAATATGCAAGATGCACATACTTACCGCGCCAAACTCCACGGCTTATTGTTATTAAACCCCTAACGTGTGTACGTCTTTTCTTTTCTTTTCTTTTTGTTGTTGTTTCGGCTATTTTGTAAACCACTTGATTGCTAGGTCATGGAGATCATGTCAAAATCACAAGGATCTCTGGATGAATTGGGCAATAAGTCACATGGGCAGACTTAGACCTGCTTGAAAGGCCACCAACATACATCGAAAGAATGAGCTAAGCCTGCTTTTCCAGATTTATCATGGCATACATGGTTTTCATTTTTACATCACTCCAACACGGGGATATTAATGTCTTTGATGAGTTACATTGTTCGTGGATTCTAAGAGGGTAAAATTGGAGAAGATATTCAAAATCTTGCCTATTCTCTAGCGTGGAAAGCCAGGCTGGCAGTCTCAAAAGTCCTAGTAGGTATTGAAACCACAATTATTGCTGCTATTGCCCCCTTTAGAAATAGCTGCGAACTCGTAAGAGAAGATTTTAGCCCCAAAACCTTATTATGAAGTAACGGTAGTGATGTCCAAGTTCTCATCACAGGGCCGCCTTTTAAGTTATTCAGGCCAAAACCGCTCCAAGAAAACAAAATAATAGCTACGTATATAAAGAGTCTACCGCGCTTAGTCATGCATCAGCGTCAACAGTTATCCAGCAAATTCTATGGTTTGCGATTGTTACGCTAGGTGCGTTGCTGACTATACCACATTGACTTAGCCAGTACATCAACAGAAGCCAAATCGTTTTGCGTCAAAGCTTCTTCAAGTTTACTCCCATATTTAAAATATTCTTTCATGCTTTGGGCTTCATCGTCTATTTTTCTCTATATAAACCTGAATGTAGCTATGTACATGTAGCGGGTAGCTACGCTGCGAAGACCTAGTGCCGATTTACCGTAGCCCGTGACCCATAAAATGTAAGCAGCAGTATATTCGGGCCTTTTTTTTTTAACCTACGAAGTATGAGAAAAGAAGTACTTTTACATAAGATTTTCCAATATTCTATTGCAGCAAGCGGAAATACTTCGTATATGGTAAAAGGTTCCCATGGTGAACATGTAGTCGACAATTTTGCATCAAGATACATCACGGGGGGCGAAAAAATGAGGAGCACTACGTGTACCATTATGGCTCACTTTCGCAATCGCATTTTCTTCAATGCATCTAGCTTATGATAGCTTCCTTCATTGAATTTTGCAACTTTGTTGGTAAAGAGTATAGGACAGATTCGGATCTGTCTTTACTTTTTTTGCTATCAGCGGTTCTGTTGGTGGGTAGTGCCTGTGAATATATCACTTGCATCTCCGGTAAACATAATATTATTCTTCAGAATATAAAAAATTACCTTGTTAGTTCATGTATATAAATCTGTCCACAGAGTCGTGATAATAACTGGGGTTGGCGAAACAGGAGCAAACATGTTATACGTTCGGTAACTGAACATATATCGGCAGTGAGCGAAGTTTTATAATGGCATTCACTTTGCACCAGCCAGACGCATCAGCTGGGGCAAATAAGTACATATAAATAATTCCCCCATGACTTTCTATTGAAAACTTAGCGTCGGAATATCCGATCCGAAATTTATGCAACCTCGCCATGAAAGATTTCAACTAGGTGATTAAATGTATTAAGCGTTGGATTTTACTTTGCAAGAAAGCAGATATAGCTATTTCCAAAAGTACGCAGCAGGACTCGAAAGGAGCGAGGTTCCTTGCCTCATGCAGAGAATAATCCTCTGGCTCTCGGTGCCGTAAATCCTGCCTATAAAGCTTTTAGGCCCTGATAACGCCGTAAAGACGGGCCTTTTTTAGTGTGGAATATTGCATTCCGCCTACAAAATTATTGTGTAAGGCTTATGCTGGGGGAAAAGATTTAAAAAAGCCTATAGGCCAATAGCGTATATTAGCGTAAGTACGTGTGTTAGTCCGGTGCAATCTCCCCTGCTAAAATAAACAAAGAGGTACCTACCTTCATATTTAAGTACTCTAGTAGGTATCTACCCCGTGTTCAGTTCCTTTTCCACCCTTATGATTGGCTCCATTTGTCGGATCTACCTCGGCGGTGTTTTTTGAAGGACTATTAACTGCTGAATGGATCTTTTGTTGTTGGATTCTGTGCTGTTTACCTTTTTTCCTCTTATTGGCCATTGGCTATCCATTATTCACGTCACGGGATATGCTAGGACGGTTTTTGGAAGGAATACCCCGAAAAATACGCCATTGATTTCTCTACCAGGTTATAAATAATCACTGAGTACACTGATCAGTTAGCACGTCATATAAGGCATTCTGCACCTTAATGGAATAGCGGTGCGATTAATCACTACTTGGAGCGGCTTGGAATATATATCGGTCTTGTCAATCGCTCACGTTCTTCTATTTACAACGAAACAAAATTTATGATGAAATAATTAAGCAAAGCTGTTCGAAAACAATATCATTCCAATTTATAAAATGGGCAGCCCTAGCTGGGTGATACCGGTTGCTGCACTTAGCACTATCTGCGGCGTTGGATTTATAGGTGTTTGGTTTTGGTAAGAATTCGAATATTTTCCGATGAATTTATTGTAATATTGACTTAATAGGTTTCCACGGCTTCTGAAAAAGGGCACACAGCAAGAGCTCCAAGTTTTAGCCGCAGAACGGGCTGAAAGAGACCGGTACATGCAACAAAGGAATGCAGAAGAAGGCAAAATTGTACAGGAAACACAGGTCACACCGGTGCCAAAAGAGTCGCCTCAGGCTGCTTAAGATACATCAATACTTTAAAATGCCACTGGCGGCAAGGTTATTATTGTGATATTGAGAAGGAGTTGAATAACGGCACTTCCAATGATATCACATGCGAATTATTAGAAAGAAAGTATAAATTCAATATTAGAACTAATTTAATGCTAAATTTTACGTTGCCTAGTCACTTTCTATGCTCGTGGGCAAGAAGCAATCCCTTATTAGCGTCTATAATCGACTTATTGATTTAGGTTTCTTAGAGGAGCTTTAGATCGAGCATTTGTTTACAAAATATACAGTAAAACGCTCTATTTTAATAACGTCTACCTGCTATCTAATACCATTTGGAAGCTAATATAACCGTCTGCATCCTCTACGAGCATATATGGTCTTGTTACATGGAATTATAAACGGAGATTTATATATTTTCGGAGATATATATAGCCACCAGTCTAAATTAGAATAATAAAAAAAAGGGGCGGGGCGGGGGGGTTATTAGCTGTTGACCAAGCTAAATAACGGGATTGACCATTTGCGGCTGTACATGATATTGAGTCAAAAGCGAAAGCAGTATCTTGCACACTAACATCTCAGCAATTTTGCTAAAAAAAGACCCTACCAAAAGCTCCTTTACCGCGATTGAAATAGCATATCTGACAGATTTTGTGACGCCAGTTAACTCAAGAATCTACTCTATATCGCACGCATCACTACGTAATATCGAAATCATATATCTGCATGATATTGGATTCTCAACATACTTGCTGTGTTCATATTCTTCCTCTCTCTTACTTGTGCAGTCAATTTGTTATTGTGGGTTTCGATCATTGTTTCCTATCCCGATAAGAGCAAGTTATTTGGAGTTAGATGTAAATACATAGAAGTAGAGGGCCATTCGCCTTATGTAATAGTACCTGACAACAAAAGCTATAAATGCAAGACAGTATTAGTAAGTACATTATTAAATGTATTGGCAATCTAGTTACCCTTGTTCAAACTGTGATAGAAAGAGCATCATTATATAGTATATGAATTCCAGAAATGGATATATCCACTAAATTAACCTATTTCTTTAATATCTTGATAAATATTGTCTAGTAAAGCTTGATATGTCACTTCTACAGCTTGCCGTCGGATATTTCCTTTGGTGGCTGTCCGTGGGAGTGAGCTTGGTGGAACTGCAATGATGAGGCTAGTGGAGGTAATGCGCTCATGAAGATATAGTCGAGAATGAAACGGCTGTATTCTATCCAGGATTATCCGCTTCAGATGGTCATGGTCGATATCAGAAGTAGTTTCCACGAACAAGGCTGGGCTAGGTCGCCCCGTTCCAACCACAATGCAGCTATCCACCAAGTCGCCACAAACTTGGAGCACGTTTTCTTCAATTGCTCTGTTTCACATTAGTAACATATTATATCCTTGCAATGGAGTCTATTACCTAGTATCGCAACGAAGACTATTCTCACTCTTTATCCAATCGTCATTGCGTCCACAGAATTTGTAGTATCCTGTCTTAATTTCCGTGAAGATGTCTCCAGTGTGAAACTTGCCATCTCTCTGTCTAAAAGTCTCTACAGGGCAGTCTGGAGACTCTGGTAATACTACCAATTCGAGAAACTGACGGCTATTATCTTCCGTCGCGATTGGTTCAAACGTATATGCTGTACCGGGCATAGGGCGAAGCAGGGCAGCATCGGAACCTGTACCGTCTACAGACAGCATCATACCAGCCGCTTCTGTGCTTCCATACATGTTCTATAGCTTTATTAACAGGTGTATAGTCGTTATATTATTATTATACCACTTACCGTTAGCTTCAATCCATTTTTATACGCCCAGTCTTCTTCTTCCTGGTGCAGAGACAATCCACCGTATAAAATGGAGTCAAGGTTTTGTAAATCTGCCAACAGTTTTGGGTTTTCTCTCGCCTTGCGAAAATGGCTTGACATAAATGTGGGGAACTGGTTGAGACGGTTGAGTCCGCACCGATGAATCATACTCTGCAGCTCATCTGAAGAGAAGGCGATTTGGGAAGGCAGGATTGTGCAGCTCCCATGTCTAAGAAACCCTATCGTCGTAAACGTTTGACCAATATGGCATAAACTTCCCCTGTACATACGTTAGCATGCAAGGCAATTCATAACTCCTGGAAGTTGTTGGGCTGAGGGGAGTGTTTACATCCACACTGTCACGTCTCGGCCAGACGCTGCCCGTGGTGTCGCAACAATAGCAGCTTTCTTCACCATAAAATCGAGCCATTTGCCAGTGCAAGGAACAAGTTTAGGGGAACCAGATGTGGAGCCGCTTGTATGAAAAATGAACATTACACTATTGGGACCAGGAGCTTGTAAGGGAGGAAGAAATCCCAGCTCCTCGTTGGAGGGCCAATGAGGCAAAGAATTCACTGGAAAGTGAGGAATCGAACATTTCGAGATGCTCGAAGCAAACGAATCGTGATAAACAAGAGCTCCGGCGTTTGTTTTGGCGAGGAGCTCGAAAATTACGGTGGGATTGGGCAGTCGAATGCTAAAGAGCTGTGGAATATATCCTGCCCTTGAGATGCCGTAAATATGAAGAAGATCCGAGTATGTGAGGCCAGGAATCCTGTAAACAGTTAGCAAATATCCTTAGTCCCAAGTATAAGAAAGGTGTAGACATTCCATAACCCAACAATGGACCCAGCTAAGACTTCACGGGATAAGAGAAGATGCCTCCAAAGCAAGGCATAACGTTCTACATCATTAAGCAATTGCTTATATGTGACTGGATTCCAATTGAGGTCTTGGTCTTGATTTTGAGTGCCTTCGTCGGGAATAAAGAAGGCCGTTTCAGAAGAAAATTTAGACGCACTCTCATACAAGACTGAGAGATGTGAAATAAGTTTGTGTTGATCATCGGAACCCATACTGAAATACTGGGACTCACAATGAGGAAAAGAAAACGAGAAATTGCAGAGATGGTAGGTACTAATTCGTCTCACAAAATAAAATTTTCACTACGAAACGGAAATCGGGAGTTATAAGCTATATACCTAGTTCATTATACTTTATTACATGATCATTTCCCCATTGGAGTAATTGATCAAGGATTAATAAACAAAGCAAGATGTGCGTAGTAGCAGATGGGCGCTACCTAGGATTAGGAATAAAGTTGCTTATTTTATTCATGCACTATTCTCATCTCGTGCACCCCCGCTTCGAACTCTCTTGATTTTCTTAGCTCTATACGGAGTACTTACTGAAGCATTGTGCAACATACTTCAGTGAAGCGGCAGCTAATAGTTCCTGGGTAGTATTTTATTACTAATATATCTATTATATTATACAGAAGTATAAATTCTTTTCTTTTTTTTCTAAGAAACAGTAAAGTTTAGATGTATTATATATTTGCCCTCAATACAGGCCGGTCTACACTTTCGGATTTAATGTCGTGATTTCAGGGAACACTACTATCTTTATTTCTCTTCTGTCTTCAGCATATTTGGACTTTGCGATTCACCGTTCTGAGAGGCTATTTGCGAACTTGTTGAACACCAAGAAATCCGAAGTGAATCCACGAGGGAAGAGCTCCACAAATAGCGAGCTGACCACCAATCTTGAGGCACATGCTATGATATCTATGGAGTACCTCGCAAAAAATCACCCGAAACAAATACCTACTTATGCAAGAGGGGTTGTTTTTAGATAGAGTCTCTGAAAGGGTTGCTGATAGAGACATTTTATAGCTGTACGGATTTAAATACCTTATAATTTTCTATAGGCTGTTGCAGACGTGCAAGCTTGCAATCGTAAAGGCTTACTCAAATAATTTCTATTACACAAGAGCAATCTGTTGCACTACAAACGCTGCCAGGTCTCTCTAGTACGTGAAAAAAGTTTTGCAAGTACATGTACCTTCTATAACAACACTCAAAATATATTACAATTGATCTACTTTATTTAACTCAAGCTGAAATTAAACAGGCGATTAGCTAGAAGATAATATTTACAGAAAGAATTACATTGCACGTTTAACCACTCGGGTATTCATGATTTACCGAAAGAACTGAATAAGTGTTGCAAAGATTTAATATATACCTAAAGGAGGCTGCCCGCGATCCGGTGCAGTAACATTACCTTAGGTAGGTAGGTAGGCTTCAAGGCACTAGGCGCTATTAGGCAAAGTGCTATAGCAACTGTTATCCGCTATAGCTATAGCGGCCACCTTGCTATAAATTAGAATGGAAGCATCCATCAGAGAACTATCCATGTTAAATCCATTACAAATTACAAATACTTCCAAATTACTGGAGCGGTGCAGGAGAGCGCAGACATTTATTCATGTCCGTCGGAAATGCAGCCAGCTATGGCGACATTGCTGGAACTGTGTCCCGCTTACAGAAGCGCAGCTTGGTACTACAGCGCTTTCAGACGACAGAAGGTCTTAGAATCGTCAATGGCACATCGGCAAGTGCTATTGCTGCAGTTTTATCATAGAGCTAAACAACTGGTGGATTTGTCACATTTTTTAACAGCCGTGGGATCGGAGGCGCTTTGCACTTTCTGGGACAATAAATAATTACGAATCTTATATTTTTTCCATTCGACGAGTCGATGGTAAGACTAGACAGCTGCCAACATCACCAGCTTTCCCTGGGGTTCTCGGTGGTATCTCGGGTCAATCTTCGCAGTCGCGGATTAGCAAGAGCCGACACTCGCTACGCAATGCGCCACAGTGGCTCGGGCCGCAATTGGAGGACATCTGGACCTGGTTGTTTCTCGCACACCAGCAAATTAAAATTGAGCTCCATTGAATGGCAGATAATCTATTAATCGACGTCGACGGCGTGCATCCACCATGGAGATAATTTTCAAGCCATACCTCTCAAAAGGGTATGGAACAGACTATCTTAATCATGCCGACTCTCGGCTTTTTGCTGTTTTCGCAGTGTACTAGGCTGATTAGCAATAAATTTAATAATGGCCTGCCTGCTAATGTGTGTGTGTACGGATAGTCATAAAGCGCCAAACTTACCTGGTTCAAACCGCATCTACGCGTACGTTAGAAATCACATTAGAATCACATTATATAGTGGATTTTCTGAACCAATTATATTCCGAATAAATAAATGGGGTTTTGATTCAGTCAATTCTCATAAGTCTAATTCTCATAAGTATATAAACGGTCAGGTCGATGTATCCGGTGGTATTACCAGCGGGGCCATAACTAGACGTATAATCGAACATCTCAAACAAAGGTACCCACAATTTCCAAAGACTTTCTGATAGCATCGAATGAATAGTAGTGAGGATATATTTATCAATCTGCAATCGTAAATTGCCAACACACATTCTGGAGTTTATGATGCTTAATGCTTATTTAACGAGATATGGATAATGCAAATAATGCATCTATAAATAATCATTTATTAAAAACACGGTTCCCATAATATGGAAATGCGGCGTATATAATATCAAGTATAATAGTTTAGCATGAAAAATATCCATTCAAGGGCACTTAAATATCTCGATGATACCAGTCCGTAAGATAGCTTGATGTATGCCTTAACAGCTTTGCATCGCGTGGTATTTGTTGAATAATGATATATTTTCCCTATGCTCTTATTCTAATGTTTCTGATGCTATTTATCACAAATTGAACAAAAGGTCCATCAGTGCCGGGAAATTTGGCGACCTGGTATAAAATATTAGTTTTCGCGAGAACAGCACATTGGATACCGGCACGATGTTGCTACTTACCCGAGGCCGGAGACTGGATCCCATCCTGTAGCCGCTGGGAATCCAGGTGAGTTGTTGCACCCTGGGTTGTTGCCAACTGTGACATCGTGAAAAACTTGAGGGTTTGCATACTATATGGAATATTATAAACAACCATTCAACTCAAAGATATTAAAAGAGATTGGTTTTAACTTACCAAGACAGGATGCAAATAGCCAAGCGTGCTTTTGCCCGCTTCAAGTCGAGCTTCATTGATCAGCGTTATCGCTGATGCAAACACGGGTGATGAGAGGGAAGTCCCTCCTATTAACTGCCATTTCCCTCCAGTGTAGACGACTTGCCGATCTCCAACAGCAGCAACGTCTGGATATCCACGGCCTCCACGGTGATAAACACCACTGGTGACGGATGAATAGTTCCCATTTATGACGAAATTATCATAGCCACTAAAGGGTAGGGAAGACTCAACTTGGTCGAAGTATGCCGTTACGGATTGTTGCTGGTAGCTGGGAGTTCCAAATATTTGACTGAAGCCCCCACCACTTGCAAACCTGGTTGTCGCAACTTCATTAAGTTTCTCGTACGGTGCTTCCGGCCCTGTTGCATTGGCGAAGCGATCCCATTGAGTGCTCCCGACAGCTAAAACGTATGGGCAAGAAGCTGCTGAATGTGGAGAAAATATCTGCTTCTGAGTACCACCACACTGGCTTTGTTGACCTACACCAACATCTCCAGAAGAGGTAATGACAGTTGTTCCCTGTAGTGTAAGCTTCATCCATTCATTGCACTGTCGTTTAAAATATGAGTCTGGAAGTTCTCCTTCTACCTGGTGATACGAGATGGAGATCACATTGGTTGGCTTATAAACACCGCACTGTAGCTGACCCTTGTATCCACCCGGGTTGGGATCAGGATACACAGGGTCTGAGCAGTCTGGATCAGTGCAGTCTCCTGTTTCTCCAAATGCGCTGTATGTGCAGTAACTACCGTCTATGGCATCAAGGAATGCTATGAAAATATGGTCGTTAGTGAGAGAGACTGTGTGTGAAACGATGTGAAGGGATATGATAGGTATGATGTGTGCTAATTCGTGGACGTACTGTTCCAAAATCCATTGTATCCTCCATGAGATTCATACCACTGATCATCTTCTTGGAAAAGAACTGTTCCTTGGGGATATATTAACGGGATAGCGGAATTGAAATCTAGCGCTGATTCAGCTCCATCCTCCACATTTGTGAAATTAGAAGGATCTTCAATCGCTCCAACCGCCCCATCGATAAGCCTTTCTTCTGGCCATGTGCCATTGGGTATATACCTAAGGCCAATTGAAGTTATTGAATTGGTAATCCTAGTAGTCTGAGAAAGTTATGGAACTTACGGATAGAGCGTAGAAAAATACACATCCAATTCCTGGCGGCTGTAATGATCATTTGAGGATTCAAAAATTCCAAGCTGGTTTCCTGGAAATCCCGTTGTGCCATTCGGAATTGAATACTGAGCTATAGACCAATTAGTAGCTTCTCGGCATGCGTGTAACGAGATGAACCACCATGGGAGACATGTTGACTGTGTATACACCACTGAAAAGGGGAAAATGAAACTCACCTCTTGTACAATCTGCTGTAACATAAATACTACATGTAGTACTATTGGGATTGGGAAAACTAGACAACAGGGATACATCTGGCCGACCTGAGAGGCTGGCAGCTCGTTTCTTGCTTTGGATATTGGAATGGGTCTTGGTGCTGCCCTTTCGAAGCCTTGTGCCAGGGGTTACATAGTCAATGTGCTCCTGGATGTGAATAGGAATGTGGTATTCCTCTGCAGCTATATCTTCACTGCCAGAAAAATGTTCCCATAGAAAAAAGTCGGTATAAAAGAGATTCTCCACTTCTTCAACTGAGGCATCAAATTGTACCCACTATACGAGTATTTATGAGATCCTGTTAACAAAATACGTGAATAACGATCGACTAGGAACAGAAAATACCTGTTTATTCACTGATTGTCCAATACGATTTGCAGAAATTCCAGACTCAGTGAGCCATGTTATGACTGTGTCAACACTAGACTGAGGCGGTGCAAAGACATCTATAACCTCTTCCGGAGTCATGTGGTTACCATATTGGAAAGACGCAGGATCGGAACTATACGACAGTATTAGCATTGATATTAATGAAGTTCAAGATATTGGATGTTATGGAAACCCAAGGCTGTCTTGTTATTGCCCCGTGTATCCAGCCGGCTTAGCTTACATTTCCAACAGCCTTTTTTCTCCAGCAGCAAAATTAATTTGCTTGAGGCCAATTCTCATAGGTAACTTCACCGTACGCGGAATCTTTTCTTTCTTAGTCCATTGCTGGACTGAAGGAGAAGGATGTCGTTCATGGAGAATATGAGTGTTGGGAACTTCTCTTTTAGTTATATGGAGGGTAGTATGTAGAGACACTGGGCCAGCATTAGCATCAGCAATAAATGCTGCTATAACAGCGATAGAAAATATTTTGGGCAACATATTTAATTACAGATTCGGCTGTAATATTGATGAATTGCTATAAGATAGCCAAAGATTCAATAATACAAGAAAAAGCATCCTCCTATAATATGTATAAACGAGTTAACTCCACTTAATTATTACTATACACACAATATATGGCGTGCTGATTATGAACCCCGCGTCCAATACTCAAAAGGGCAGGTAGCTATAATGCCAATTAGGCTAGAAAGTTGAAAATAACGCAGTATTATCGGCTCTTAGATCTGAGATAGTTCGAAATGGTAATAGGATAACGTCCCAGGACTATTCTCGGCAAGTAGAAAGAATCTATACACTTTCTTATACATTGTGCAAGGTTCTTTACGCGCCGCGAATATCAATATATGTAGCATTCATTAATATGTCACATCCACTAAATCTTGAACATGTGTGAATTTATAATGCAATTACAATGAGTGAATGTCGAACAGATCGGCAAGCAAACACCTATATTTCTAAACGTTCTTAATAAGAATTAATAAATACATATAAAGTTCATAAACTATATAAATAGATTTTAAGTTGAATGTGTATATGCTATAATTTATTGCATAAATTGCTTCAGTGTAGATGATTCTTTTTACTTCTCATTCTCTGGTAAAATGTATTTATTTGAAAAGGAAATTCTCAATATATGTGTACCTAAGTAGGCATATAAAATAACTTTCATCTGCAGCGATTCTAATATTTTCTGCCTTTTTTTTTCTCACATTGTAAATCAATATCATTACTATGCATCTAGTCCCTTGAATATTACAGTTAAGGCTGGTAAATAAAGATTTTACTTTATCCAATTGACACTCTAAATGCGGCGTATTTTTACGCCGCAAAAGATAAAAGCAAATGATAACTAATGAGTTAAAAGGGGAAAAAAATAGCCCCATCCCCTTCTTTCTTTGGTAGTTCACAGATATAGATTGAGAAAAATAATAGTTAAGAGGCTAATCTAGCATAAATATGTATATCAATTGACTATTACATGTTACATGACCTACGGTGTATTCGAAAGGTAGCTTTGTAGATTTCGCTATGGCATTATTTAGAATATAACCGTTTTTCTATATTTCAACTAATCGCTCGAGCCAAACACGTCGCTGGTCTGGACATGCACAGGAGATTTGCAACAAATAAATAAAGGGATGGCTTATCAAGCATCCAAGCAGGCGTAACCAGCATCCAAATAAACGGGGCTTTGTAGATGAAAGTACTATTATTTTTACTGCTATAATATAGCACTTACTTGCTATATTATAGCGCTTCCTTGGTGTATATATCGCTTTACTGCTATAATATAATATTAGAGTGCTATAATATAGTGCTTAACTGCTATAATATAATGCTTAACTGTTATAATATAATGCTTCACTGCTATAATATAATGCCTAATTACTATAATACAGTGCTTATTTATTATAATATAATCCACTGTTAATACATATAGCAAATATATATATGTTAAAGGAAGAAAGGGCTATATTATAGCAGGCAGGTACTATATTATAATAATCAGGCGCTGTATTATAGTGAATAAGCGCTATATTTTAATAATATATACTTTATAGTACTTTAGCTTTATTTTGGAATTAGGCCCGTGCTAACTGTAAATGGGTAAAATTCCAATTTTTTGGATGCCGGTTACGCCTGCTTGGATGCTTGATAAGCCATCCCTAAATAAAAGAGAATAAAGAAATAGGTAGTTAGCATACTAAAATTCATAGGGTGTAAAAGTTAACTGCGCTAAGCCTTTAGCACTAGTATTCTTATTTTCATGCCTACATGTACCTATTCACTTCCGATCCACTTTTGCTATCAGCTGCTTGATGCAAGTAGTATAATTGTAGACAGCAAACAGATACATCCAAGTGGAACAATCGTATTATCTATAGTAATAAGCCTGAATAGCGGCTTCTATTAGCCCGCTCTTCAGAGATCACCACTATGCCATAAGCAAAGATTGTCTCTCATTTTTATAGTATTGGTAGAATACAAATACGCACGAGCTGCTACAATTGAGGATTGTTAAGTATATTCTATACCGGCAGCATTAGTCCACAATTTTATGCTGATAGAAGGACTGATCTTTTACCTAATAAGAAAGTAATATATTTCTATACTACGACATACCAGAGTCTTTTGTTGACTAAGAACTTACATCTTGGGCAGGGAGTATTGTCTGAATTTTTTTTTTCCATTAATAAGAAGCCCCAATTGTACCTAGTCGCTAATAATTGATGTGAAAATATGACACGACCGTATTAATATACTTGTCAGCATTATAAACTATTGGCACATGCAGTCATCATTTTGCGCGCGGTCACATGTGTATTAGAATATATCATTGGCTGTGCCTCGCATCTGTGTAACGCGCTAAGGGTGATCCTTGAAGCAGTATAGCGACTATTCCGTATATCGACCTTACACATGTCTTACTATCCGTATATTCGTAAAGGCAGATAGGCCAATTTTTACGTTGACGATAGCCTACCATACTACCTGGTCTTAGCTATGCAGGACAGGGCATCCAGCCACCATAGTTGACTTATATTTATAGCGACACTGGCTCTACCTTTTTCTCTTCCGATCTTTGTTCAACGATTTTCGTAAATTCTCTAGCACCCATATCCATTACACAGCTATTCTAATTTACCATTCACCATTCAATGGTATCTTCTTCAGGCATATTTCGTTACATATTGCCATAATATTTGACAGTGGGTGTACAAAAAGTATAAACGAGGCTCTTGGCTATCTGCTGCGTCAAACTGCAATCAATTAGGGCTTATGCCGCCTGCAGTATAGGCTATTTATCTCACTCCTTTTGCTATTCTCGGTTTTTCCCGTGAAGCCATATGAGGAATTATACCACTGCGGCTGTCGAATGAATACCGATTTAAATAACTCCCTCCTTTGCAAGCGCCTCGCGGAGTATATGATCTCAGGCTATAGTGCCGTATATATGGAGACGAAATGTCAATCCAGCTTCATACCGAAAACAAGGCGCTGCCTGAAGTTCAGGTCGCGCATCCCCTTCTTGGGGCCCCAACCATCGATCCGTTAGGATTAGGTATTACTTGGCGAAATACACTATATCCTTTAAAATTACTCTCTCTTGTTGACCAGCATGTTTCACTACCAAGTATTTTTCCAGCATCTGGGTATGTCAAAATGGTTGCTGAGGCATCTCTGAAATTTTCCGGATCAAGAATTCTTCGGAAATTTGAGCTTGACGACTTCTTTATCGAAAATAACATCGATTTAAAACCCCAAGAAGAAGCAATTGAGATCATGCTTGAGCTCCAGTCAACCGGCAGCCATGAAAGAAATGGAGACAGGACAGATTTCTTGAATTTTCGAATTAGAACAATCTATTTCGGTGGACACAAGTTAAATGCTTTAGGTTGTGTGCGTCTGAGAAGCTCAGATGGGCGCAAGGGATTATCTTTACCCGAGACAACGCGTGGTTCAGAAGCAAGCACGCTTTATAGTTTCGATCGCTCTTCACCTACCTTTGTTGATGGCACTAGTCTCACAACATCTCCACTGAGTATATCGTCCTCAAACTCCAACCAAGACATCGAGCTCGAGGTTCAAAATTCCCTTTCTCGTAAAGCTGAAAGACAAGCAGAAGGCAAACTTTCTGTGAATCATGAAGTTGAGCAATATATGCAATCGTCTCCGCAAAAGAAAATCGTCAAGACTCTCCCAATGTCCTTTGGACAGTCAGGCTTTTGGTTTATGACCCAGTTTGTCGGAGATCCGACTTTCTTTAATGGCACAGTTTCATTCCTAATCACAGCAAATCTCGATATTGAGATGCTCTCACGACTTGTGCGCGAGATGGCCAGTCGGCATGAAGGGCTACGGACGGCATTTTTCACCGACGACTCCCATCAACCAAAGCAAGGGATCCTGGCCGAGTCTCCATTATACCTGGAAACGAAGATAATTACGTCTCAAACGCAATTACGCATAGAAATCGATACCATGAACAATCATGTCTATGATCTTGCTCGAGGTGAAACCTTACGACTTCTGCTCCTTACGGAGTCTCCAGCCCGACACCATCTAATCGTGGGATACCATCACATAAACATCGATGGAATGAGCGTTATGGCTATCACTGAGGATCTTAGGCTAGCCTATGAGGGAACAAAGCTGCCGCCACCGTTCCAACAAAACGAATTTGCAAAAAGACAACTTGAACGACTTCGTACAGGGCAATATGCAAATGATATCACATTCTGGAAGGGCGAATTTGAAGATCCTCCAGAGATTTTCCCTATTCTTCCTCTTTCGCCGAATACGCTCCGATCTCGTCCAATAGTTAGAACAACCTACCGCCATGTTAGAGCGGAAAGGCGATTGAACTCTGCCATTACGGCTAAGCTTCAAGGACTTCGAAAACAGGGGTATATCCAGTCTTCTTTCAATTTTTATGTGACCGTCTTTCAAATCCTTCTGGGTCGACTGGCCCAATCAGAAGATATTTGCATCGGCGTGGCAAGCGCAAACAGGCATAATGATCCAGGCTCTGAAGACAGTATCGGTATATTCTTGAACCTATTCCCGCTTCGACTGCGCTCACAAATGTCAAGATCCTTTCTTTCTTTGCTGAAAGAAAACAAAAATAAAATTCTTGCGGCTCTGAATCACTCAGCAGTTCCATTTGACGTCATACTAGACGAAGTTGAGGCTACTCGACACCCTTCGCATAGTCCTCTGTTCCAAACGTTCATCAACTATATTCCCGTAAGAGAATCAAGATCCTTTCGGGATGGTATCATAGAGAACAACGAGTATGAGATAGGGGAAACTCTATACGATATCATGTTGGCCGTCATCGATCCACCTAGAGGTGATCCTTGGATAGCATTCATGGTCCAGAAGGAGTTATATACGGAACGCGACGCCCAGATTCTACTAGACTGTTTCATTAACTTAATGGATGCTTTCACCAGCGATATCCATCTCTCAGGACTTGCGCCACAAATGTTTAATGGGGCAGCGATTCAAAAAGCGATCCAGCTTGGGCAAGGTACGTCCTGGCTCTGTCTCTTGCTAAGAGAAAAAAAAAAAAGACTATATCACTAACTGTGGCTGACTATAAATACAGGGACTAGTCTTGACGTTGAACTTGGATCTCTCAATAAATTCCTAGATGATATCTGTACGGAACGTGCCAGTGAAATCGCGCTGAAGGATACCTATGGAGCCAAGCTTTCTTACGCCGAAATGATGAATAAATCAGCTCAGATTGCCCATGCGCTTTCTGTATCCGGCATTTCACCCAAATCTAGGATTGGTGTCCTCCAAGAGCCGAGTGTGAGTTGGATATGCTCTATGCTCGGAATTTGGCGATTTGGAGGGAGCTATGTCCCCTTGGAAATTACCCACGGTGCTGAAAGACTGAACTCAATCATGCGCGACGCCAATGTTGCCGCTATTCTAATCCACGATGCGACCAGAGCGCTTTGTGAAGATATAGACGGCGCGCAGATCGCAACCATAGTCGACGTTGATATAGCTAATGACATTGGCGAGGTAATAGCCATCAACGTTCATAGCTCTGCGCCTCCAGATGAAGCAATTGTACTATATACAAGCGGATCAACTGGTACACCAAAGGTAATTAGCGCCCTTTATTATTCTTTAATGCCATATTAGCACGCTAATAGATGAGTAGGGAATTTCTCTTCCTCACCGAATGGTCAGTAATACCATTAAGGGGTTCCTTCAAATTTTTCCCATGAAGCCCCAGACTGTCCTCCAGCAAATTGCCCTCAGTTTCGATGTTTCTTGGTGGCAGTCGTTGCTTGGACTTGCGACAGGTGGAACTATTGTCGTCGCCGGGAAAGATGTTCGAAGAGATCCATTTGCATTAACCGCCCTTATCGTCTCTCATGGGATAACTTTGACACTTGCAGTCCCCTCAGAAGCCACATCTTGGCTTGAGCACGGAGATTTTCAGCAATTGCGCAACTCAGCATGGGAGTGGCACATATCTGCCGGGGAGGAGGTTGGTGGTAACCTAATCGAAAGACTCAGGAGGCTAGAGAAACTGGACTTACGCTTTTTAAACGCCTATGGTCCTGCGGAGACAATTATTCCAAATGCCCATGAGATTCTATATCGAGATCCAAACTTAGACACTTCGTCTTTCCCCATTGGCAAAGCCATGCCTAATTACAGCGTATACATCATGGATCAGGACAATCACCCTCTTCCCGCGGGTGTCCCGGGCCAAATTGTCATTGGAGGGGCCGGCGTTGCTTCTGGATATATAAACCAGCCAAACCTTACGGCGACTAGATTCCCCAAAGACGCACTTGCTAGTGCCCGAGCAGTTGCCAACGGGTGGATACATGTGCATCTTAGTGGCGATCGTGGCTATATGCGAGAGGATGGCGTCTTTGTGGCGCTAGGCCGCATTAACGGTGATACCCAAGTCAAATTACGAGGCCAGCGATTTGAGCTTCGGGAAGTCGAAGTAGCTATGGTAGCTACAGGAAAAGGCGATATTTTGGAAGCTGTTTGTCATATTCGATATCATGACGAGAAGGATGCAGCGTCTGCATTCCTCGTTGCGCATGTTACACCTGCGCAAGACGTTCAGAATAAGTACGGCACCACCGGGCCAGCAATCGACAGCATGCTCCGTAGCATTGTCTCTGGTCTCGCGCTACCACAATACATGCGTCCTTCTGTCGTGATAGCATTGCCGTCTATGCCACTAAGTCACCATGGAAAAGTTGATCGGAAATTTCTCTCCAAATCCCCGCTGAAGAAGGCCGCTGAGCCTCTGAAGTCCCCGCCACATTTAATCCAAAGCCGGAGTGCGCAGTTGCAAAATGAGATGGAAAAAATATGGAGGGACATCTTGGGTGATCTAATTGATGGACAGACACTAGATGAAAGCTCCGACTTTTTCTTAGTTGGCGGTAATTCGCTTCTATTAATCAAGGTTCAAAGTAAAATGAAGGAACGAACACGCCATGACATCCCACTAGCGAAGCTGTTCGAAGCTAGCACTCTCGGCAAAATGGCTGCTATACTCCGCGACAATCAGCAGTACGACAATCAGGAACAGCCAATGAGAAGTATAAATGAAGGCAAAATGAAGCAAATATGGCTTTCTGTGCTCAGTGATATCGTGACTGAGGATATAATTACATCTGATGCTGATTTTTTCCTTCTCGGCGGCAATTCATTACTTCTTATTCGCGTACAGAATGAAGTGCACAAGCAGTTCGGTGTCCTCCTTCCCTTGGCCTCATTTTTTGAAGCAAGTACGCTAGGACGAATGGCACTGTTATTGGACAAACTAGCCATAGAAAATGACGTATCTCGCGAAAGCGAAGCAGATATTAACTGGAAAGACGAAGTGGCCTTTCATGAGCAGCTTCCAGCCGTCACATCAATCGGTAACGATCATAAGCCTACTGACGGGTTCCCAGGTGGAACGGTAGTGGTGTTGACAGGGGCTACGGGTTTTCTCGGCCGACACATATTGCAAAGGCTTGTTAGCGATAATAAAGTAAAAGCAGTACACTGCATCGCTGTTCGAGATATCTCAAAACCTCTTGTCAACTCCCCAAAAGTTATCATCTATCCGGGGGACCTAAGAGATCCCCTTCTTGGGCTTTCGAATGATGCCGCAAGACGTGTGTTCTCTCAGGCTTCCGTAATAATCCACAATGGCGCGGACGTCTCATTCCTTCGAAGTTATTGGACTCTTCGTGCAGCCAATGTTCTTTCTACGAAAGCCCTTGTACGACTAGCCATAAAGCATGCAATTGATAGGCCACTATTACACTTTCATTTCGTCTCGACAGCTGGTGTTGTTCAGCTTGGAATAGATGAATTATATGAAGAGGCAATATCCGTACTGCAACCTCAGAAAAACGCAAACGGGTATGTCGCATCAAAGTGGACATCAGAAAAATATCTTGAAAATGCTCATGCCGGCTCTGGGCTACCAGTTACGATACACAGACCAACCTATGTCCTTGGGCCAGATGCGCCCCAGCTTGATGTAATGCATAATATCCTGAATTTTGCAGAAAAGCTGAAAAGTGTTCCTCGTATGCCTTCAGTAGATAGATGGCTGCAATTTGTGGGAATCGATGATGTGGCACAAGATATCGTGGCCGACGTTTTGGATATAGTCAATGGTGGAAGAGTAAATGTGCAGTATCGCAACCACTGTGGTGTCGAGAGCAATTGGGTTCGGCTAGATCAGCTTGGGCAATACTTGGAGAGACAACATGGTACGAAGTTCTCCAAAGTCGATTTTACAGATTGGATTGACTCTGCAGGAAGGGCCGGGATGCCAGTACAGGTGAAAGAATACTTGATCAGCCTCATGGCAGGTAGTGATTCTAAAAATAAGATTTGGACTTCACCACGTGTATTGAAAGGGCCGCGAAATATTATTGCCCCTTGGAGGAAGAAAGGAAGACTTTAAGTATAGAATAATATACATATAAAGAGCTATTATATCATGAATATCTCATAGTTGCTTACTTATTAGTGAGTGAAATCAATCATTTACCGCAAGGTTTGCCAATACCTCTCAAGTATAATAATCTCTTATTATATTTCTCTTTGGCGCAGATAGATATTCTTATTTCAATTTTCATGAATACACTTGCGGTGGATAGCGAACTGGATAAAGAGATATAAATTATGAAGAAGAGGGGCGATGAGCGATAAGTACAGTAACTTAAGGTACCTAGAATGAATAAGTGCTGTAATTAAACACTATTAATACCCGATTATAGCTATATAATGTGTATATATTTATTGAATGCGTACATGTTAGTTCAATCTAGCTATCTTGATGCAATAAATTTTACGTGTAACAGAAGTCAAGCGCTGCACACAATTAATTCAATTTGCTGCGAACAATAATTTTAATAATATAACTAAGCTTTCGTCATTTAAGAGTTACACGATGTTCTCGCCATTTCATTCAAGGTACATTCGGACTTTAGGCCGTGGAGTTGGATCTAACCAAATTCCAGTATTCTCATCCCAGTATTCCCTCGCTTGACCATTTATATTAAATCGCCACCAAACCCCATTTTTGTCCAATACTGGATTTGGATATAGGTCCTGTCGTCTTCGGAAAGCCTGAACGAGATTCCCAATGCCTAGTAAAGGTGTTGATTCGGATTCAACATAATTAATGGCCTCTTTAGAGACCTCCATAGGGCGATTCCAATTCAAATTCCGCAAAACCAAATAGCAAAAATGCTGACAATTATTTATGATCATGTTGTATTGTTGGTGATCTGGTCTGCTCATGCTCCCGGAGAAAAAGGTGTTCTATATCTCATCACCAGCCTTCTTTATCCGAGTTGCCATGACTGTGGCACCTGGGATAGGGAAGGCTTTTTGAACTTCGATTGGTCCTACCATGTTTCTAAACGCCGTAGATGACGTATTCTTCGCCATTTAAACAATAATAGGCCACATTATTTTGGCGCCGCGAATATTCGACAAAACACGAAATATGATAATCAAGGATTACACATTGGCCTTACTGGATGGCGGGCGTCTCTGCATTAAGGTATCATTTCAGCCTCATAGCTTTCCAGATCACGTGTGTAACTTACTACGCGTACTCAGTACTATACACGTGATTGTTAAGCTATTTATTTGAAGTCGCCTTTCTTTTCCATATCACCAACTACTGTCAATTCAGCAGTTACATTTTAACAAATACTGCCTACATCTCGTTCCCTTACGGCTGCAGGGTCATTCACACTCAATTAATCACCATGTCAGCTCTCTCAGACTTGCCAAATACAATAGAAGAGATGAAAGAGGAGGAAAAAGTAGAGACAAACGATCTACTTCCAAAGTTCCCAAAATTCTCATACCTGGATGCGATTATCGGAAAAGAGATTCACAATTTTTGGGGAAATCGAGTTCTCGAACATACCAGTTCTAAGGGCGAGCTGCTAGCCTTGAAAGTCAGCAGCCCGGATGGCTTAGACCGCTCCCAGGGGGAAATGATGGGTTACGCTGCAGAGCATGGTGTATTGGCACCCAAAGTATTTGGAACTTATGATATTGTTACCAAAAGGCCTATTGCGCGTGTTATGGTTAGCGAGCGAGTTCCTGGAATACCATTAGTAGATATCTGGAGGGACATGTCTCAAGATGATCAGGCTTCCATCAAAGAGCAGCTTCGCGCCCAAATACGACATATGCGCACTCTAACACAGCCATTCATCGGTCGCATTAATCAACAACCTACTCGTAACTTATACGATACCACTTTTACTAGATACTGTGGTCCTTTTGAAGACGAAAAGTCATTTGATGACTGGTGTGTAAACCGACTTTATGGGGGAGTTTTTCAGCATAAGAAATGGCAGCGGATACTAGAGAAACAGCGACGTACATCGTCTGGAAGATTCGTCCTAACCCATGGCGATCTTTCACCACGCAATATCCTTGTCCAAGGCAACACAATTACAGGAATTATTGATTGGGAATTAAGTGGTTTTTTCCCCGAATACGTTGAGTATGCGACAGCCGTGGGGCTTAATGGGGGGATGGAAAAATGGTGGATTCCTGTATTAAAAGAGGTGCTGGAGCCATGTTCAAAAGATATGATAAAGTTTACTGGTCTGATCGAGGAGAGAGTTGGTTCATATTGAACTTCGAGTGCAAGAAAATGCTTCAGTGGGATATAAAGCCTATTCTATAGCTACCAAACGTCAAGCTAGCAGGTAATCCCGTTCTAATAGGTCTGCATATATATTTAACGAAGCGCCAATCAAAGTAACAACCTCCCACACGCTCTTGGACTGGTACAATCTTGCCCAAAGGCGTACTGTCTGCACACTGAGGAAGACTTTCCTCTTGTATATTTTCTCATATCGAACTCTATATTCCGTGTCCGCCACCAACTGAACCACAAAATCCAAGAGCCGTGTCTCTGTCTGTGTCAACGGTGGGTTGGGGTCTTTCACTGTGACGGACTCTAGCCACTTAGAGAGCAGCAAAGCGCATTCCAAGGAACACAAAGCATGCTGGTTAGACCAAAATCTGACTTGAGTTTCAGCAATATAGCTGAGACCTAATTTGACTGGAATACTGAGGGCATGCGCACAATGAAGGGCCGCCTGAGTCAGTCTCTCGCTTCTCTGGACTGAAGGGCTAGCATGAAGTGACTCCGCGATCAAACGGGGATTCCAGCTACTTAGATA
The DNA here is from genome assembly GCF_050947405.1 of Trichoderma evansii. Classification (NCBI taxonomy): domain Eukaryota; kingdom Fungi; phylum Ascomycota; class Sordariomycetes; order Hypocreales; family Hypocreaceae; genus Trichoderma; species Trichoderma evansii. The sequence continues at coordinate 420,391 of NW_028145178.1, forward strand.
GCGTATAGGGCCCAAATTCATATTAAGGCGAATGTATGCGAGCCTCATAAGAGCCGTAGATGTGAAAGCAATTGGACCATAAGGGCTTAAAGGGTCCATAGAAGACTCTTGATTCTGTTCCCAATAAATGGCCCAATTTCTGAGCGCATTCTCAAAAGCACTCATTTGGTCTGCTGAGAGGCTGTCTTCAGGCCGTTGAAGAGGTAATCGAACATTTCGCACTAGCCAAATTTGCTGAATTAAAGCATGTATCAGGGCACATCCTCCTAATGACGAGAAACTCGATTGGCTCATCTTTAATCTCTCGTGCGTTTTGGTGATGCTAGAGAAGAGGCCTCTAAAAGCTTCTCGGAAACTTGGATCCGCTTGGGTTACAGTCTTGCGTATATTTTTCCACTCCTCTTCGCTTTTTGCCCTCCACTCCTTCTCACAGCTGGGGAGGTCAACGCTGACTTCGTTTGCCCACATAACGGGTGGGAGATCGAAGACTATGGTATGCATATTCAGGAAACAAAATGCAACAAAGAGGATTCTTTTAATATTCTCATGGTGGATCCAGCTTTCCCAGTCGCCATATGATTCCTGGCGCACACGAAGAACCTCTTCTTCGCGAATGAGGCAATCCAACATGCTGCGCATCGACAGAGCATCTGAAGCAGACCCTGGCTCAGACCAAGTCGTAATTGCGACCATAAGAAGCATTGTCTCTATCATTTGGACAGTATTTTGTTGTCTGTCCTTGAAAGAACTAGGATCCCGTCGATGGATACCGTCATCTGCTCGCGTGCTTAGTGCAAGTGACGTTCGAAATATCTCTTTATCGGTAGCGACAGGACGTGTGGCTTTATGCCTGCGAATACGTTCTAGTACTAAGGCTTTTGCCATATGGAATAAGTCAACGCTTATTTCTAACTCATGGGTATATCGAGCTCCAACAGCTGCGATGGCAATGAATAGCTCTACCGTAATATTCTCGGGCCTCAGAGATGGAATATGAAGGAAGGGAAAGTGGTCGTGGAAAGAGCTAAAATATCCTCCAAAAAACCTAGACAGCACATGTCTCGATGGTAGAGTGAAATCTTCATCAACACAATTAGGAAAGTTTTCCAGCTCGTTGATAATTCGTTGCCGACAGTCTGCAGATATATGTAAATGAAGATTCCTTAGGTGTGAGATTGAGTCTGCTAGTTTATAACCCTCTGCCTGCAGTGAAGGAAGCCGAAATTCAATTTGGGAAAAAGAAGAATTAGAACCCTTCACAGTTGGCGTTACAGTACCAGAAAGCTTTGGCACTTGTTCTCCCGACCCTTCATTGTTCGGTAAAGAATTAGACGGTAAACCTTCATAGGGACCAGCTACAAAGGATGGCCCAGGCACTTGAAAAAGTAAAGGGACGGGTTGGTATGTCGGAGAGAATGGATGTGTAGGAACGGAGACACTGTCCATAAAAGACGTAAAATCATCCATTGACCCGATTGCGAAATAATCGCTATTATTTTCTTCAATTGAAAAGTTGAGCTGCTGATTCACATAGTTATTGTGGGGAATAGTGCTATCATCATATGACTTTGATGTTCCCGTAACTATTGGTAGAGTATCGGTTGCAATCAAAGGAGCGCTCACGATGTCATTGGTATCTTGGAGTGTGGATTTTTGGTTCAAGTCTGACGGTATGTTGGAGTGTTCCGTGTGAGGATTCAACAGTCCATTAATAGATGTCAAAGGGTGTCGAGAAGAGTAGGGTATTGGAATAGAAGCCGCAGACAGAGGCTCTGATACTGTCTCCGAACGGTGGGAAAGACGGTCATGTCGAGAGAGCAAATCTCTTCCAATTGATTATGAGCACCATCGTCTTCAACCAAGTTGATAGAAGACTCACTTTCGAGTAAATGATTTCGGGCATTGAGGGCACCGAAATGGCTTTTCTTTCGTATCTGTAGACTTATATCAATACAAGATTGCGTAATTGAGCAGAAAGTATTGGTACCCACGCGATCTTTCATGCCTCTGGAGGTGTTCAGACCTTGAGAACAGTCGGCTACACCGGTGGCATTGGTATGATTTTGGGGGTGCTTGCGGGTTCTTTGGCATAGTACTGTTTCTTACACGTAACAATCGAACCACAGCAGGATGTAAGATGTGGGGGATTTGGGGAAATCGGGGAAATGCAGGCATTTAAAATACGTAGAAACAGTGCGAGTGCGCGTCAATGTGGTCGCTAGATTTCCATTGCCAAAGCGAGCCAATCAAAATTACACACTAAGATTCACTAAAATTCATTAGAGTTCCCTAAAACTCACTAAAGCTCCAAATTGGAGGCCATGATATTATCTCCCATTCCCACCTGGCAGTATTGCGGCTCTTGGTACTCAGTATTAATAGCGGTATTCCACAAGGTGCTTCAGAATCTGTGGTTACCTAGCTACGCGCGCAATCCAGTACGGTTGCATAGGTAGGTACCTCTCGACACTATTGTACAGTATAATTCTGTTGAGCAAACGCATTTTGAGATTTCCAGTGTTACGGCTAAAAAAAAATTCAGAAGTATTATTTCTGTCTATAATATTTTTTTTAAATAATATCTTCTTATTTCGCTCCTAGCGCGATTATTGACTATTAAAATACTTTACTATTTTTCTTTAATAATCACAGTAAGATACACTGTCATCCTCCCCTCCAGGCTTGTGCGTCCCGGCACGTCTATAACGTTGTCATGGCGCCTTGCGTACCAGTATATTTCTTTTAGTGGGCGGTAACAGAGAAAATGTACGTATCCCTGCATGTGGCATACTATGGAACTTTGCTTTGCGTTCTGGCCAGGTTATTTTATGAATGCCTTTACAAAATGCGAGCGTGTGGCATCGGGTTTTTACGTCCTTCAAGCGTTTCGCTTATTGCTTATTGCCAAGCTCTCCGAATTGGAGATGTTATGGGGACCATAGCTGTATTAGTTTATTTTGTCTAGCCCCATGAAGCGGGGCCGTAGTTTACGAGTCCCGACTGCCACCAAAATACGGACAAAGTAACTTTCCCACCCTTTGCATATGCGTTCAGTTCAACTTCGATGCGTTTGAGTATCGAACGAATTGTCAAATTTGGCTTGCCATAAAAATTTCAAACTCATTTCATGAATTTCATGAGATGGCATGTCGATAACATGAATTTATGACTTCCAATTATTGTAGTGATAGTTTTATAACACCTAACAGGCTGACTTTTTGGCGGCAGTTTTCGAACATGGCATGGGCGTTGTACAGTTAATTTAGGAATACTGTAATGCCACTTTTTGTTCTTTCGTTAGATACATTAGATACACGCTATAAAATGCGCGATCCTGCTGTCAGAGTTTCAACGTTTGATTGCTTTATAAACTTGCGCCGGTAGAGAACAGGGTAGGGATATAAGTGGAGCGCTCCTCAATAAATTTCTCCGATTCGGGGTTCCAAAGGCTTACTTGAAGTCGCTCGAACTTGCGCCGGTATCGCCTTGAGGGCCAAAATGAACGACCTGTGACCGACGTTACCCGTCTGCATGACTCAATGGCTGACATGAATAATACATAAATGCCAGTTTGGATATCGAAACAGTTCAAAGCAAAGATTGCAAAGAGGAAGACTATCTGCATAGATAATTATCAGCACTGTTCTATTTTACACGAATGAACTTTGGTGGCATAGCGACCATGTCAGAACGCAGTTTCGCTGAACTGGCGCATAAAGTGCTGGACCACTGTGTGCTGGAAAGACAGAACATACCATCACAGCCGATTGTCAAAGTAATCTCTTCGGAAAAAGAGAAAGACATAGGGAATATCGCAAGACCGCCTCAATTTCCTGCCTCAATTGACACTACCCTTTCGAATGCGGAGACAATTTTTGGGTATCGGGTCCGCATGGACCATCCAAAATTCTTTGGCTTCATTCCCTCGCCAGCGTCTGATCTGTCCTGGCTGGGCGAGGTGCTCAACTCTGCTTACAACACACATGCTGGCAGCTGGTTCCAAAGTTCCGGACCTAGTGCTGTAGAAAAGCATTTTTTATCGTGGCTAACGAGAGACATAATTGGATATCCTGAGACGGCTGGAGGATGTTTTGTTTCTGGCGGCTCAATGGCCAATCTATCCGCGCTCATGCTGGCACGGGACCAGAAGCTTTCCTTGGAAGAAAGAAGCAAGGCAGTCGCATACACATCCAGTCAAACACACTCATCGTTAGCAAAAGGGCTGGGTATTCTTGGATTTCACCCTGCCCAGATTCGCAAGGTGACCTGCGATGATAGCATGCGTATTGACACGGCATTGCTAAGGTCAGCCATTGAACAAGACAAAGCCTTGGGCAAAATTCCATTCCTCATTGTCGGTAACGCTGGGACTACAAACACTGGTACTGTTGATCCCTTTCCAGAGCTCGCGGCAATCGCAAGAGATCAAAACTTGTGGCTTCATGCCGATGGGGCCTACGGTGCATCTGCCCTGCTTTGTCAATCACGTCGCGCTATTCTTAATGGCATTGAACTCTGTGATAGCCTTTCTTGGGATGCCCATAAGTGGCTCTTCCAAACCTATGGCTGCGGAATGGTTCTCGTGCGACATCGTAAATTTCTTACGGAAAGCTTTGGCACGACTGCAGAATATACTCAGGACGCCGCCGAGACAGCCGAATCACTTCCAAATTTCTGGAATTACGGACCAGAACTTACACGGCCGGCAAGAGCAATGAAGTTATGGTTCTCTTTCCAACTCCTAGGATTAGATGCAATGGACAAAGCCATCAATCGCGGATTTGAACTGGCAGAAATAGCGCAGTCATCCCTGGAGCGCCTAAAAGACTGGGAGATCCTGTCTCCAGCGCAGATGGGTATTATTTGTTTCCGGTTTCATCCCCCTCATGTTCCTGCCGCAAATCTAGATGATTTAAATGCGAAGATTTCACAAACTGCGATTGAGAATAACTTGGCAGCACCATTGACAACAAGGATACGGGGAGTTTTAGTACTGAGGATATGCTCTATACATCCAGGTCTGAGTGGCGAAGAGATGATTGCCGTCATAAATGGGTTAGACCAGCTTGCGCATTTATTGTTATCCAGGGTTAGTTTCAAGGATAATGTAATCCAATAACCAATAGGGTTACAGATCTCAAAATTGTTATATAGACTAAATTTACATATGGGTGGTTGAAGTATAAAGTTCTAATTGATGATAGCATTTAAAATTGTGCCATAATAAATTAACTGCCTATAATAACTGCACAGGTATTCCCACTCTTGGGGCCACTTCTTAATTAGTAGCACTGGAAGGCGTAGTGAGACGCACTGATAGGGGGATAGCTGTATCCGATGTTTGGTTCCAGTTGAGAGAGAAGATACCGTCCTTTTCGGTAGGCTCGGCGGAGAAAAGCCCGTCCCATTGACCTGATGAGCCCACCAGCAGAAGTGTTTGTCCATAGAATGTCCAACCCGACGATATAGCTGTAGCTGGCGGCGTTCCATTGACAAAACCCGCCATCGGAGACGAGTCATTGGGGCCTGGAACGAAAAATGTGGCATTGGAAAATCCACTATTGTCAGTGGTGCTATTGGGGTTGGCAACGAGAGTGTTCGACGAGAGTGCTGGTGTCAGATCATGTTAATATAGTGTTTCAATATTATAATAGTAAGAATGGGAAAGGGAGATTGTGAGAACGGAAACAGTGGAGTGAATTTAGGAAAGTTTCAAGGTAATATTATGCCACTTTCCCAAATGGGCTAAAGAGAAGGATTAAACTAACAGAAGCGTGCAACTTGAGTAGAGGTGTTTAGCTGGCTTTGTTGGCCGACATGAGCGACGCCTAATTGGAGGTTAACGCGTTCGTAAGAGTTATGTTAGCTGAGGGGCTAAAGAGCTAGTATCTCACCGTCGAGGTAAACAATTGGATATCCGCCAATTCCATCTCCATAGGCATATAAGTTGAAGCTGCTGGGAACATTGCCGCCAGTATTGGCACCATTGGCAAGGCTGCAAAGACTAGCTCCCAGAGGAAGAAGAAAAAGCTTTAGGTGGTACATTGTAGCAAGCCAAAATTTAAATAGGCTCGTGGAGTAAAAGATTATATGTTGGCCGTTCTCTAAGTAAGATACACAATGCTAAAATTGGGTTATAAGTGCAAGGTGAAGTAAACGTGTGAAGAATTATCTAACATTTATAGGCGGCTATCTTCCCTTTATCTATGGCTGGATAGATAGCACCAAAAGAGGAAATTAAGCGTCGCATTTACATTTATGCACGGTTGTTTGAAGTCGGATAACTTTATTATTCTCTTTCTATAATCTGCCTTGCGTGTTGTAGGCCACGCGTCAATATGCGGCGAAGGTATGCTATAAAATGCAAAGAGGATAAATCTTCATCCCAAATGCCAGAGAAGAAGTTTCAGCTAAGGTGGTACGGGAAGCCTTTACTACGATTTGTATGAATTCTAAGAATCTAAAGAAGTACTAATTGTATAACTGCATGTCTACCTCGATCGAAGAAATGGGGGTTATTTTGCTCGAAGAAGCAGCTTGGCCAGGTCAAGATTAGATATGCATTCCACTACCTATATTCCTCAAGAGCTGATTATTGCCTTCAATTGTGTAAAATTAGATAACTACAATTGACTTTTCTTTCGATTTACAAAGCCCTTATAGCGGGTCTTTTGGTCTAATACCTTCGTGAAGATTTTCAATGTCGTATAAAATTCACGGAATGCGCTAATACTCATTCTAATCGACCCTGCATGCATAGTATAGGAGACTACGACAAATGGGAAAAAAACGGATACTTATCGCGTATATATGCATCCCCCACATACCGAACAACCTAGCAGCCGGCATTTATATAGAAAGAGCTTTCCATATTTGTAACTCAGGGGATCTCTAAAAAAAGACGTATATGTAAAGCCACGTCATCACTGGTTCGAAAGCTTCTCCCTATTGTTTAGTTTCACTCTACCGGATTAAGTAAAAGCATGCTGCGCTAGTATCCCCGGCGTTATATCGAGGCTGTGCTGTGCTGTGCCGTGCTGCGCTACTGTGCTGCGCACATAAACCGTCCGATTTTTTAGGAATGAAAGCCGTTGAGTAAAGGCTACTCTGAAACATAATTCCCACCACGAGAAACGTGGAACTACTATAATTTTTATTTTTATTTTTCAAAGGGCAGCGGATTACGCAATCAATTACGCAACTACAAAGCGCTCAAGATGATTTTAAAATCAACGCATGATAGTGAATATCATTATTTCGCATGTGAAGTTATTGATTTGGGTATGGAAAAATCTGCCTTGCCGTCGAGGGGTTCTTAATACCAGGACTTTTGATATCCCTAGTGGATTCCGATTTAGAAAACAATTGCGTAGGCTTCCCCTAGCTATCATGGGGTGCTGGGTTATGTAGACTGTGGACAGCGTGTAGTTGAATCGTTAATTGCATAAACACCATAGTGTTTAGAAATGATAGGAGGCACTTCTAGGCTAAAGAATCACAAGTGACTATATGGCATACAAGCTTAACAAATCCAAGATCGAGTATAAGAGGTGTGCTATGCCCTGATTCAATCTGATCAAATTTTTATCACTCTCATTCACAAATAAAAACTATAGATCATCTTATCAACTCATTCCTTCCTTATTAGCACAGCTCCGAGCATTATCACAACTTCATTCATTTATTAATAGGCCTTTTCAGCATGATGTGGCCTCCTCTCCTTGTGGCGTCACTCATTTCTGGAGCTGTGTATGCCTTTCCTTCGTTTGATAGAACTGCGTCTCCTGACCTCTATCCCCGATCTGCGTGCTCGGGAAATACTGCTACCACTCGAAATGAGTGGTGTGATTATGATATCTCGACAGACTACTACAATGAGGCCCCTGACACTGGCGTAACTCGAGAATACTGGCTCGAGATTACAGATGTTACAGTAGCTCCAGACGGCTTTTCACGCTATGCACAGGCAATCAACGGTAGCATTCCGGGTCCTACACTCTTAGCCGATTGGGGTGATACTGTGGTGGTCCACGTTAGTAATGCACTCTCGACGAGTACCAACGGTACTAGCCTCCACTTCCACGGTATTCGCCAGAATTATACAAATCAAAATGATGGAGTTGTTAGCATTACTCAATGTCCCACCCCTCCTGGTAGCAGCATCACCTATACCTGGAAGGCCACTCAATACGGAACCACATGGTACCACTCTCACTTTGCATTGCAAGCATGGGAGGGTGTATTTGGAGGCATTGTTATCAACGGTCCGGCTACTGCAAATTATGACGAGGATTTGGGAGTACTGTTCCTAAACGACTGGAGCCACCAGACCGCCGACGAGCTGTACGAATCAGCAGAGACAAACGGCCCCCCTACACTGACAACGGGCCTTATTAATGGCACAAACGTCTTTGATGATGCTGGTCACCGTTTTAACACGTCATTTACGGAGGGGAAAACGTATAGACTGCGTCTTGTCAACGGTGCTATCGACTCACACTTCAAGTTCTCCATTGACAACCACACCATGCAAGTGATTGCCAGCGATCTCGTTCCTATTACACCTTTCAATACAAGTATCTTGAGCATTGGGATGGGTATGTATTCTAGACCTCCATGTTTCATACGAGGAAACTCTGCTAACATGCTTTGCCCCTACAGGACAGCGTTACGATGTCATAATCACTGCAAATCAGTCTTCTGTTGCTGATAATTTCTGGATGCGGGCTATCCCCCAGAGTGCCTGTTCGTCTAACGATAACTCAGATGATATTAAAGGCATCGTCTACTACGGCAGCAGCGCCGGTACACCCGAGACAACAGGCTATTCATATACCGATAGCTGCGCTGACGAAGATACGTCTAATCTGGTACCATATGTCGCCAAAACAGTTTCGAGCGAGACAACAACCAAAGACGAGCCGGTAGTTGTGGGCAAGAACAGCAATAATCTATTCAAATGGTACTTAAATAGTACAACCATGGTAGTTGATTGGGAAGATCCAAGCTTATTACAAGTGTACAACGGTGCTACCACCTTCAATACCTCTAACGCTGTTATCTCTGTGCCCAACGCCAACGAGTGGGTTTATACCGTTATAAGCACGACGATGCCGGTACCGCACCCAGTACACTTGCATGGCTTCGATTTCTACATTTTAGCCCAGGGCACGGGTACCTATAGCGACAGCGTGACTCTGAATACGGATAATCCCCCACGCCGCGACGTCGCTATGCTACCAGCGTCGGGCTACCTTGTCCTTGCCTTCGAGACAGACAACCCGGGAGCCTGGCTCATGCACTGCCACATCGGATGGCACACGAGTGAGGGTTTCGGCCTCCAATGGATAGTGCGCGAGTCAGAAATTGCCGACCTCATTGATTACGATACGCTGAACTCGACATGCGCCGCGTGGAAGTCATATGCCTCGGAGAAAAGCGTTACTGAGGACGATTCAGGCATATAGCTTCGATTTCGTGATGAGCTACTCTTCTAGTGCTAAATTTTCTGTGCCCCACAATCTTTGTTTATTTGGAAGAGTTAAGTAAAGATTATTGTTTTCCAGGAGCGCGGGAAGGTTGTTTACCAAAGAGCTAGTATTATACAAAAGCAGAGTAGCGAAGTGAAGATAGTGGTAGTTGGTATATTAATATTACGAGATTGGTGTTGTGACTCAAATTTCTTGTATAGTAGTGGTAGGCATTACTCTCACAAAGTTCTAAGAGCTTTCATATCAGCCTGTACACATTTGTGAGCAATGCAGTAATGTAAGTAATAGGATTGTGCATGCATATTGATTCAGGTGAAAACATGGGAAACACCAGCTTTTTATGCCAACCAAGGACCTAATAATGCCAGATTCGAGCTTTATTGCCAGCCAAATATATATTATATTTGATCTTAGAGTAGTTTAACGATTATACACGCACATATAACCTAATACCCCAGTATCTCATTTAGGCATACTTTATTATACAATTAAATTACCTCTTCAGCCAGGGAAATTATCAACATTGATCAACAAATTTGGCAGCCACTCTTTGCAAATGAAATATACACCTTAGCGTGGAGGGTAATTATCGTGAGTCTTGAGATCAACTGTTGTCGCAGTAGGTAGTCTGCTTTTCATAAAGCAATGGCATCGATATTATATCAAGATCATGGATATAAAAGGCTTGTAATATCTAAACCAATGATATGGGACATAAGGCAACTATATAATAGTCCAAATAGAGTTTCCCATTGCCGGAGCGTTATGTGATCCTCAGCAGTGCTTCATATCTGATTTGCAGCGACGAGGCGACTTTATGCAGCCGAATTGGAGGCACTCAACGGCCGATATTCTGATTCTATCTCCCTCTTTGTACGACCGAGATGCTAGACGTCGGATAACTCCAACAAAATTTGTTTTATCTTTTCCACTTTCACGTACCTTGCATATGCCAACGAGCGTTTGTAAAACATGACTAGTTAGCCCGCTGAGTACTGCTGATCTTGGACCGGCGTTTAATATTGACAAGGTCTCAAATAGCTCCGAGTTCCCCAAGATGAAACGTTGTAGTGACTTTTGTCTTTGTTTATACGACCACCACGGCGATGGCCCCGGTGTCTGTTATTCCTCATCGAAGCGCCCGATCCTGAACAAACGTCCAGGATACACAATGTGGGCGCTTTGTCGGCTGCATGAATTTTCTGCTGATCTCATGATGCTTGGGTTTCTTGAACAAGAGGGTATCCTTTTTGAGATCCTTACACATCATGACTTGCACAAACGTGGGGTCAGCGTTCTGCACGGCTTAAATTCAGTCATCACGAGCTCCCATCTTAAATATCACAGCCTGGAGCCTTCCAACGCTTATTCTGGATTTGCAAAAGGAGGGGTAAATCTCATGTATCTGAGAGAAAACGGCTTTTATTGAGTAAGTACTCTTGGCGCTACTCGCTCGCATCAATTAGAGATACGTCGAGTTGATGTTGGAGTCCGGCCTCACAGTCTCCCCGACGGCGAACATGTCAACAGCATCAGCGGGTAACGAGGTGATTTGTGGAGATCACGCGGTATGAGTTTGCAATACGTTATTCGGAGTTGGGTTTCGCGCATAAGGAGCTGGCCATGGTGTGTCTTACAGGCGTACCAAAGAGTCAAAGAATCCTGAACTAGGTTGGATGTTTATGGGTGTAAGCGACGACCTTATTGGAAGAGTATGGCCTTAGTGGCGTTTTTTGAAGAGAACGTAAGCCCCGAAGGTGTATTAATTTGGCAGCCAGCCACAGCGACAATTACAGGATACTATAGGCATGTCGGTAATGGCGGTGGTGCAGTGTTTAGTATAGGTAGTATTAATTGGTATTGTTCTGGCTTGGGGTGGTTATATTAGTATAAAAGGATTCTCAATCGGAAAGTGATATATGTATATATATATTAAACATTTTAATATAATTAATTATTAAATTTTTGAACATATCTCTGTATGCTAAGCTCTATTTTGTTTTTATTTTTTATTTTTTCCTAACCTTGCGACTTCGTTTGTGAATTCAGCAAGTTGGATGATATTAGTGTATTAGATACAGATATCAACGGGGCTTCGCTCTCTTCACTCTTGGAGGTAGATGGATGACGGGCAATTGTCGACGCCGTATCCTTTATCACATTATTGCGCAGTTCGTCCTGTTTCAAATAGCCCAGACGAATATTTGTGGAGCTGTAACCCGACAAACTGGCAGTCGCCTTATCGTCGCGAAAAAAGGCATATATAGAGCGAGAGATGGCCACATTTGCGGCAATGATGCCTAAAAGCAGTTCAAGGTTGGACCAAATTGCCGATAGCGCGTAATCCCCTGCCATCAATCTTGTTAGCAAAGCTGATATAGAAGCTTAGAAAATTTAAGTGATAGAATACACTTACAGCTGAGATCAACGGTTACTAAGCCGAGAGACGCGGCCCTGGCCACACCAAAACCCGTGGCACTGTCAGACAGGTTAGCTTGGTTAAAGATAATAAGTCAAGCATCAAATTTGACGCAACAGGCTTACAGAAGACCAAGGCTCATTAAGCCACAGACAGCGACCTTGGTATGCATCTTAATATGGACGCCCCATACAACGTATATAGGGAGTAGTGAACATAGTATGTCGGTTGCAATTGAATATGCTATTGCATAGTTGACTGATATTAGCGGGGACATTACATCCATTTCGAAATGAACTGCCTCGTATCTTGCATAATATCCTTACCTATTGTGAAATATATAGAGTAGATGCGAATCCTGGTGTCCCAGCATTTTCCACCTTCCTGAGTCCAGTACACAGAGGGAGGAGAGCATTCTGCAACCAGAATGATGATAGTCCCAAAGTTGGTAATAAAAAGACCCGTAACAACGACGTAAAGAATCCGGCGGACTTTTGGCTCGTCCCTTAGACGTATAATCAAGAATAAAATAGAGGATTTTAAGAAGCACACGCCAGCAAAAAGGAGGATTTGTGCGTACCATCCCAGCATATTGTTGTTGATATAGTCGGATTCGCTAATATACCAACGGTGGCGACCGTTATTATAAACTGCGACCTGTGCTATTTGAACTGCCATTCGAGTGAGCGCTAGAACATTAACTATGATCATCAAATAATCATCCCAGCCTTGTGCACGGAGAGAAAAGCGAGTATACATCCGCAGGCCTGTCGTAAGAAGCATAAAGGCGGATAGGATGGCCGTAATGACGATCAATGTAGGCCCAATATTCCGGTTCGGGGGAAGAGGATCCGGTGGTGGTGGACGAGTCATGGTGGCAGATCTTGTCACACAAGAATGGAGATAGAGAATGTATGGATGTAAAACAACGTTGATAGCGACTTGTGCACTATAGCAGTCGACGCACAGCACTTCGAATGGAGCATCTACTCTGCCATCCCCCAAGCGAGACACGATGGTCAAGGTTCCCCAGTGCTACTTCTTCTAGTTGAATTGGGCCAGAAAGACACCTAAATGATACGAAGAATGCCGCAATGCGGCCTATCTTATGGGGAGCCTATGGTCTTATGTAAAAAAAAAAAAAAAAAAAAAAAAAAACTATTTCAGCTAGTTGAAGGCACTGCGACCTGGGGGTGTGAGGTAAGGTAGCATCGATGCAAGCTAGAGTTTCCCCGTACGGCTACATTCATAGGAGCAAAGGTTGAGGCTGGGAGTCCGATTGCAAACGAATTCAGCACTTGAAACACCTGTAAGATACTAGAGAGCGTATTTGCCTATACAGTATGTACATGCGGAATACAAGCCCATACGGTCGAAGGTCGAAGGGGATATATGGCCGAAGGGGGTCGAAATATTCAGTTGGGAGAGCCTGTGTGGACTTTTCATCCCGCGTTCCCCGACCCTTGCTCCATCCTAGCGCAGGTGACATTCGATTCTCTGCAACTTTTGAGGCTGTTGGATGGCCCATGTCAAATCTTGCCGTGTGGCAAGGGTTCCTGGCCAGGTGTATATCCCAATCCTGGTCTCTGTGCAAAGTGTCCCTTTTGACAACAGGGTTGATTGCAGTAAGCGTAGCGAAAACAGAACAGTTCCCGTGCCGAATTCGGATAGATGAGCCGTTATCCTATTTCTTCCCTCCCTGAATTGGTATGCCCCGACATTGCCAAGCGCTGTTGGTCGATTCTAAACGGCGCATTTAGGCAATATACCATGAATTTTTCTGTGCGTTGTCTCAAAGTGACGCAAAGGCGGTGTAGTAATTTATTGGGCTTTTGCACCTATAATAACGCGGGTTAAATGAAGGACGTAGATACCTTGCTACTAATTATTGAAGTTGGTCTTTGAGAACTAACAGGAGACTGTACTTATGCGTCAGTGCTTAAATTTCTACCACTTTCCTCTCCTTTCTTTAATTCAAGTCCAATCCGATCAGACCTTGTCACCTTGTGCATCAAGACTATGAGGCAATCAATCCCGGTTACCTGGCTCATAGCGGCTGTGGTCGCCCCAGTGGCCACTGCTAGTTCTAATTCCAGCCGGCTTCAAGTTTATGACTATGTATGTTCTTTATTTTCACAAAAAAGTTTCTTCAAGCATATTCGTCATGTACCAGAATTATAGCCGCTGACATTTTGTCGCAGGTGGTGGTAGGAGGCGGCACAGCAGGCTCAGCCCTGGCAACTAGGCTAAGCCAGGGCCTGCCGGACAAAAGCATCCTGTTGATCGAGGCAGGCCCTGATGCCTTGGATGAGGATCGCATTAATATTCCTGGCATGAAGGGGTCGACGCTCGGCACCGTTTACGATTGGAACTTTACCACTGTGCCACAAGCCGCACTCAATGGTCGAGTCCTCGGAGCCAACAGAGGCAAGGTGCTTGGTGGAAGCTCAGCATTGAACTTAATGACGTGGGATCGATCTTCCTCTGAGGAATACGACGGCTGGGAGCAACTCGGCAATCCGTCTTGGAATTGGAAGAACATGATTACTGCAATGGAGCTAGTGGAGACCTTTACGGGTATCAATTCGTCTAGCTATGGCGACCAAGGAGTTGGCACCAATGGACCTATCCACACTGTGATAAATAGGGTTATACCCGCTCAGCAGAACTTGTGGTTGCAGTCGATGGCTGATTTGGGAATCCCGTATAACCTCAATTCCTTGGGGGGGAATCCCATCGGATATATGAACCAGCCTAGCAACGTCGACTCGCGAACGTGGGCGAGATCTTACGCAGCTAACTCCTACATCCCAACATCAGGGAAGAACCTGCATTTGCTACTTGAGACGCGTGTAGCCAAGGTCAATTTACGCAAGGACCAAAATTTACATACTGCAACCGGTGTTACGCTGCAGGACGGCACCGTTATCCAGGCCAGGAGGGAGGTTATTCTATCTAGCGGCACTATCCAAAGTCCTGGCCTGCTAGAACTGTCAGGCATAGGTAGCAAGACAGTGCTATCAAAGGCTGGTATAGATCAGATTATTAACCTCAACGGTGTAGGGGAGAATTTGCAGGACCACGTTCGATACCAAGTATCATACCAACTGAAGGACAATTTTACTTCGTTTGACATACTCAAATACAATGCCACGTATGCAGCCGCACAGCTTGCATTATGGCGCGCAAATCAGACTTCTTTGTATGACTACACCGGAAGTGGTTACAGTTATCTAAACTGGCATCAGGTGGTAGGCAATCTAGCTACCAAACTTAACTCTCTTGCACAAAGTGTGGTGCTTTCTCTTGGCTCTATCGTCGATAAGAAGAAGCTACAATATATTGGGTCGCTTCTGTCGCCGCAAGTGGAAGTAATCTTCTCAGATGGCTACACCGGAGTAAAGGGTTATCCTGCAGCTGGCTCTTCTCTGTATGGAAAAGGCTTCTTCACGCTTATTGGTGTTGTTATGCATCCTCTCAGCCGCGGCAACATTCACATCACTTCTTCTGACATCGATGCCAAACCGCAAATTGATCCACAATACTTGTCCAACGAGTACGATGTGCAGGCTGCTATTGAGGCCGCCAAGTACTGCCGCAAAATTGCAAACTCGGCGCCGCTCTCTTCAGCATGGGTTACTGAGTATGAACCGGGCACTGCAGTACAAACGGACGAGGATTGGCGTCAGTATGTTCTCAACACCACGCTGTCTATTTATCATCCCGTTGGAACATGTGCCATGCTTCCTGAGAAAGACGGTGGAGTAGTAAGCCCAGAACTCATAGTTTACGGTACTACCAATCTGCGTGTTGTGGACGCAAGCATTATCCCAGTTCTTCCATCCGCGCATATTCAAACAGCCGTATATGGCATCGCTGAGCGTGCGGCACGCATGATAATTCGGAATTCATAGCTTTTATGCAGTAGTGTCAGTATTGCCAGTCTGTATCATCATGAGATACGTTTTGAAACTCTTCTTGAAATTTCAACTGCTCAGTCCTGTGATGAGATCAGCATTTGGCGCAACTGACACCCTAATTTTGGAAGATCTGCTGAGAGGAAACAAATATCTCATAAAGAAATCTTCATAAATGAGACGCTTTTTACTATAGCTTCATTTGCAATATTCATGCGGCTTACTTTGATTGGGTTTGAGCGATAACACCACCTAGTGAGATACAAGTTATAAGTTACACACTATCAATAATAGCTACCCACCTATAGATCCAGTCAACACCGGCCTTCGTCTTTTAATTTTATCTAACTGAGAGGAATCTAGGCATGATTACATGTATATAGCTCTATGCGATTCAATAATAATAATTGCTAATAATTGCTGATAGCTGCTTTTGATAGCCTCTTGCTATAGTTGTTTTTTCTTTTTTTTTTTTTTTCTTTTCTTTAAAAAGTTTTGGAGTTTATTGTAAACCTTTCTTAATTACGGTAAGAAAAAAATGCCTTACAGCGATAACGCTGAGGAGTTACCTCAGTTAATATGGACTAGTTTAGTAGTAAATGACAAAAATACAAAAATCTAGCTTTGTCTAATAGCATCGCTATTGAACTTTTACCTATTTCCATTGCAAGATATACTGCAAAAGTTTCCCCTCTTCAGGTTTATATCTGTGGGACACCTTCAACCCCACTCTAAACTGTAGCCTCATCAGAGGTCGTTATAGAATCATAGACTATTATATCTCGATTCGATGTACACATAAGTTGTAAAACAGAGGTAGAAGGGGCAATAATAGTATCTTCATCGAAATAATTTAACTCTGCTGGAGAAATAAAAACATTAATGATAGCTGATGGCCTCACGGTAGCCGCTCCAAGAGCTCTCATTAGCCGCGTTTGGCATATCTTTGTTGTGCAACACAAACACAATTATGTTTACCCGTAAGTATTAAATTTATGTGTATGAGGGAACACGAATGGCAGTTTATCTGTGCGCTACTATTTTGCTCTCGCTCTCGCTCTTCCCTCCCTAGCTCCAAATCTAATTGCCATGGGTCACTAGTGTGGTTAACATGGAGATAGTAGGCTGGCTTGACATTTTGCATTATGCTTGACTGGTTGGTAGATAACAGCCTCAGGGTGCAATTAGAGCACGACTTATACAAATAGCACTGTCCATTGTTGTAAATTGACATTACATTACAATAAATTTGAACACGTCTCTGATTACGAATGTAAAATTCCACTATAAAAGTGTCTTTTGAACAGACCTAGCCTTTCTTGATGAGTTAGAACTGCATGCTGTAATATACATATTTATGGACCTCCATCATAAACCCCATAGCTTAACCAGTCACCTTGTACACAGCCTGTAGGATCATAGAACCTTGTCAATGCTCCAGTTTGGGAGCCAGCTTTATAAAGCGCTACATGTTTTCCATTTTGAATTGAGGTGACACGGATGCTGAGCTGATTCGGCCAAAATTGACCTTTTCCGTTATTTTCTGCTACAATAATTGTACCACCATCACCACAGTCTAGGAAAAAGAGAATTAGTATCAAATCAAATTTGGGAAGCCTTTTTTCGAAATCATACTGGCATTTGGGTAAACCGTAAACATTGCTTCTATACTTCGCGCAGAGCCAATAAACATTGGCAGTACAGCCACGAGTGCAGTAAAAGGTCTCATTCTAAGCTTCCTTAAAAATAGATCGGTTATTCAAGTGTTAGTTGTAATAAAGAAGGGAGTTGAGAACACTCTATATATACTGTGGTAAGCCTGTTTAAATTATGATACACCTGACTTTAAATTTGCCATGAAGGTATTTCGGATTTTCGCAAGATAACGCATGAGTTTGCGGACCAATATCGGCATAATTTGCAAAGCATTTACAGAATACGGATCAAAATATTGACATAAATTATATCTTTATAAATATTTATTATTCAGTGATATTAAAGAATACTATGCCTTTTCCTCTTTGTAAAGGTATTTGCCCCAAAGAGGGAGTGCATACAAGCACTAGTTTAGTAAAAACATCAATGCGGGTTTTTTTTTGTAATACCTATAAGCGCTAGCGTTGTAGCAAATGCTTACTTATAACTCAAAAGAGTAACTTTACATGGCGGAAAAAATAAACCTTAATTTCGGAATTATAATAGCAAACGATATAGTCTTTAAGGTTACGATGATACTTATATTTATCTTCAGCATTATATTCTCCACCACACGTATTCCCTTCTCTTGACCTTCCACATTAGTCAAGGTAAGAAAATTCGTAAATGACACGTTGCTAATTCATGCCGGAATGCCCCATACATTAGCATTGCGCTTCTTTATTCTAGGCTCATAGAGGAGCTTTACTGTTAATTACGAGCAGTGTCTGATTGGTAAGGCAAATAGACCGTGCAGTATGGGGTACTTGAATACGAGCATATTCATTTGCGTGTCGGGTAGAATCAGCTGGAATTTGAGCCAAGAAAATCGTCATGCTGATAGAATTTTTCTCTTTTTCCTTGCTTGCAGTGGCAAGTTTCAGAGGGACATTAACAACAGTCCAAGCACTAAAAGACAAAATACTTGACCTCTTTGCCTTAGAAAAGAGTGCTTGTGTCATCTTACACTCCTACGCTTAGGAAGATGTGGCCACCTCCGCAATAGCCTGTGATTGCCGCACAGCCATGATATCGACCTGTTTCCGCCAGGTCAGCCTATTGTAATCCACCGAAAGCCCACATGGGGCGCTTCGTGTTATGCTGACAGCAGGTTCGGAAATCAAGGTGCACCATTATATGTAAATGGGTAGAGCATAAAAGCTGAAAATGGACAGAATTGAGGTCTGATATATTAACTATCTAGGGTAAAGACTGTAATATATATATCGTACTATTAGTCAATAGCCCTTCCAGACCGCCCGTTGATCGTAGGCTTCCATCCGACATGGTGACAAATTCAGAATTGTTTTAGAGCTTTAGGCTGGGAGGCAATAATACACCGAAGAACAGGTACGGGACCATTCAGGACCGGAGGTAGTGAATAGCCCCCGCCCATTGTCTCGGTAGCAATTCCAGTTCTTGCCGTTGTTTCCCGTTCTAGGCGTTCTTCGGTTAGTCTACAAACAATGAGAACACGAAAAGAATACCCACCCCGAATAATTGGAAAAGCTATGGGAACCAGCCTCTATGTGTGAGGTAAAAGTGACACCTGTAGAAAATTTGCATGCCTGACTTTGGCCTTCCCAAGTTGCATAGGAGCTAGCAGATACTGTGCACAGGCCTTCATTGGGTGGCACCTGTCCATTTGATTGCGTACTCGCAGGGTAGTACTTTATACTTATCAGCAACAAATGGTGGGCGAATGGAGGGATTTTGATCTTACAATGATCTCCGACGAGGCTGTGGGGCTTCCCGAAGAAACTATTCTCAGGCAATTGGAGAGATAGACAATTTCCGTGTCCCGTTTTGCCAACGATTCTAAATCACCCTCGGCCAGGGCAACCGGAGTGGTATTGACAGCCGCGAGTAGTAGAGAAATGGCAGTGATGAGCTTCATATTTTAGTTTCGTAACTAGGTTTTCGTGATGAAGGGAGAGTAGGTTAAGCCATCGTCTTTGACAGAGCGGGAAAAGCACGCTTTTTATACACCTTCATCTGCCACTCTGGTATCTCTTCCTCCCTACTCAGAAATATTGATTATCCAGTCCTTTCCCTTCAGTCCTTGAAGCTCAATAGCGTCAGTTGCTCAGCACTAGAGAAGCTATCCCAGGGTATGGATCCACGAACTGCGGATACTAGTGACAGGTAGTCATCTAATACCTTCAATGCGAAATATTCCTACTAGGGATACGTCCTCCGTCTTGTATAATTGCTCTTGTTGTATTGCTTATGGATCCACGGGGCTCATTCTTCTCCTACAACTTGAGTAGCATCGTTTATGTTGATATTACGTAGTAATAATACTATAAATTACAAAGGAATCAGAAATTGCAGTATCTATATCCTATAGATTCGGAAAGTACCGAATTTTCAGGGGTCAGCCGTTTCAGAGACTGCGACCTTATGCAGTAATTGAATGGGCAAATTGATTGTGGATCTCGATTGCTTACCTTCCGAGTATAGATATGGAGTATCAATTAGCAGCACCATAAAAGTATTTACCAAATCCCTCTAAGAGTTACTCTGTCCAATACCATGATTAACCACATTGAGATAATTCTGTCTATATTCATGTTCGTTCCAGACGACGTCACTGTAAGTATCGTAAGAATTCAGACTATGTTGTATGAAATAGCTAGTTTCTTGACAACGGCTATTTTTTCACTGTGGGTTTGACTGATAGCAGGCATGCATAAAAAGGGAGAGTAAGAAGCTGGTGTCGGGCACTCGTAGACGGATCCACCGATTGAGTAAGTGCTCCGATCAGGGTTGCGATTTAGTAATTATTCGTATCGTCAGTTGCCTGAAGAAACGAAACTACGAATATTAACGAATTTACTCGTAGTTTCGTCATTAATCTGAAGAATACAAATTTATTCTTCATCAGAAATAGATTTCTGATGAAAGACAAGCACTAAATTCATTACTAAATTCATGCTTTATATACACTATGCCTAATAAGGTAAATACTATACCTACTATAGCTGAATGTTTCACTTTTTTTCCCTAATGTAGTCTAGTCTAATAAATAAATAAAAGTTTACTCAGCTAGCGAATGAAAACGAATATAAAAATAAATTAGTTTCTTCAGTTAATTGCAGAAAATGAATTTATTTCTTCAATAAGCTAAAGAAAACTAATTATTTTCATCTTTCGTTAACGAAATACGAAATTAATCGTATTAATGAAATGAAAAAAGAAAGATGATGGATTTATGTGATAATCCTAGTTCCGAGGCATTATCGGGTCTTCAGCAGACTAGAAGCTTTTGGAAGAGTTTTCCCCGGCTGGCACTAGAAATGGCGCCCTGTGACGTACACATAGACAAGACCTGTAAATGTATACTGGTACTTCGATAGAAGCTTGTATTGAGTACTTGATGTTTTAATTACTGGAAAATAAAACTAGTATATAACGATTAGTATAGTTTATATATATGGCTTAGCTACTATATAAATATAAATTATTAAGTTGTAATAATTGTATCTAACTTATTAAATTCGTCACATCTTTTCCGTTACTTTACTCTAATACTTTATCAACTTGCTGAGCCATAGCCTTTTCTGTTATTACCTCATGGTCAAGAGGCTCTCTCTTTGAAAGACTGGCAGCAAGTTTGCGGCTATCAAAAATGTTTTTTGACAGCATGAAAATCTCATCCATCTCTTCCAGAGTTCGGCCATTTGTTTCCGGATACAAGAAAAATACAGTCGCGAATATGAAGAAGTTGATCACTGCCCATATTATATAGTAGCGATACTGAATATTGTCGAAACCAGTAGGTGTAACTTCAACAACAACAAAGTTCATCAACCAAGTCATACAGTTAGAGAATCCGCTAATCTTGGCTCGTAAATGAGGAGGAGCAACCTCAGTTGAGTAAAGAAAAGTCAAACCCAGGAATCCGAACGTGTAGGACATATTATAGATAAAAAAGCAGACAACAGCTACGATCAGGGCCGCTTGGTTGTTTGTGGTTGAAGTAGTTCCTGTGATGATGACCATTGCTATACACATGCCGGCAGAACTTATGAGCATCAGGGGCCGACGACCAAGGCGGTCAATGGTCAGGACGGCCGCAAGGGCTCCAACAATTTGAATGGTCGTCATACCACCGCCAAGTAATCTTGCTTTAATAGCATCCAGCTTCAGGCGCTGCTGGAAGATAATCGTAGCATAAAAGGTAATCGAGTTGACACCACAAAGTTGCGAGAACGATTGGCCTCCAATTCCGAGCATGAGACGATGGAAGTTCCTCTTTTCACCCATCTTAAACACGTCCCATCGCGAGACGCTTCCGATCATTTCAAGTGATGTTTCAACCTCTGCAATTTCCCTTTGAATTGCTGTTGAATTTTCATCTTCGTCTCTAAGGATGCTCAGAATCTCACGTGCCTCCTTAACATGGTTCTTCATCAAAAGCCATCGGGGGGACTCTGGCATAAAGAAGACGAAAATCATGACCAAAATGGGCAAGGGGACTTGGATGATAAGAGGTACTCTCCATGATACAGAAGATGATCCAATGAAAAAGAAGCCAAGATCAATCCACTGGGAGGCGGCGATACCCGCTGCAATGAAAAGTCCCTCTGTAACGACATGAGAACCTCTGTGGGCTGACCCTGAAAGCTCAGATTGCCATACAGGAACAGTAGCAGTGATAGCACCAGTGCCGCATCCTTGTACCAATCTCGCCACAATTAATTGTCCTAGTGAATAGGATGATGACATCAAAACAGCACCGATGACAACTAATATCGATCCAAAAAAGATGATGCGGCGGCGACCGAGTAAATCCCCTAGAGGAATGGTGGATAGGGCGCCCAAGAAACCACCAACAGTGAATAGAGCAGATACAGCACCTAACCACACGATGTCAGATATTGAGATAGAAGAGTGGAATAGAATTATTCGACGCACCTTGAATATTTGAATTCAGCTTATTCTGAGCTCCGGTAGTATTGATGGTGTCCATTTGAGGGAATTGCTTGACAAATGACTCCAAGGTGAGAAGGCCACCAGCAACGGCCAAATTATACCCAAAAGTAAAATATGCCGGCCCAACAATCAATATGATGGTGGCCATGCTCAGCTTCGAGCCTCTAAGACCAAGAAAGCGATCCATAGTGGGAAAATAATACAGCTAATGCAGTGCTTAGCTATCTTACAAATACAAAAAAAAAAAAAAAAAAAAAAAAGGATTGAAAAATAGAATAAGCACTGAGAAGAGTGTGGACATCTCCAGGGTTTTATTCTTTCCAGACAGCCCCATCTTTGCCCAATACAACTTCTCCATAAGTGCTCCGTACATGGATCCACATCTCGTTCATGCTGTTGCGGTCGCCACGATGCGCAATTGACAATAATTATACCTAATACTAATGCCACAGCGGAGATTGTGCTTCATAAGTTGTTCTTGTTCAATAATATGAGCCGCTTAACACAGTTATTTCATGGCTTATTTAACCATTTTACATCCCACATGTCTAACGAGCAACCTACAATTTTTTTCATTGTGTCTGAAGTGATGACAATGTATCCGGGGAATCCCCATACCCCACGATGGCAATGTCGTAGAGTGGTCACCGAATTCTTCACTGTTGTGCCGAGATTGCCGTTATTTGATCACTCCGCACCCTACAAATCTTGAGAATTACCTGTGGCACTTTCATAATGTCTGGAGATACAACTATCAGGGGAATCCCCGTACCCCATAATGGCAATGCTGTGGGGTGGTCAATGTTTTTCATCACTATGCCGAGATTGCCGTTGTTGCCGTCACTGGGTCGGTGATGACAATCCCCGAAGTGGCCCTAATATTCGGCAGCCGGCACACGGTAGTCGGTGAATGTGGTGTATGCGGGTCGGTAGTTCGTCCCCTTAGCTACTGAAAGTTTGCCTCAGCAAAATCACTCCAGAGTTTTATGCTAAGCCTTTGTATAGTAATATCTTGAACTACATATAGAAACATTATTCAAAAGTAAGCAAGGCTCCATTGTTAGTATAATCCTATATTATTTAACTATTATATATATAAGGGTATCATAATGTATTGAAATAAGCCATGAGTGGTACATTTGGAAGATTTATCTTCTATCCTGCTCGAGAGATTCACTTTTATATAGGTAGTTTAAAAAAAGCAACCTTTAAAATACTCCGTACAAGGATGCGAGGCACAGAGTCAGGCAAGGAGCTAAAACTCTCTTAAATATTTTCCCGGTCTTTAGCTCAAGCTAGTGTGCAAGTAATTTTCTCATTAGTTTGTGAATCCCGAATTATCTCCACTACTTTCAAACTAAGCGTGTCAAGCGTGTTGGAAAAAGACGGGGACTAGGGAAATAGGCTAGCAATAATGAAGTAGTAAATGACGCCTCGACAAGAGCCACAGATTTAGAGAATTTCATCTGGATGAAAAACTGGGGAGATTGTTGTGAGTAAAATTGAATGATGAAATGATATTAATAGTGCAAGGGCGGCTAGCTATAAACTTCTTGAAACTGTTTAACAAAAATGAAGGAAAGGCAATGAAAGAAGTAACTATTGGCCTAAATATGTTAAAAAGTAAATTAAAAAAGCTTCCTACTAACAAAAATATAGTAATGAATGAATGAATGAATGAATGAATGAATGAAAATATTTAAAAGTAATAGTAAGTTACTGCAGTAGATAGTTATGGAAATAAAGTACTGGAAAGGTTTTTCGAACGAATGGGGTAACACAAGGTAGTCCCCACTATATCGCCCAGAGAGGCTAGATTGAGTAGGAGCATCAGAATCTCCCCCGGCGGTCAGGCGACAAATCTACAACCACTCGCGCAAGCAACAATATTGCCGAGTCAGTGCTGGAAAGTTTGCTCTGGGACTAATGTTTTGATATTGCGAAGGATGAGTACTTCTAGCCAGGATGAGTGCTTCTAGCCCACCAACAGATGATCACTCTGGAAAGTCGACAACTGGGATCGTAAAGCGATCATGCGACCAATGCAAGCTTCGCAAAATTAGGGCAAGTTTAGCAAAGAGACGCAGCTGTTGAACTGTTCAGTTCGTAGCCAATGGCTGATTCCAAGCACAGTGCGACTTCTCGCAGCCATGTAAGATGTGTCTCGCTCGTGGGTTCGAATGCACATATTTGAAACCCCAGAAGAAACGCGGTCCCGCTGGCAAGTAGGTTCTCAAATTAGAATCCCGACTCCTTGGTGTTTTCTGACATGTTCACCAGGCGCCTTGCGCAAATTCAGCAAGACCAAGGCCGTTTACGTCGCGAGAAAAACTTGGAGCAACGCACTGAGAGTGTGATAGCCCGCATATCAGAGTCAGCTGGGGCGGCCGGCAGCGATACCGCGTCAACTCAGTCTCTGCTGGTACCGGGATCTGAATGGCCATCTCAAGAATTTGATGTCGGTCTTTCCACTACAGATCACGCATCCCAATCTGTGCCTGATATCGTGAGTCCTATCTTTGCAAATGACCTACCAATATCCAGTTTGGGTGATGTCGACATCTTCAGCCAGAGTCAAGATACAGAGTACTGGCCACCAGATAGGGCGACATCTCAAATACCACCCTCTGGCTTCCCGTGGGGGGGCTCGTTCGTAGACTTTGCGGCACTCCCACCGGTAATTGATACGGCTTTTCAAGAAAACAATGCAAACCCAACAAGGACGCGTCCGTATGATCTGGCAGTGCCTCAAGACCAATTTAGGAACACTATCCCTCATTGGCCTGGTTACATCAGCGAGGCCAGCTTGATTCCCTGGATGGATGTATATTTCGATAGACTTCATCCGACAATGCCAGTCTTAAACCGATCTACACTATTCACCAAGATTTATCTCCAAGAGCATCGTCATAACCCTTTATTCGGCTCCATGATCTTGGCTCTTTGCGCATTCGCGATCACCCAGCCCATCTTCATCAGTGAACGCCCTACTTCCTCTTCGCGAGAGCACCAAGCGAAGCTGTTGATGAACGAAGCTATGAAAATGCGTAGTTCTTTTGACTTTGGCGAAAGCCCAACATTGGAAGCGGTCATGACAAGCTTCTTCCTCTTTGGCTCTCTCTTTGGCACCAACCAACATAATGCCGCTTGGCTACGTTTGCGGGAAGCTATCGACTTGGCTCAAACAATGGGATTAGACGACTCGAATGCGTACCGGGGATCACTTGGTGAAGAGACGGGTCAGAATCTACGCGCATACATGGTCTTATTTATTACAGAGAGGTCAGCACGCTTGTTAATATGCCTTGTCTTCGCAGACTGATATATAACTTTACAGGGCATATTCAATTCAAAGACGTCATCCTATCACCTTGAAACAAATGCGTCACTCAGTACCATCTATCTCAGATGATCTCTTGAGTGGCTCTTCACATGGCCTTCTTTCGGGAATGATTGTGTTTAATGAGAAAGACGCAGCCGCATTGATGGGACTATCGGTGCTCATGCAGCTTTTTAGCGCTATCCAAGATGAGTTTATTGATTGCTGGAATGCTACGTGTGCGGCCACTCAAGGAGGTTGCTCTAAATCTAATGAAAAGACGGTTTTGCTAGTGTATGAGAAGCTCAAGCGCGTCCAAGACCGACATCTATATAGTCACTATGACCGTCTTGTCCTGGATGACCAACTACTAGACGATACGGCTGGGGATGAGCTTGACGGCCAGACTATTGTTACTCAGCATGCTGATATACTTGTAACGCAAAAATGGCTCCAGAACCGGCTCTGGTATCTTTGCATGGGACACAGCCTGCTAAAATCACAATCACCGCACCCCGAGCTACAGTTTGACTATGCTATCCGCTTAGCGGAATCGACATTGGCTCTCTGTCAGAAGCTGCCCTTAAGTTTCATGGAAGCTCACGGCGTAGGATTGGTGAGGAATTATATTTGGGTTTCTTCACACATTATATCCTTTGCTGACGAGTTGTATCAGATTGAGAAGCTCTACGATATTTCAGTGACAGCTATCAGAGTTCTTAGTAATCCAGCCTTACCAATCGAACGACTTCCACCGAACACAACCTCTATCCCCCAACATCAGAACGAGCAAGGTATAGAAACATCACATCATAACCTTATCCGTAGATACTTCAAGATGTTTAGCATTCTTCGAGGCGGAAACCACCCTTATCTGGGGAAGTACGTGGCTCATCTTCACTCTCTTGGATTCGACACGCCAAATTTAGAAGGGTGCTGAGCAGGTCATATATGACCACTTATATACTTGAAGCCACTAAAGTATACTTTTAAACGGGCTGTGAGTGGGAAAGAAGCGAAATCATCACCATATTGGGCCTATCTGGGTCTCACGGCGGAGTTACGTGGTTTATAATACGATTATTGTTAAGTCTATTGTTGTTGTTGTTCTATCAATACCTCGGGCTGTCGAATCATTTCTAGGATCTTTAATGGAATACTCTGAAACGAGTGGTAATCAATATATTGCTAAAACATATTTGTTGTGCCACGTTGGTCTCCAAAATAGCTAACCTGATTCTATGCCTCATAAAATATTGATGATTTCAGCTCCCACCCTACGCAGCGCGATACTATTGCCTCATTTCCTCTCAATGAACCTTCATAGTTCTTCACGAATGGCTGCAAGCCGTAACACTGGCCACTCTCAGGATAGATACGAGTTGTTATAGCAACACGCTCGTTGACAAAAATCTCCAGTACGCTAACGTCGAAGAAAATGCGAATATCTAACGTCTCTTGGTCTTCTTTGCCGGTAACGGGGTCTCGTGTGGTGAAAAGGGTGTGTGGTGCAAATTCAGGACTGTCATTTATACCACTTGTTTCATTGTGACCCAGGTACACGCCATGTCGCTCCACCACTAGATATTCCTCATTAGGCTGAAAAAAGATGACTGTGTTGCTTACACGATCTAATTACAGACAGTTAGCTACTACGGCAATAGCTTGCATTTCCCCAGGAATCTTACCAGCAGAGTGATACAATATGAGGCCAATTTGCTCCGAGTTTGGTGGAACCGACAAGGAGATTTCTGCCTCGAAATGGCGTGATTTGAGAACTAGGAATCCAGGTGTATTCTGAGCATCTGAGTAGTTGCAACCATTGGCTGTGGGTGCAGAAGAGAGACCCGACTCTTTCTGACGTAATACAGACAAGCGGGGGTCAGGAGAAGAAGTGAGCGTGGTAACATTATACGAACCATCAAGATTAGGAGTGCAATGAAGCCAGTCCAGAGACCTCAAATCCGAACGGCTGGCAGCTACCACGTTCTTGATTTGTCTCATCTTGAGGATACGAGATAATGATAACATACCACTCCACCCTTGTTTTTTTGCTAAATGAGGAGGTAAATCTTCTTCAAGAATCCAGCCATGGACTATTCGGCTATTTGTTATTATGTCGTGGAACGAATTTGCAGCATAGTACAGTCCGTAGTCAAGGCGACCACCAAATCGAAACTCGAATCTCAGTGCTTGACTCTCGGGCTTATCTGTGGGCCTTGGGACTGTTATTTTTGGCTGACCACAAAGCCAGTTCTGTATTTTATTTGATCTTTGCGCTTTGTTAGTGTTGTTGTTGTCTTGGCCTCTGGTGTCCAGAAATGAAGGTGTCTCCATTTCATGTGCTCCCTCTATGCTCATCAATAGAATATCGTAAGAAGCATTATCTTTGTCTCGAAGTGTCATGAAATTGGTTACTTCAAAATTGGTGCCAAAGTCTGACAATCTCTTTGACGGTTTGAAATTCTGCCCAGGAGTGAATAGCGTGCAAATAAAGGTCCATTGAGTAAGATCTCTTGCATCGATAGAATATAGAAAGACTGTGGGTGACTGATGACGGATTCCACCCGCAATAACGCCATACAAGTACTCTCCGCTATCACGATTGAGGCATCGATCAATAGAGTCCCATGTTCCGATAAAAGGATCTCGCCACCCTATCACGTCCAGCCCTTTCGGAGGTCCTGGAACAATAGAAGATGGGTGACGTTTCCAAATTCGACCATTGTCCGTAGACGTTGCCATGCGGATAAGCTCGCTGCCTTTTTTGTAAGGCAATGTCCAATGTATTGGCGAATGTTGGGCGGAAGTATAGAAGGTTGTTATGGTGCCATCGTCTTGACCGCTGGGATTGGTTGGCCAAGTACAACCTGTGAATACACCACAAGGATCTTCAATTTCGGAAGGCTGCATCGAAGGCTCACGAGAAACGACCCAATGTACCTGATCTTGGGATGTTGCATGTCCCCAGGACATATTTCCCCATTCACATCCAAATGGATTCCATTGAAAAGACATCTGATAACATCGTCTCGACGGACTGTATGCTGGACCACACGGATCATTGACCCAATAACGGGGAGGCATCAAGTGATATTTTGGTCTCCATCTATCAAAATTTTGCTGATCTGCGGTAGGTCCGATGCTCTGTATGTCAGAGTGCGGAAAGGAGTCTGAGAGACAAGCGTGCCTCTTGGGATTGGGACCTAGCGCTGGCGCAGTGCGTATAGTGGCTACCAGAAGAGACATTTTGTGACAAAGAAACTTCCGTGAACCTTTAATAAGATATCGTAGTATTCGACGTCTTGTTGAGTTATGAGTATCACAGACGGACGTGAGTAGAAAGAGGTAATGCCAAACAGATCGAGTTATAGCAAAGTCATAACTGCACAGTCAATCCATAAGAAAGTAAGAGAAGAACAAGAGTCGGGATTCTAACGGCGACCCGAATAAACTGCTCCCTTGTGCTGCTTCTCCCTCTTTACTCATAGGAGCCCTTGCATCCTCTACTAGAGCGGACAATTTTCGGCGAAAGGTAATAGTATGGGGCAGCAGAGTTAATAGTTTGTTTTATATTGTTTTGTAGTTTGATTTTAATGTCTATTAAGTAAGCTATTTACATATACCCACATCTAATCAATGAAACAGTAGGAACCACGAGTTTAGATTTAGTGTTCGCTGCGTCTCAATAGAACAAGGGAAGATCTGGGGTTGTCAATCCATGACTTGGGGGGTGTGGCGCTGTAGGGACTGGTGTTCTCCACTAGTTTCCGAAGAGCCTTTATAGCTTTCTGCCCTAACAGGTCCATAAGGTGGGAATATTCGTCATGGATATCTTTCTTGGGGCACCAAGGAATAAAAAGTTAAGTATGCAACACTCTGGTGGAGTTAATAACATCACATGCTATTGATCACATCAAGCGCCGATGGGTTCACAACATCGTGTATACAAACGAAATGCAAATGAATTCGGATATTTGTTCCAGAAGATTTATGTGGCGCAGGCATGTACTACATGCTAGTGACTCACCGAACCAAGTACGTGGTATCCATGGAGCGTCTGCCGGAAAACTGTCACTTGATTAGAATACACATTACGTACTCTGAGAAATTTCAATTTTCCCCGGTCTCTTGAAAAGCCTCTTCATGAATGGTACAGTACCAATTGAGCTTCGTTTACTTCCAAAGCTTTTTGAGTTTCGGTGAAACTAATTCATAGAGGCAGGATACTCCACTGCGGCGAATTTTCGGCGAAACTGGTCAACCAACCAGGATTTTGTTCCTGGCTCCCCGCGTCTCCGCCATCTGTACCCCAGAGAAAATTCCAGCACTCTGGGGTCACAGGTCCCAATCGCGACTTCCTAATATTAATCCGAGGTGTGCAGTCCGGAGGCTAGATGGGATGCCCAGATATAAATATACCAGTAGGGAATCTATACAGCTCGTCTAGATGCTCATTACAAACTCCAATCGTCCCTTTGGATTTACCTACCCAGATCCAAAAGCGTTCAATTCATTTTTTTTTTTTTTTTTTTGCTAATAGCTAGCAAATTCTTCTTTGTGGCCGGAAACCATCAAGCTTTGTTTCCAGGCAGTAAACACAATGGCTACCAACGAGAACAACGAGGCGACAGCCGAGCCCAAGCTTGAGGTGTGTAACGTTGAGGAAATACCAGCCACCGAAGGATCGGCTCCCGGCATACGACCAGACGAGGGAGCGATCAACTTGATGCTAGTCTTCTCATGTCTCGCTTTTGGTGCTTCATCCTTCTTGTTCGGCTACGATGATAGAGTTATCTCACCTGTTGCCGCAACACCAGCCTTTGTAAGTCCATGGAACTCGGAGTTGCAAGTCGTTGTTTTGCTGCTGACCAGTACCCTAGGTGAGGTTACTTCAAGGCTATACCAGTCTTGAGAACGAAGACGTTTCCCTGACAGCACGCAATCAGGATCTAGTTTTCTCTGTCCCTCTGGTTGGATCAGTCATTGGCGGCCTAGCCACGACGCCCCTGACCAATCGTTTTGGCCGAAAGTGGACACTGATTGGATCCTACGTATTCTCACTGTTGGGAGCCTTCTTGCAAGTCTTTGCGCCAAACTTGGCCGCCTTCGTCATTGGCCGTTTCTGTAGTGCCTTTGTCATTGGAATTGCGCACACTATCGCACCACTATATCTTTGCGAAGTTGTGCCTGCATCAATGAGAGGCCGGAGCGTGCAGATTTACAACATCCTCAATATCTTTTCTGGTGTCATCGCTACTATTGTCTCAAACGCCACCCACGCCATCGATGGACCGAAGGCTTATCAAATTCCCTTGTGTATCGAAGCTGGCCTTCCTGCATTGCTGTTCGTCTTGACTCTTGGCATTCCTGAGAGTCCCCAGTGGCTCGTTTCCAAGGGTCGTATGGAGGAGGCTAAAAAGAATCTACGACGTCTGCGCGGCTTTTCTGACTTCCAGTTGGAGGATGAGTTCCGCATTATCGTTCTCTGTGAGGAAAATGAACGCGAGCTGACATCGAACGTGCACTTCTGGGACCTTTTCAATCGGGAAAACTTTAAGAGGACCATTACCGCTGGATCGTTCTATTCGCTTAATCAGGTTTCAGGCGTAATCCTGTCGACCACGTATACCACCGTCTTTCTCAGCCAGTTGGGCGTTGGTAATGCATTTGTTCTTACGATTATAGCTTCCCTCTGTAATCTGGCCGGAGCTATCGTTGCGCCCATGGTTCTCGATCTTTACGGGCGCCGCCCGACAGCATTATGGGGGATGATGTTTCTCTTCTGCATCGACGTGGTGGCTGGAGCACTAGCTTTCTTCCCCGACAACAGGAACGCCCTATTGACAATTGCCGCGTTAGGATTCATCTTCAACTTTGTCTGGGCATTATCTTTCCTCTCTGTCTCAGTGCTACTCCCGCCTGAGATCTCAACGCCGAAGCTGCGGTCTCACACCATGGCTTATACCGTAGCATGTTGTCAGACCACAGCTGTCATCACGACTTTCGCCGTGCCTCAGCTTACATCAGCCGATGCAGCCAACCTTGGCGCCAAGACCTATCTTGTCTTTGCTGGCTGTATGGCCTGTGTGATTGTCTGGAGTTATCTGCTTATGCCTGAGACCAAAGGCCGGACTTATGCCGAAATCGATGAAATGTATGATAAGAAGGTTCCTATGTGGAATTGGAACAAATATGAGACCTCAACTGAAGCAAAGCAAAGCAACTTGCTGGCTGAAAATAATATAAGAAAGCGGGTGAATACCGAAGTATAAATCTATTGATGTATAAGAAATTATAACAACATCGGAGACAGGGTTTATTAAACATGCCTAGGTACATGTAGGTAGTATCAAGAAAATTATTGACTTTGTAATCACTCGATCATGCTGGGCAGATTGTCGTAGTTGCACTTACAGCTTCGGTTAAATAATACCTGTTGTATGTGCTAACTATATATAAAATTATATTTGAGTTTTACCTCTTTGCCAATATCGGGGTACTATCGTAATCCAGTTGCGCTTGTTTTCAATTGTTCCGACCCTGGCTAAGTGCTAACGGCCCTTTTCCCAGTCTTTTCATCACCAAAAAAATTCTCTCCCAGGGAATAGATCCGCTATTGGTAGTGGAATAGGCGTTGTAATGAATATGCCAATAATTACTCTACGGTGTTTTCGCCACGGCGGCCAGTCCCGAGTCCGTTGGCCCTGAGCCTGGGCATCAGCTGAACAAGATTCGATATTGCTTAAAGCGGGCTGCCAAGGTACAGATCCACACTAGCGCCAGTGCTCTACCCCTGGAACGGCGGAGTTGCCAAACCAATAGTGCAGTTGCACGGAGCCAGCTGAAATTATGTGGACCTTCATTGTACGATGAACAAACACGTCGTGAATTGAGGTGTCGAGCACAACAGCTTTAGGGGTATCGACTTAGCTTTTCTATACAGGAGTAATTTACCAGGTGCCTAATTCTACAAGTTAGACCAATCCCGATGCAATACCTCCTGAATATCGCGCTTGGAAATTTTCTGAAATCCCCGATCATCCAAATGCTAGCAGCTGCAAAAGTATTTGGTGGGTAGCCCCAGAAAGTCTGGTGGATAATCCAAACAGGGTTCGATGCATAGCTTCAATATCTTACAAGGGCCGGAGGATTTGCAGCGGTTTGTTTAAAGAGAGAGACGTTGCCACTTCGGCTTTCATGTTGTCGTCTTCCTTCCGGACAAAATTTATCGATCGAGTAGCCAAACTGGGATTTGACTTGCACAGTAAACTACCATGAAGCACCAGTATATCTCCCTCCTAGCGTTAGGCACTGCAGCTGTCTCGGCTGCGCCTGGAATGCAACTGGGCGAGGATATTGGGGCCCGAGACGCCTGTCCCCACGACAATCTTCTTCGGTGCCTCATCGCCAGCCCTAGTATCGCAATTCCTTTCTGCAGTTCTTCGGTGAACGTATTGATCTCTCTGCCGACTGTGACTGTTACAGTCACACCCA
Organism: Trichoderma evansii; assembly: GCF_050947405.1. Classification (NCBI taxonomy): domain Eukaryota; kingdom Fungi; phylum Ascomycota; class Sordariomycetes; order Hypocreales; family Hypocreaceae; genus Trichoderma; species Trichoderma evansii. Next base: position 453,667 of record NW_028145178.1, read on the forward strand.
CTTCGTACGCTCGCTGGCCCCAATAATGTCTTACCACACGCTGTTCGAAGTTAACAATGCAGCGAAGCTTCGCCACTGCCACGGACGTGACCACGGATATAAAAACGGTGACTAATACATCTGTTGTCCGGCTAACGGTCACTCCGAGTCCGACAGCGGCCGAGATGCTGACCTCCTCGCCCCCAGCGAAGATGAAGAGAAGGAAAGCCTGCCCGGCGCCGAACTGCATTCGAGCGCTGAATCCGCAGCCATCGTCCGCATCTCATGGATGCTCGTGCTTTTCGGGAAGCTATCTTGCGACTTTTTCGACCTTTACTTCCACAGTCACTGCCCTGGCTGTTACAAAGACGTCGCAGACTCATTGGAGAACAGAACTGTGAGCTCAATCTCGTCGGATTCAGATGACGATGCTTTATTGACCAGACCGGCCAACCTAGATTGACGACGACAGTTATTGTTACAATGTGTGTATAGGTTCAAAGACATCCTGGATCTTGGCTATGCCGCCGCACTGGAGCGTGCGATAGGCTGCATTTATCTGGAATTTGCTAACACACCATGATCAATAGTACCTCAGAAACCACTGTGCTCGGGAGCAGGCCCGACTCCAGCCCTACTTCCCTAAGTCCCACACCGACCTCCTCTATTCTCAGTTCCATAGCTATCCCTCCTATGATCACGACGACTTCTCTCTCTTACACAACTATTACCACCTGGCCAGCATCCTGCGACGCCAGCCGAAGCGCAATTTCTTCATGTGCAAGCTCTTGTCTTAGCTCGGCCGCCGTCACTCAAGCTAGGTGTGGAGCAAATAATATTATCTGTCAATGTCAAAACCAAAATGTTATTCAGGATGCAGGAGAAAACTGCATAATAGGCGCATGTGGGTTCGGGGGTGCCATTGATGTATTGAATTCCATCTCTGCCCGTACGTTTCATTTTCCCTTTCGCTTTCTGATCCCAAGCTGGTCCGCTGCGCTACTGTTGTTCTACTGCGAAAGGCTCCTATCTTCCCCTGGGCTGCTCTTGCTAATATTATGCTTTATATAGTCTGCGACTGCGAGCAACGAGGGTTGTACACCACAACTGTTCCGGTGCTCCCTCCGCCCTCAGCTACAATTACGTCAAAGCCAGCTATTTTAACAGACTAGACTGGATCTGTATGCATATTGCTTTAGATCATGTATTATAGAGGCATGTCGCGTAAAGAAAATTGTATTATTTACAAGTAATTTTTAATAATAACTGGTTCTATTATATAAACCCAGAATTTTTACCTTATAAAATAGTATATAAAGGATTATTATATTAGATATTATAACCCGACTCTTATAATTTTAATAATAGGCCTACAGGGTAGGCAGAGCCGGATTAATATAAAACTAGTTAATTGATTAGTATTAAATTATTTAAATTATTAATAATCCAAATAATTTAAACCCCGGATTATTAGTCTTATAAGATAATTTATAAAAAAAATTATTAAAATTATAAATAATCCAGTTTAATTAATTAAATATATAAATTTAAATATTTTATATTTATTAAAATAATTTAAATAACTAGTTATTAATATAAAATTAAAATTAAAATATTATTTACTAAGTTTTATTTACTAGTAATATTATTATAAAATATTACTATTACTTATAAATTCCCTAGCTTATTTATTAATATATATTTTAAATATAAATAATATTAATATCTTATTTATAAGTTAAAAAACTTAAATAATAATTATAAAAAATATATAAATTATAGTTTTATAAATTAAAAATATAATTATATAAAAAAAATATATATATAAAAAAATTAAAAAATAAAATAAAAAAAAATATAAAAATTAATTTTGTTTTAATATAAATAATACTTTTAATTTTTAATATAAATAATATTTTTAAAAATTAAAAATATTAATTTTTTAAAAACTTATATATTTATAAATTAATTATAATTTAATTATTTAAAAAATATTATATTATAATAATATAAATTTAATAATAATTACTTATAAAATAAATAAAAATTATATAATAATATATATTATAAAATATATATATATAATAAATTTAAAAATTAATATAAATAAAAATATTTTAAAAATAATAAAAATAAAAAGGAAAAAAATATAAAAATATATTTTTAAATTATTAAATATTATATTATAATATATATAAAAAAATATATATAAATTTTAAAAAATAAATAATAAGTTATAAAAAAATATTTATAATTTTAAAATATTAAATTAAAATATTAAGCTTTAAAATTATAATTAAAAAATATTATTAAATAATATAAAAAGAATTTTAAAAATTTTAAATATAAAATATATATATAATAAAAAAATTATTTAAATTAAATTATTATTAATTTAATTAAAAAATTTTAAAAAAAAGAATTTATAATAATAAGAAAATTAAATAATTAATTAATTAAAATTTATATAAATAATAATTTAAATTATAATTTTATTATAAATTAACTAATAATTAAACTTTAATTATTATATAAAATTAAAATTAAATTATTATTTATATTTAATATTATTAATATAAATATTAAATTTAAAATTAATAAAAAAATTAGTTATTTTTTAATATTTATTATAAAATAAATAAAAACTATTTAATTTAATATTATATAATTTAAAAATTATAATATTTTATTTAAATATTTATAACTTATTTAATATAACTTATTAATTAATTAAAAAAAAAAAAAAAAAAAAAAAATTTTTTTATTTTATTTAAATTATAATTATTTTTTTAAAAAAAAAATAAGAAAAATAAAAATATATTTATAAGTTTAAAATATTTAATATAAATAATTATAAAATAAATAAAAAATAAAAAAAATAATATAAAAAAAATTAAATTTAAAAAAAAATTAAATTTAATTTAAAAAAATTACTAGTATTATTTTAATATAATTATAAGTAAATAAAATTAAAAAAAAAAATATATTAATTAAATAATTTTATAGGTTAAAAATAAATTATAAGTTTTAAATAAAATATTATTAAAAATAAAAAAAATTAAAATTAAAAAATTAAATAATATATTTAAAAAATTTTTATAATAATATTAAAAATATTAAAAATTATTTAATTTAATATTAAAAATAATATAATTATTTTATTTATAATAAAATTATTATATTAATTTAATAAATAAAAAATATATTAAATTTTATTTAATTTATAAGTTTAATAAAATAAAATTTAAAATATTTAAAAAATAAATATATATTAAATTATTTATATTATTTATTAAATACCTTATTATATTTATATTAAAAAAAAATAAAAAATTTTATATAATTATTATTAAAAATTATATTTTATTATTACTTATTATAAAAATATAAAATAATTTAATTAATATAAATTAATTTATTATTTTAAATTTTAAAAAAATATATTATTTAATTTACATTTAAAAAAAATAATAATATTTAAAATGTATTATAAATTATTTAAATATTTAATAATATTATTTAACTTAATTAATATACTTATAATATTATAATAAATAATTAATTATATTTTTAAAATATATATTAATTATTTTATAATTATATATTTTAATAATAGTTTTATTTTTTTTAAAATTTTTAAAAAATATAAAAAATATATTTATTAAATATTATAAATATTTTAAAATATTATTTTTTTAATAAAATTAAATAAATATAATTTTTATATATAAAAAATTAAAATTTTAAAATATTTAATATTATTAAAATAAGTTTATATAAATTTTAATAAATTAAAAATAATTTAAATTAATAATTTTTTAAAATTAAATAAAAAAATATAAAACTTTTTAAAATTAATAAATTACTATTAAAATTTTATTAAAAATTATAATAAAATTATTAAATTACTTATAAATATTATTTATTTAAAAAAAAATTAAAAAAATTAAAAAATTAAAAAAATTAAAAAAATTAAAAAAATTAAAAAAATTAAAAAAATTAAAA